>NC_139025.1:61455967-61794750 GCF_964662115.1 Mustela nivalis | reverse complement strand
TGTTTCTCCCTGTCAGGTAAATAAATAAAATCTTAGGAAAATAAAAAAAGATTTTTAAAAAAGAGTTGATAAAATAAGAAATTGGTTGAAAGAGGAAAGAGAAAATAATAAAATTGAGAAACTAAAGACTTGTGGAGGAAATACCCATGAATTCTATGTACTATTTTCCCCTAGCACTGGGGTTGTGTAGTTCTGTGTGATTGGTAAACTTGGTCTTGGGTAGATATTCTTGCTGATCTTCTGGGGATGGGTTCTGCTGCATTGATTCTCAAGTGTATTTGCAGGAGCTGCAAGTTGCACCACCCTTGCCAGGGGACCAGAGAAATAATCTGCTTCTGCATTGCTATATGTGGCTTTTTCCCCTGAAGGCTTTCTGTGGAGCTTTAGAGAATGAGAATGAAAATGGCCTCCCAGTCTCCAGCCTCGGAGCTGAAAGCTCAGGGCCCCACTTCTCAATAAGCTCTCAGGGAAAAGCATTCGATTATTCCTGTCTCCTTGGTCTCCAATGGCACTCTGTGCTCACCTGGCCTGTGACTGAGTATTTCTCCCTCAGCCACAGCACCCCATTTTCCGTCTTCAAACCCAGTAAATTCTTGCATATACACCTGCACTGCTCCTCCTAGGGGAGGAGGGGTCTGTCTTATGGGGGTTCTGACACTTGCTGGACCCCTGCTTGGTCCTGAGATCACACTATCCCACCTAGGATTCTGCCCCACTTAGTCACCTGAGCATCTTCCAGGCTGGGACATCCTTCACCAGAGCAGACTTCTAAAAGTTATGATTTTGTGCTCCATTGCTCTGTCACCTTCCAGTAGCCAGCTGATAGAGACTCCCTCCTCCTGCGATCTAGCTTTGCATATACTGCCTAGGATTCACTTCTCTGCACCTTCAACCTTCCAGAAAGTGGTTGCTTTTCTATTTGTAGAGTTATAGCTGTTCTTTTCTTAGATCTCTAGTTGAGTTTGTAGGTGTTCAGAATGATTTGACAGCTAGCTAGCTGAGTTCCTGGGACCAGACAAAATTTAGATCTCCTACTCCTCCACCATCTTGGACTCTCCAATCAGATACTAATATATTTTTTAACATGTAGTAAAGCAGTCGAACATCATTATACTAAAGTATAACATAGTAAAGCTAGTAAAGTAGCTCATTCAGTAGTGAAATTAAAATTTACTTATGGAAATTCTAATATGTTTTTCAAGATTTATTTACTTATTTAGAGAGAGTGAGTGCAAGCAGGGGGAGAGGCAGAAAGAGAAAGAATCCTGAAGCAGACTGCCACTGAGCACAGATCTGGATTCAGACTCAGGGCTTGATCCCAGGAGATCATGACAGAAGCCAAAACAAGAGTAGGACACTCAACTGACTGAGCCATCCAGGTACCCCAAGAAATTCTAAAATTTAAAATTGCAAATATTTTGCTTCAATAAAGGCAGAATATGCTACGTATTTTTTTTTAAGATTTTATTTATTTATTTATTTGACAGTTATCACAAGTAGGCAGAGAGGCAGGCAGAGAGAGAGAGAGAGGAGGAAGAAGGCTCCCCACTGAGCAGAGAGCCCGATGTGGAGTTCGATCCCAGGACCTTGGGATCATGACCTGAGCCAAAGGCAGAGGCTTTAACACAATGAGCCACCCATGTGCCCTAGAACATGCTATTTAAAGTTAATAAATGATTAACTTTGACAAGAACGTACCCACCTGAATTCGTTTTTGTAATTGTGTACTTATGTATATGCATGTATATTTATTTCTGTACTATACATAATCATATAGGTAGTTTTTCTGAAAAATAGAATCTTTAAAGTGTTTAACATAATGTTTAACTATTCATTATTATAACTTAATAAGAAAAAAGAGAGAAAGAAATAATGTATCTTCAAATATATTGTTCCACAGCCAATATTGTTTATGTACGTAGACTCAATTTGTTTAGGACTTTTAGCTTCTGAAATGTATCAGCCTAAAGGAAATCATTCATTCCAGAATGATCAAGATTTTTCAGGGAAAAGACACATTAGGCCCTACTGAGTCACAAACTCTCAAACTATCCCTCAAAACCTTCCTAATACTGCTATCTGCACTGGTATTTTTGTTTATTTCTTTGTCATCTCCCTTTCTAAAGTCAAGAGCTCTACAGACTCTCCCTCTTTAGTCTCCAAGGGAAATGTGTTGGATCATTTATTTATGATTATTAGCTTCTAAATAATAGTAATAATAATAATTTATGATTATTTATTTGTCTTCCACAAAAAAAAAGTCTATCTTTTTTTTTAATGGTGTGGACAAAAAGGAGAAAACTTTACACTTGTCTTTCAGCATACATTGCTATCTACTCCCTTAAGCCAGAATTTCATGGAGAAACGCCTCAACATTTTAAGTCAATGTCATAAACACTTCCTTGAAATAAAAGAACCCCCCTGAGATAACACTGTCCTCTAGAGGGTCATCTGATAGTTTAGTTCCTATCCTCTTATGGAAATTATTGGAGAAATCAGGTGCCATACACAGAATCTCTGTACTGGGGTCAGCTTTGCTCCAGCCCCCTTTTCCTGCCAGGACTCAATGGTATTATGTCTGTGTGTTTGTGTCTTAACTTTCTACACTTGATTTATTATTCTTTTTATTGGTTGGAGCTGTGATTGGCTTCCTCTATGACAAATATTCACTGTATTTTTAGACTCTCAAGTTGGTCTCCCTCTTTCTTCACATTGGTTCGAGGGGCAGGGATCAAAGCCCAGAACTGGGACAGTCCCTGCTTATGTTCGTGCTTTATCTCATTAAGTGCTGATTACCAGGAAAGCGAACAGCCTGTCATGAAATTTGCCTTGCAAACAATATAACAAAGAAATCTTACGAAAAGAGGCTGAACAGAAGGTGCATTTAATCCGTTCTGTAGCTCCAGTTTCAGACTAAGAGCGATGATACTTGGGGAAAAAAAAAAAAATTAGGAGTCTGCCTGCGGGCAACATTTACCCCTGATGTTGAGATTGCTACAGAAACCTAACCGTTGGAAGTTTTCAACATACAAATCAGGATTTATTAAAGGAATTAATATCTTTGAAGGCTCCCAAAGCAATCCTGTTTTCCTGTAAGATGGATGAAAGGCAGAGATTTCAAAACATTTGCTAGAAAACATCAATAGCCAATCCTGCTGATTTAATTTTTTCAGTCCCTCAGGCATCAAAAGAAGTTGTGACTTGTCCACATTTGCCTCGGAAGCAAAGCAATATTGTAAATTAAAAATGGCTGGAGCTTAGCTGGCTGCATTTCATTTTTAATTAGTTGGAGCCTCATAATATTTATCAACATTTCTTAAGCTCAGAAGCTAAGGAACTTCCTCCTTAGATTTGCTGTGAAGAGGTTACACAGAGAGTGTTGGGTGACATTCACTTATGCTCCAAGGAAAAAATTCTTAGAATTAGCCATCCATTGCAAATATTACCGGAACACAAATATGAAAAGAAACGGTATTTAGTCCACTCCCACTCTCTTCTCTTTTATTTTTTGAATGAGCAGAGATTTCCTATTCCTTTTAATTGGTCGGGAACTCACCAAATAGAAACTCTTCAGAGACTGGTGCTAAATATAAAAAATTCTGACAACATAAAACACACTTATCACAAAAGTGTCACAAAAGCAACTGATTTCACTTGAGGCATTTTGTTGAGGTGAGTGGTGGTGAATCCATAGGGAGCAATAGCAATATAGACCAGATTTTGGAATTAGGGTTTCCCTCTGAGAACGAAAATGAAAAATGGTCAAGTACTACATGAGATTAACCATTGATTCGTTCATTCCAAATATATTTATTGACTACTCTTTTTATGTCTGGCGCTGTTTTAAGTACCTGGGATAAAGTGGAGAACAAAAAGGCGAGATCCCCAACTTCGTGAAGCTCAAGTTCATTTGTAGAAGTATTCAGCCTTAAATACTACTCTGTAAATGGGGAGGTGAATTCTGGGGATGCTCAAACTTTATTCACGGTGAAAACAGTATATTTTCAAGAAATGTGACTGTAGTAGTAAATCTCAGTCTGTACCCTTATCAATTATATTTGCTTTTACCTAAAGAAGCTTAGAAAAAAGAGGAATCTTACTCTTGATTTCATTATGGCATTGGACAGGGGGCTCTGACCAGCAGCTTCCAGCACCCTTGGCAATTCTTCCTCCATAGTTGAGCCGGACGCAGCAGACTAGCTTGATGCCATTAGTAAAGGTCATCCAACTACGTCCACTACTTGATTCCAAGTGGTCAAACAACCTTCTGTTATAATGTGGCTTCCCATATGGGTTTTCCTATAGGGAGAGAACACACGCTCTACAGTTCCAAGAACTCCAGTCTGTTTAAAGTTACAGTTCTCACTATAAATAAATCAGTATTCTGGTTTATGTTTAAATATTTTGGGAATTGGGTTACATGAATCTGAACATCTTTTGGTATTCTTACAGAGTTGGATTTTTTTTTTAAGATTTTATTTATTTATTTGACACAGAGAGAGCTGTGAAAGTGGGAGAGGGAGAAGCAGACTCTTTCCTGAGCAGGGAGCCCATTGAGGGGCTTGAACCCAGGACCCTGGGATCATGCACAACCTGAGCCGAAGGCAGATGCTTAATGACTGAGCCACCCAGGTGCCCCCAGAGTTGGATTTCTTGAGCTATAAAGCAGAAACTCAGACCCTTCAAGTAGCATTTCTCCAAGGGTGGTTTTTAAAATTTCTGGCATGAGAATCACCTATGGGACATATTAACCATACAGATTCCTGGCCTTGCACTGTATTCATACTGAATCAGAATTTCTGAGGGTGGGCCTGGAGATCTGCATTTTACTAAGGTCCCCAAATGATTGTAATGCATAGTAAAGCTTTCAAGTCAGAGAAGCCGGGATCACAGCCAATAAAGCTCTATTAGGGCATCTAGACAGTTTCCTAGATAACATCTTTGTCTTTATAATTGCTACGAAGTATTTTAGCGAATTCTTGTCCAGGCTTGGTGGCTGTCACCATGCATCCTCCTTTCTCTCCCAGTCACATCACTCACCTCTCCCCTAAGTCATCTGAAGCTTCAGCCCTCTGAGTGTGCAACTCTCTTGGCTCTATGCTCATATGTGTCTTCAATGTTGGGCTTTTTGGGGGGAGGACAGTAAATAACACACCAAATCCCTGAGTCCCAAGCTAACGGATAAAGATAAGGGAGGTGGTTTAAGGCAAAATATTTATTACTGGTGATGACCAGATTGAAGAATGTGACTTAGGTGTAGAAAATAAGGGGTTTCTTAATTCTGAACTCGAGAATTAACACACTGACCCATCTTGTCCCAGAAAGAATGGAATAGTTACTGGCCTCTTCTTGCAGGGGCAACCAGTATTTTCTATTACTCAAGGCCAAGAGCAGACCAGGTAGAACAGACAGAGGAGGGATGAAGAAGGTAGCTGAGCTAAGCACACCAACTTCTTGGTCCCTCAGTAGTCACGTTAAGTCATTCTTTCTCCCCTGGTGAGGAATGAGTGAAGGAGGGGAAGGAAAATCCAGGACTGTTACTCCAACAGATGTCCCTTGACATGAAGGGAAACTTCGGGAACAGGGGTTGGGGCAAGTGCTCCTCCAACAGCATGCACCATTCTTCCTTGCCTGAGACACTCTGTGCTCCCCAAGTCCTCCCCCTTTTTTTTTTTTAAGATTTATTTATTTATTTATTTGACAGAGAGAGATCACAAGTAGGCAGAGAGGCAGGCAGAGAGAGAGAGAGGAGGAAGCAGGCTCCCTGCTGAGCAGAGAGCCCGATGCGGGACTCGATCCCAGGCAGCGGCTTAACCCACTGAGCCACCCAGGCGCCCCCCCCTCCCCTTATTTTGAATACCTACTCTTCCTCATCTTTCGAGATGCAGCTTGGATGTTAACTCCTCAGAAGGTTGAGGTAATCAAGGGGAACATTCGCATTTTTATGCTGTTGTAGGACTTTGAAAAACTTTTATTATGGTTCTTGTTTTGGAAGGTACTTACATGTTTTCTTTCCCTTGTGAGTTCAGGGCCTGGATTATAAGTCTTTGTTTCCATAGTAGGTGTTCCATGAATTTTTGCTGAATGACTGTGAAAAAGATGGTAAACTCAAACATTTCTCAATGAGTATTTTTAAATTCATATTTTTTAAATAAAGTTGTTTAGTTACCTGCTTTTTTTTTTTTAAAGATTTCATTTATTCATTTGAGAAAGAGACAACAAGAGAGAGCATGAGCGAGGAGAAGGTCAGAGGGAGAAGCAGACTCCCTGTGGAGCTGGGAGCCTGATGCAGGACTCCATCCAGGAACTCCGGGATCATGACCTGAGCCAAAGGCAGTCGTCCAACCAACTGAGCCACCCAGGCGTCCCTTAAATTCATATTTTTTTTTAAAAGATTTTATTTATTTATTTGTCAGAGAGAGAGTGAGTGAGAGCGAGCACAGGCAGACAGAGTGGAAGGCAGAGTCAGAGGGAGAAGCAGGCTCCCTGCGGAGCAAGGATCCCGATGTGGGACTCGATCCCAGGACACTGGGATCATGACCTGAGCCAAAGGCAGCTGCTTAACCAACTGAGCCACCCAGGCGTCCCTTAAATTCATATTTTTAAGTCTGCATATTAGCACCAAGATCCATATGAAGACTATCAATTATTTTCCTTTATACGATTTTTCTGTCCTCCAAGAATTTGCTAACAAACTTCTGATGAAGGAAGATACTATCTGGGAGCACCTGGGTGGCACAGTTGGTTTTAAGCAACTGGTTTTGGTTTTAGCTCAGGTCATGATCTCAAGATCCTGAGATCGAGCCTCACAGTTGGCTCCATGCTCAATGCAGAGCCTGCTTGACTCTCCCCCTCCTCCTCTACCCCTCCAGCTCATGCACAGGCCCTTTCTCTCTCTTTCTCTCAAATAAATAAATAAGTCTTTTTAAAAAAGAGGAAGATATACTGTCTATTCAAAGCCCACCTTTGAAATGCTGTTGGCATCATCTTATTATTATGGTCCATATGACTGATAATCTGATCCTAAAAGATATTCTCTTCCGGTTAATATAATAGAACTGACTCACAACTAAAATAAGCTACTAGATAGTCAAGAATCTCTTTTTATTGATTTTTAAAGATTTATTTATTAGAGAGAGAGTGCACTAGCAATGGGAGGGGCAGAGCAGGCTCCCTGCTGAGTGTGGAGGTTGGGGTGGGACTTGATCCCAGGACCCTGAGATCGTGATCTGAACCAAAATCAAAAGTCAGCCGCTTAACTGACTGAGCCACCCAGGTGTCCCCAGAATCCGTTTTTAAATAAAAGCCCCCATAAAGTAGAAACCACTAATAGAGAAGTTATTTCAGGTAAAACTTAACATGTCAAAGGTCAGTTATTCTAGAGTATTTATATTACAATTAATGATTTGCATGTATATTATGAGAAAATTACCTTTCTCCTTCTCTCCATGTTTACATACTCTGTGCAAAGAAAGGATAAAAGAAATTTTATTTTTATTTATTTATTTATTTATTAAGATTTCATCCATCCATTTGTTAGAGAGAGAGTGGGAGAACACAAGCAGGCAGAGGCAGGCAGAGGCAGAGAGAGAAGCAGGCTCCCCACTGAGCAAGGAGCCTGACGCGGGACTCGATCCCAGGACCCCGGGATCATGACCTGAGCCGAAGGCAGCGGCTTAACCAACTGAGCCACCCAGGCGTCCCAAAAGGCATTTTAATCTTAAAGTTCGAACACTATCAGTCTTGATAGCAGGGATGATATATGGCTATAAAACAATTGTCTCATAAAGTTACAGACATAAGAAAAGATTTCCTCCTTCAATAATGTAAAATCAACTTGTGGATCCTTGTAAAAGAGACATAAAAAGTCACTTTTGTGGTATCATCTTAATTTTAAGATGAGTATCTGCTGTTAGAAAATCTGTAATTGTCTCTCTTTTCTTTTTTAAGATTTTATTTATTTATTTAAGGGAGAGAGGCAGAGAGTATCTGAGCAGGGAGAAGAGAAGAGAAGCAGACTCCCCATTGAGCAGGGAGCCTGACATGGGGCTTGATCCCAGGACCCTGGGGATCATGACCTGAGCCAAAGGCAGATATTTAACCAATTAAGCCACCCAGGTTCGCAAAGCTTAGTTTTTGTTTCAGCTATCAGTCGTGGTAAGCCTCCCGGATGATTGGTAAATAGCACTTAGTAAGTGGGGAAAATGCGCTGAGCCAGGAGGCACAAGACTAAATCTCTCCCTGCTTTTAAAGAACTAACAAGGCAAAACTAACAAGAGGGAGCTGCTCAGAACAGCGGTCCGTGCCATCCCACCGTGCTGGCAAGAGCCGCGTCTGCCATTTTCCCTTAGGGGCGCGGGGGAGCACGTGGGACAATCAAGCCATTTCAAAATAAGCCTCTAATTCTGTTGATGCAATCCCAGACATTCTTTAATTCTATTTCAAACAGGTGTCTGTTGGTGTATTTTCTTCTGCTTAGGACCTTCTATAAACTTTCAGAATTGAGCCGTTTTGTCAATCAGCATCCGCTAAACCCTGGGCCTACATAATATCCGTAAATGCGCTTCTATTTAACTCTCTATTTACAGTCATAAGAGAAATAAACATATAAAATAAATGCATCTCGATGCATAGCTGTGCAGGAGGACAGATGTTTTATTAATGAAAATGAATCCAGCTTTTTGTAAGTCATGGCAGCAATATAACATTTCATTGTTTGGTTCTGTGCTAGACAGTCCCTGCTGTTTCTACATAGAAATTCCTGTAATGCTTAATGGACATCTGGAAGAATTCAGCCAATTAATCGAATTCATGTAGGAGCTAGGCTAATGGCTGTCTGAAAGGCAGATTACATTAAATCAAACTTGCAATATGAATGAAAGTACTTAATCATACATGCAACATTCATTAGGTGCGACACAGCAAGTGTTTTGATTACTTTAATAAAAGATCAGGTAAAGTGCATCAGCTGAACAGATTGAAAAGACAGCATGCTTACAAATGTTTGATTATGCTGAATATCAACAGAAACAGTGCCAGTAATTTATAGCAAAACATATTTGTGGGCGTCTAGGGCTGGTGAACTCGGTGAAATTCGGGGCCTTTGCTTGAAGCAATAATTAATATATGATAACACTTGAATGAGATGTCAGGAAAAGAGACAGATTGCTGGAAGTTTGGTAATTCATAGTCATTGGGCGTCTTCATGGCTTGAGTGACTTGCAGTCTCCTTGAACCCCAATTTCATTGACTTTGAGGTACATAGTTTTCCCCCTTGGTTTTATTGAGATATAATTGACATAAAGCACTGTGTGAATTTGAGGTGCACAACGTCCTTGATAGATGTGTAAATTGTGAAGTGAATACCACAGTAAGGTTAGTCAACATGTCCGTCACCTCCCAGGGGTACTTCCTGTGTGTGCGTGTGAGACGGTTTAACGTCTACTCTGAGGCACACAGTTGCTGAAAAGGTGCTGCTGAACTAAAAATATTATGTTGAAAGGTCAACTTCTCACGTTGGCCTTGAAAATCTCCCGCCAGGAATTAAAATGCTATTCTTTTTTTAAATTACGGTTTTATTTATTTATTTGAAAGAGAGACACAGCGAGACAGGGAACCAAACAGGGGGAGTGGGAGAGAGAGAAGCAGGCTCCCTGCCAACCAAGGAGCCTGATGTGGGACTTGATCCCAGGACCCTGGGCTTGTGACCTGAGCTGAAGGTAGATGCTTAACGACCGAACCACCCAGGCACCCTAAAATGTTATTCCTAATAGTTGTTCCTGCCTTCCAGATTCATGAATACTTCCCCTCTTCTCTTCACTAATTATCTCATTGATTTTTCCCTGATATGATGCAAAATGAAACCTTATAAGGGACATTTCCTATATAATATTAATGTAGCAAATGTCAGTTGTGGCTTTTTGGATAAAATAAACAAAGATAAAGGATTTTTTGCATATTTCTCTCTCTGTCTCTGTCTCTCTCTCTCTATATATATATATAAAATCTCCTCTTGGTAAGTATTTTTAATATTAGGACTGTCTTTGGACATGGTAGAAACCACTTTTTCTTGGCATTTAACAAAAGGACTCATTGTATCTTTCTAGACTGATATATGATCCTGAAGACAAAAATAGACAGAGGACCTTTAAAGTTCTTTATATACATTTTATTCAATTTAAGCCCTTGAAATGTAATAAGTACTCCACTCTTTTGGATGATATGGGAGACACTGAGATGTGAAACGTTTGGGTCCTCACAGCTGCAACGTATTTATAGTATTTGATCTATGAAAAGGTAAACAAACAAACAAACACCCCAAAGCAATAGCAGTAACAAATGAGAACAACACAATTCAGAATATATTCCAGCTGAAGGTAAGTTACGGATTTATAAATTTTGTAAAAGTCAGAGAAGAGCTAAAATAATGTAGAAGTTTGCATTAGAATTGCCTAATTTACTTGATAAGAGAGAGAATTTAGGAGAACTAAAATGTCATTATTCCAGAATCAAACATTACAGAAAAACCTATGAATGCTGTTTTGCTTTTTTACAGAGACTTAAGACAGTGAGTGTATCTCAAGATACTTTACAAATATCAAATTACACAACATATTTTTTAGGCTAAATGAGTTGATTGTTTTTACAGCAGGCTAGAAATTCTTCTTCTTAATCTTCTCCCGTTGCATACACATTCACAAAAAGGGAAAGAGAAACTGGCTAGCCCAGGAAATAACCAGTGTTTATACTCTACCAACCAAATAATTGTTTTTCTACCTATGACCTCTTGGATTTTAGTAACACACTCAGAATATAACTAGAGGGAAGGCTACACTCAACACTACTGACTTAAGACTTCCCAAAATACTTACCTCTATCAGTTACTTCAAAATGTCCACCTTGCCAGCTACTTAACTTACATGTAATAAAAAAAAATGGCATTGTGTCCTGAACACTGTGCTTTCTGCCATTCATTCATCTGGTCTCTTATTATAAGGGCTCCTGTAATCTTCGAATTCCAAGTTGTCAGTGCTTCTGTTTGGAAAATATAATAATTATTTGTATTAGCTCAGGTAGGTTGAGATGGACTAAAAGACTTCATTTCTCCCCACTGGCAAATCTTCACCTATTTATCTGACTGATCAGGAACTGTCACTTCAAATATGTTTTTAATCTCTTTTGAAGCATTAAGTTTGACATCTGTCACCCTCGAGAACCTTCCTATGATGGGATTTCACTAATAATTCCTACCTGTCGGTCTATGCCTACCTATCTATCCAGCTCTCTATCTGTCTGTATCGTTAATTGCTCTAAAATGTCTTCTGTGACTTTGTTCTTCGGGCAGTTTTGAGGGAAAAAAGCAGCTACAAGATTTACTCCTACTGTGATTTGTGGTCTCCACCTGGGTCATGATCTCAGGGTGGCGGTGAGATCAGCCCCGCGTAAGCCTCCACACCCTCTCTCCCTCTGCTGCCGCCGCCATCCACTTGCACACACACACTCTCTCAAAAAACGCCAACCACCTGGGGGTGGATGTGGTAGAGTTATGAGGCATCCTTTGAGCTGTGTCTGGGAAATGCCCTTTCCCCCCAGCATTCTGGAAGAGAGAACAGTACTCTCATTTAGAATCCACCCAGTAGTTAGTCTTGATTCCCACATAGAACCTACAGGAATAAGATATGGGAATTCTATAATTAGATCAATTGCTTGCCTCATTGTGTTTCTTCTTTCCTGTTTTATGAAAACTGGCTAGATGATCAAAGGCCTTGTGATAGCTAGAGTTCTCCCTTCTCAGGGAGCAACCCTATGAGAAAATTGGAAAGCATTTCATTCAAACCCAGTGGCTTTATATTCATAATTTGTATTCTTCTGTCAAAAGTTTCATCCTGGAAATTCCTGTGTGGCTCGGTTGGTTAAGCAGTGGACTCCTGGTTTCAGCTCTGGTCACGATGTTGGGTTGGGGTCATGGGCTCAAACCCCCCCACCCACTGTCAAGCTCCACACTCAGCGGGGAATCTGCTTGAGATTCTCTTTCCCTCTCCCTCTGCACCCTGCACCCCCACACTCGCTCTCTCTAAAATAAATAGATAAACCCTTCTCAAAAAATGCTTGATCCTCTGAACCCAACTAATGGTGGGACGAGACAAAGTTGTGATTACCTGCTTAATCACTGGTGGTAAAAAAAAAAAAAAAATACTTTGTTGTTCAGCCTGTGAAGTTTTCACTAAGGTGATTTTCAGGAGTAAGTGTTTCACAGTTCCTTTGGTGAAGGTGACTTTCTAAGTGCTCATTTTCATAATTTTCCATAGTATATTTTCTAAAAATAATAATAATGCCATTTATTGAACCCCTACATTGGGTCAGGGATGTGTTGGTATTATTTGCAGCAAAACTATCATCACAACTCTCCAAGGAAAGTATTATTTTAAGGATGAGGAAACAGGTTCAGAGAGGTTAAGTAAGTCATTCAGTGCAGCACAGCTAACAAGTTGCCCAGCCAGGACAGGAAATTGGGTCTCTTTAACTTCAAGGCCTCTCTCACCAACCAATTTACTCCACATCATCTTTTCATCATGTACTTTATGTACTCCTTAGTTTACTTATTGTGTTCTTTTATCATGTACTTTGACGCATTCTAAGAGTACTTTTCTGAAAAAATCATTGTATAGTAGATAGAAAAGGGGCTCATATCTTTAAATCCTACAAAGGAGTCTTTTATCAGCATTTCCAAAGAGAAGATCTCAGTCAGGATTTGGGTTGTAGATACATAAGAAACAATCCAGTTTAACTCCCAGAGTCTTGTCAAGCCGTTCTCTACATGTGGATGACTCTGAGTCTGGAAATAATAGACCGCAGCCCCTCTAGTCTCCATCCAATTTGGACTTCTGCAGATTTCTGCAGTGCAGCTAGCTCAAGGAATGTAAAATCTAGTTTATTTAATGACTTGAAATCACTTCTTGAATACCTACTATGAATAAAACCCTGTGCTAGGTACTTTGTAGATAGACCCCTCCCTTCCCTCAAGGGTGTTCACAATGTAATGTGGGAGACCATACATTCACTTAGTACAAACCCAGGACTTGTGGATAGAGAGCGTGAATGGGAGGTCAGGTAGTTGACAGGTAGTCACGATGGTGTCCAGTAACGCCATCACGAAGACCCAAGTTATGAATTAGTGCGCTTGAGAGGGTCCTTAGTTAAGATTAAACCATATACAGGCACCAAATAAATACAGGTAATAAAGCAGATCATATCTGAGTCCATTCTGGGTCGGTATCTTGGAAGCGATCTGTGATTCTTTACTAGTGAAATCAGAAGAGGTCACAAGGAAATAGAAGTGGAAGGAACTTAAAGGTAATCTTGTAAGCTTCCACATTCACGGGCAAAACAATATTTCTTCTTAACATCCAAATGAAAAGAAAAAAATAAACAAAAAAGAAAATGGCCAACTTGAGAGGAACTGAGAGAAGAGATGGCAATACAGTTTTTATTTCCATTAGCTCTCATACCTAAGGTTTCTAAAGTGCTTTACAAAATATTATGTCTCACAATACTTTTATGAGGGAGGCAAGTGTTGTTATCTCCATATAAAGGTGGGGGGAAAGAGGCACAGGGGTTTGCTTCTTTTATGCCAAGTGAGGCCAAATATTTTGTGGAGTATTTGAAATGAGACTTGAAAACAGAGAAGCAAAGAGAGAGAAGGCTGGAAGAATTTGTAATTGAGGGGCATAATTTCCTACCACATAAGTGTCTAGAGAACGCTAATATAGTGAATCTTCATTTCCAGTGAAGTGGAATGAAAGCCTTGAATTGCTTCAATGCACCACATCGTGCAAATAGCAATTTCAGTTTCAGAAAGTCCTCCACTCATCGTAGAGCTGTTCAGTGAGAACGGTCATGATGAGGATTTCACACATAATTGTCCAAAACATGTTCGAGGTTGTACATTACATATATGTCTATAAATGGAATCCAAATGTTCTCAGGTGAAAGATTACATATTTATGGGTGTGGGCTCTTAAACTGTACTAATGGATATCTAGTATGTTTCATCTCCACTCCGTTGTTTACACAAATACTGTCTTTCCTTCCCCTCCTTGCCTGCATTCTCTTTCATTTTTGGAACTTTCTTTAAGGGGATCTGCCCAGGGAAGACAGATGTCATAGTTCAGTAAGAATAAATATTGCAGTCCTACTTTCTTCTCTATAAAAAAATATATATATATAAGATAAGGGTGCCTGGGTGGCTCAGTGGGTTAAAGCCGCTGCCTACGGCTCAGGTCATGATTCCGGGGTCCTGGGATCAAGTCCCACATTGGGCTCTCTGCTCAGTGGGGAGCCTGCTTCCCTTCCTTTCTTTCTGCCTGCCTCTCTGCCTACTTGTGATCTCTGTCAAATAAATAAATAAAATCTTTAAATATATATTTATATATATATAATCCAAATATATATTATATATATTATCCATTCTTTTCATAAAGGGAATCAATATGTATTCATCTAATATTATATTATGTATAAATAAATAAAATCTTTAAATATATATATACTTTATATATATTTTTATATATAAAATAAAAAATATATATAAAATAAAATCTTTAAATATATATACTTTATATATATTATATATAAATATATATATACTTTATATATAAAAATATATAAATAATAAATATATAAATAAATATAAAATATAAAATAAATAAATAAATAATAGAATATATATTATATATATTTAAAGATTTTATTTATTTATATATATATATTAGATAATATTAGATAAATACATATTGATTCCCTTTATGGAAAGAATGGATTCTCAACATTCCCATGAGGAAAGGGTGCTTATAGTTATTTGTTTTATATTTTTCAATAGAGTCAAAACATTTAGAAAGATTGTCAATAAGTTTCTGACAAAAAAAATTTCTGATCAAACAAGGAATAAAACTTATTGATCTTAACACCAAGTTGGGACTTTTCAAGCAGTTAGTGCTAATGAGTATATTGTGGGGCTCTTTTTAAAATTAACTAGTACCCTTATTTCTTATTCCATGAAAGATCTGAGGTAACAGTGCTGCTTACATTGTTGAGCTAATTTCAAAGGTTTAATCACAATGAATCTTTTGGGGGGAGCAAATCAATCTCTTTATTTCTAAGAGCATTGAAACTCAGACAACAGCAGCTTTAATAATTTCAACTTTATTCTGAAGTTGAAATGTACTATTTCAGGAATTATATTTAAATATAACTGTAAGTCTTTATTAACTGGTTTAGGGGAGACTTAAGCCCTAATGCCTTAAGGCACCCATTGTATGTAACAAATGAACTATTCTCCTATGTGTCTAGAATGGCATTAGTTATGTATCATCCTTGGGAGAACTGAGAAGATAGTCAAATAATTTACTGGATACTACAGCTCAGACCAGGAATCTTAGGTGCAAATGTTAATGTTCTCTGGGTTCAGTCTTCTGCATTTCCACCCTCTCTTAACAACCTCCCCTCCCTGGCAAAACATTAACAACAAGTAAGCCTTTGGGGAAAATCTGCTTTATTGGAGAGCATAACACTCTGTACATATAAGCACGGTAGTTACAATGTAACAAGGTAGGTAAAGGTTTTATTAATGACAGGCTATTCTGGTCTACAATAGCAGCCAAGCCAATGTTCTGATTGTCTCTATGTGCATTCCCTAGAGGAATATCAAGGAAATAAAGGAAATGCAGCCAACTTGGAGATGATCTATCCTATTCTCTGACAATAATACTGTCTTCTTTAATAATTATTTCTGATACACACACACACACACACACACACACACACACACAGAGTAATGTTTTCCACTAAACAAGCATGGTTGATGTTTAGGCAATAGAAAATAAAAAAACAAGAAAGATGTTATCATAAATGATCTCATGAGCCATCATGTCATTAAGTTAAAAAAAATAAAATCAATTTATCAATAAGAAAATGAAGATTAGAGAATATAATCATATCATGCTATAAATATTCACTCTAGTCTTTACACACATTTGTCCTGGGTTTTGATCATTTCATTATTGGATAGTGAAACTTTAACTATACTCTATTAATAAAAGATACTTCTAGTGGGTAAACAGTGACAATTTTTCTGTTTATTCTGTCCATGCTGCCTTGTAGTGTCTCCTTCTGAAATTACTGTTTCTTGAACTATGTGGATTTGGTGCTATAAATGCTGAGCAAAATGGCTTCCAAGAAAAAAGATTATATTTATACTCTTCCAATGGGCAAATTATTCTTTGGAAGTTATGACTGAATTTTGGAATCTGGGTTTGTTTGTTTGTTTGTTTGTTTGAAACAAAAGACTGTACATGTTAGTTCAAACTAAATTTGGTTAACATCGAGATATAGGAACCCCAAAGGGAAGTGGAAGGTTGTTGTTGTTCTTCTCTCCTCTTGCTGGAAACCTGCTTTGCAAGCCCATTAACTATGTTAGCTAGCCCAGTCCTTCTTTTGATTGCTCTGAAATAAACATACAGTTTTAGGTAAATGTCACCTAATAGAGATGAGCGACAGATTTCGAAGGACATCATGTAAGTGTGAGCAAGAGGAAGCATGAACCAATTTGTGTTTTATGCAATGGCATAGTAAATAATGATAGTTTGTTTCTTTACCTTGAAATATAGAATTATCATTTTTCTTAAAGAAAGCACAATGATTTTTCTGCCTTAGTATAACACATAACAGCTTTTCCAATGAAATCATCTCCTATCCATTGTATCTCATTATTAACCTCTGATAAAAAACTCAGTTTCAACTAAGTCTAGTTATGTAGCAGGGAATCTAGTGTTACAAGTATGCATGAAAGGAAGACATTTTTTGTTTTGCTACATTTCCTATTGATGTAACACCAAACATTACTTATGACATCTAGTACAATGATTTAGGTAATGTCACCAGTTAAAGCTATGACATGGATATAATACATAGTTTCAGTTAGTCTATCAGACACAAATCTTCAGGAAACCAGGCTTTATTGGTTCAGATACTTGCCTGCTTGCTTTACAGAACACTTTGTTAAGTGAAAGGAAGAATAATGTCTCCAATTGAAAAACAGAGGGAGTTTGGGGCTGGCAGAATGCAATTGCCCAAGTTAGAGTGAACTAAATTGATCTGAAATCATTTAGATAACAATGTGATGGGTAGCGGACAGCATTTGTTTATGAAGACAGATTATGCCAGGCAAATCTGATTTATTTGGTCTTATAAAATTACTCAACAAGTTTGTGGATAAAGAAAACTCCATGGACAAACAATATATCTAAATGTTTGTAAAAGCTTTTGATGTGGGTCTGCATGAGATGAAGATAATTGAAATGCTGGGAAGATTTTGTCTGGATAACAATACAATGGGGTGGTTATCAGATTTAAAACACAGTAATCATAAAAAATAGATCATCATATCTAAGTGATATATTTGGCAGAAGACCATAAAAGAGCTAGTATCTTTACAGATCAATATTGTAGTCAAGTATGAAATGATTTAGTCCACAAAAATTAGTTTACTCCTTCTTCAGTAGGTAACAAATCATAAATAAGGATTAGCTCAAAATACTTTCCTGCTTGTCCACAGTGAACTATTACTTTATTTTGGCTTCTGCTGGTATTTGCAAAATTGGAATTTGTGGTGTCTGCCAAAAGCATCGAAAGGGAAAACCATAAGTTTGATAGGTTTCCAGAACACAGTAAAATTCAGTGAAAATCTTATATTGTTTGTGAGTAAATTCCTTTATAGATTTTTAAGAGCTGAGAGAACTTAAAGGAAAATAGCTATCATAACGGTAATAGTTTTGAGAGAATTTTTAGAGAAAACTGTAGAGAATTTTCTCTACAGTTGCTGTAGAGAAACAGCAACTAATTATAAAGCAAAGTTACATTAAAAAAAGGATGTGGAAGGAAAAAAGAATACAGGATAGTGTGTTTTATTTTATTATTATTTTTAAAGAATTTATTTTTAAGTAAACTTTACAGTCAACATGGGACTTGAACCTACATCCCTGAGATCAGGAATTCCGTGATCTACAAATTGAGCCAGCTGGCTGCCCCCAGTATGGTGTGTTTTAAAGTTTTATCATCAAATGGGAAAAATACTTTCAATATATATGCATATGGGTTACATTAAAATATTTAGCAGTATTTGTGAAATGGTACTAACCAATCAGAACAGACTTTGGCCATAGTGCTAGAGCAGGGCCCTGAACCTTTGGTATGTTGGATATTGACTCTTTACTTGATAGATAATGGGGAGATGGGTGGTGATTGGGAGAGGCTGGAGTGACCAGGGGAGTTGAGGGGAGATCATTTGGAAAGGAAGTGGCTATGTGCTAACTGGTTGAAATTAAGATATAGGGAATATATAGGATACTTACATCCTATATATCCTTATATATACTTACACTTACATATATAAGTATACTTACAGGATAATTATATAAAATATTAATATTTTAATATTTTAACAGCAGATATAGCTTTTCTAATGGGTACCAGCTTTATGAGAGCCTAAGAATCTAAGAAAAATAACAAAGAAATTATGAAGAAGTTAAATTAGAGGAGTGAAATGCAATTCCAATAAACAGATTATAAGATGTTAAACTTCATTAGGAATTAAGTACGTATTTATTTTAACAAAACCACATTTTTTACTTATCTAACTAGCAAATACCTTTTCTTATAAGTGACAGAACCTAGTCAAGAGAAAACAGAAAGTGGCATTTTTAAACCTGTAGGTAGGAGTATAAATAGGCATAAACTTTCTGAAGGACAGTTTCTCAGTATTTATCAAAAATGTTTAAAATGCTAGTCTGACTTAATGGTTCTGGTAGTTTCAGGTAAATTAGACAGATTGATCCTCCCAGTGAGCATAACTAAGAGATCTGGGGCTTAAAAAACATTCATAATGCATAAAAGGATGTGAAAAAGTAGTATAGAATTAGCTAACTAACGATGAAAGAAAAAGGCAATTGAAATATGGAAGCTCTTCTGCCCTGAAGGAATTTGCCAACTGGTAAAAATCAGAATCTTCATCTTGATAGACATGCAGCGCACAAGGGACAGATAGCAAAACCCTGTACACAATAAAGTCCAATGGGAGATCCTGCCCCAATGGGAGATACTGGGACCCGAAAGTCCTTGAGTATTTACTGATTGTATTCAAATTGCCTGGCCTAGTGAATCTCAAAACTTGAACTTAGGTTGCAATCATTTTGGGTTGGTGGTGCCTCCAGGTGCTTGGCAGAAGCAAAGAATACAAGTCCTCTCTTAAATAAAACACCTTCCTCATAGACCTAAATCATTCCTATAAGTATTTTTCACATACAATGTTCACATTGTCAAAGAGAATCAGTTACACAAGGAAACTGGATTAAATGAGTAAGAACCAGCATAGATCACAAACAATAAAAAACAGACTCATGAAGACTTTACTGGAATTAGGAGACATGAGCTATAAAACAAGACTAAAAAATAATTATGTTGACTGTGTTTAAAGATGTAAAAGATCGGATTAACAATATCTGCAGAGAATAGGAAACCACAAAAAGTAACACAGCAAGTCTGAATTTCAAAAAAGAACCACGTAGAATTTTATTATGATTTAAAATATTTTGAATATTGTGGTTTTACTTCAAATAAAATTTATAAATAAAATTTTATAAACATATTTATATTTTTAAAAATAAATTTATAAATAAAATTTATAAAAATTGAAAATCCAGCAAGATTTTACGGGTGGATTAGCTATACTTTAAGACTTAGTGTACCTGAAGTTATATGAAGAGAAATGTTTCAGAATACAGCATGGAGAGGCAAAAGGAGAAAAAAGGTGGTGGGGGGGTATATATGAGAGGATAAAAGACACAGGAGATATGGTGAGGTTTAACATCATTTAAGTTGGAATTCTAGAAGGAGAAGAAAGAGAATAAATTAAGCAATTATTTGAAGAGTTACTGGCTAAGGAATTTGCAAACTGACAAAACACTTTAAGACACTAATTTTAAGAAGCCTTATGGACTGAAAGCATGATAAATGAAAAGTAAACCATACCTAAGTACATTAAAATAAAACTTCTTTTTTTTTTAAGATTTTATTTATTTGACAGAGGGAGAGAGATCACAAATAGACAGAAAGGCAGACAGAGAGAGGGGGAAGCAGGCTCCCTGCTGAGCAGAGAGCCCAATGCAGGACTTGATCCCAGGACCCTGAGATCATGACCTGAGCTGAAGGCAGAGGCTTTAACCCCACTGAGCCACCCAGGCGCCCTAAAATAAAACTTCTTAAAACCAAAGACAAAAAATATTAAAAGCAGTCAGAAAAAAAGATAAATTCCTTTTAACAGAGCAACAACATAGTGGCAGCTGACTTTTCACTAGTAAAAATGGGAAGGAGAAGACAGTGGAATGTTATTTTGAATGTGCTGAAAGAAAATAGTTGCCAACCTTGAGTTTTTTAGTAGATAAAACAAAAAGACATTTCAGATACACTGGAACTTATTTGCTACTAGCAAATCTACAGTGAAGGACATTTCAAAGCATATATTTTATGAAGGAGGGGAATGATCCCACACGGAAAGTCTGAAATATAAGAAAGAATTAAGAGCAAAGAAAGTGGAAATGGTGGGCAAATCTAATAAGTATTGACTGTGAAAAACTATAATAATGTCCTATGGATTTTTAAATTTATTTTATTTATTTATTTTAAAGATTTTATTTATTTGACAGAGAGAGACACAGTGAGAGACGGAACACAAGCAGTGGGAGAAGGAGAGGGAGAAGCAGGCCATCGGTGAGCAGAGAGAGATGTGGGGATCGATCCCAGGACCCTGGGATCATGACCTAGGTGAAGGCAGACACCTAACTGATCGAACCACCCAGACGCCCCTGTCCTGTGTATTTTTTAAAAGACAGAATTAAAGTGCACAACAATAATAGCATATGTCACAAAAGAGTAAATGCATTTAAAGCGTACTAACTTCCTGGGGCATCTGGGTGGCTCAGTTAGTTATGTATCTGTCTTGGGCTCAGGTCATGATCGCAGGGTCCTGGGATTAAGCCCCATGTGGGGCTCCTTGCTCAGCAGGGAGCCTGCTTCTCCCTTTCTCCTGCTTCTCCCCACCACTCATGCTCTCTGTCTCTCTCTTTAAAAAAAAAAAAAAAAAAAAAAAAAGTTTTCCATTTGTCTGATAAGGCTTCTTAAAATTAGTGTCTTAAAGTGTTTTGTCAGTTTGCAAATTCCTTAGCCAGTAACTCTTCAAATAATTGCTCTCTCTCTGTTTCAAATAAATAAAATCTTTTAAAAAATTAAAAAATGAAGTGCTCTAACTTCCTCATATTATCAAAAATAAACTGATAAATTAAAAATATCTGATGTAATTTTAAATTAATAAAAGGCTGTAAACAACGTATAATTTTAAACTGGTAAAGGGGGGGAGTTGATACAGAAAAATCAGATCAGACAAATGGAAAACTTTTTTTTTTTTTTAAGTAGTATCTACACTCAATATGAGGCTTGAATCCATGACCCTGAGCTCAACAGTTACAGGCTCTACTGACTGAGCCAGCCCAGCACCCTAGAAAACTTACTTACTTTCTTTCTTTCTTTCTTTTTTTCTCTCTCTCTCTCTTCCTTTCCTTTCTTTTTCCTTTCCTTTCCCTCCCTCCCTTCTTTCCTTCCTTCCTTTCTTCCTTCATTTTTCTTTTTTAAAGATTTTAGTTATTTGTTTGACAGAGGGACAGCAAGAGAGGGAACACAAGCAGGGGATGTGGGAGAGGGAGAAGCAGCCTCCTGCAGAGTGGGGAGCCTGACAAGGGACTTGATCCCAGGACCCCAGATCATGACCTGAGATGAAGGCAGACACCCAATGACTGAGCCACCCCAGCCTCCCTAGAAAATACTTTCAAAGGTGGTTAGATTTAATTCCAAAAATAACAGCAATTACACAAATGTGAAAGGACTAAATGCTCGGTTAAAAAAGATTGACTGGTTAAAAATAAAACAACTATTGTTAACAGGAGATACATTTAAAACATAGTGATGAAGGTTGAAATTAAAAGGAAAATACATACCTTATAAATGCGAACCAAAATATAGCTGATGTGTGTAGAGAATCATCAGGCCAAACACTTTCATCAGAAAGCATTACTATGGATAAAGAGAAATACTTCATACTGATGAGACATTCAATTAAATGGACAGATATTGCTTTTAATTCATATGAACCTATGACCCAGTCTCAAAATATAGAGAGTGAAAATTGAGAGAGAGTACAAAAAGAAATAATAAAATTTACCACATCTGTATTGGGGGCATGTACTTACATATTGACATAAATATATACATATTTAATATTTAGTATGTATAACTGCAAAATACATATCTCAAGCATATGAATGGTATTATTTATTAAATCTAAATATATATACATAAAGTTTGATAAGACTTTTCCTCTCCTAGCCATGTAGATTACCTTCATTATTATTCCAGAATGTTCATTTGTAACAGGCATACACTTTGTTCTGTATGATGAAAAGCTGGTTAGTCAGTCTTTACCCTTCTGAGTTGATAAGCAACACCAAATAGATCTCTTGATATTGAGCACTAGTAGGAGGCAGTTCTGTAGAGGATATTAGTTTATCTCATTCAATTTGATTCTCATTCTATGATAAGGGTATTGTTAAGCCTAATTAAGAGATAAAGAACTGAGACTCATGGGGATTAGGTAAATTTCCTAAGATCACCTCCTCAGTAAATGACAGTGCTTGAATTCAAATCTATTTTTTTTTTTTTAATGAGCAATGAACCAGCCCCACAAAACAGTTAATGCTTGAGACTGGAAATAAGGAGGAAAATATTCTTATAAAATCTCTAAAAATTAGGAAGATGATGTCTTGTGTGGCGCTGAAATACTTAAGTGTGTGCAGTATAAGAGAGTTCTATATTAAGCCAAAGAAGTGGCTAATATAGTTTGATGAGAGGGAGTTATCTTCAAGATGGACAATGCTAGTGATTAGAAACATGTGGGTGACCAAGGGAGAAATGCCTAGCATGAGCCCAGCATAACAGAAATTAGAATGCGTCTCTATTATAGTTTTATAGGGCATAGAGAATCCTTTTCCTCTGGCTCAGATTCACTCTTCCAATTGCTTGCAGTTTCTGAAATGAATCCCAGTATCAAAAGGAAGTCTTTTACGACTGAGTGAAAATCAAGTTGTAAGTTTCCTCCACTTGCAAGTTTCAGAACGTGTAAGTCACCTGTTGCGCCGTCTAACATAGGGAGAAGAGCCCTCATAGAGGTAGTATAATATAGTTCATCAGTTACTTAAATCCATTCAATATTGGAATTCTTAGAGCCACATCATTTTTTTTATCAACTATTTTAATATTCTACCTGATTGTGTGTCCACTCTATTTAAAAAAAAAAAAAAAAATCCCGGCTGAACTCCCCATATCGGAGTCAGCCCAGTGGTCCTAACCCCATCTGCGGCAACTTTACTGCAACCCCTGAGCTCTCCTCCAACACAGCCATTGGTGGTATTTTTCCAAATCAAAGATTTGATTATATAATTTAAATGTTTTAGGAAAAAAACCGATGACTTTCTCTGAATCCTGTCCATGCTCAATTTAATGTAGTAGGTAACATTTGCAATCTGGCCCCAACTTATCTTTGCAGACCTGGCTCCTCTGCTTCCCACCATAGCCCCTCACCACAAGAAATCACAGACTGATGCCCCATTTATGGAGAATGTTATGTTGTGGTGTCTGTGTGACAAGAAACAGGGGCCAGAGGGGTTTAAAACCCATCCTCGTCCTATAGCAACTGAGTGGCAGAGCCAGGGTTCAAACTCCCAATCATAGGCTTAATCCTGTAAACTACATTGTCTTCTGTCTTTTATAGGTTTTTGTGAATTTCATGTTAACCAGAGGAAACAAAATTAATTTGGAGCATACTAAGTGCTATGCATAATCCATGCTGTTTTATGTCCTAATTGAGTATAGAACATAAGCCATTCACACTAAATTATTCTGTTGTTTCCGTAGAATTGATAGTTGCCATTAGTGTCACTAGTTTTCCTTCCTTGCAGACCTGTAGATAGTGATAATAGTGCCTTCCATTCATTTAGGGCTCACTGTGTGCCACGCATGGCACTAAACATTTTACATACATAACAATATTTAATGATTGAAGCACTCTGGGATCACGGGTACTCTTGCCATTTTGTGATGAGGATACTGAGGCCAAAAGGCTAAGTAATTTGCTTAAGATTGAACAGCTAGTAATAGAACTGGAATTGAACTCAGGACTCTTTCTTAACGGCCTGTGCCCTTGACTACTATGCTATGTCCTCTTCCTTTAAAGCACCTGGACTGAGCTCCTCAGTTACCTGGGTCCCACCCTCCAGGCTCCAGGTCAGACACATGTAGTCTTGCCAGTCTTGTCTTCCCATCTAGCTGTGAAGCTGCTTTCTGTTTTCATTCTCCTACTTTTCTGGGCACTGGAGGGCTTAAGATAGTAGCAACTATGGCTATGAGCAGGGGTTTATTTTCCTGTAGGGGAATGGCTTCAGGGGAAGGCAATGCGAGTGACCTAAGCCATGGGTCAAGTGGCTGAGGTGGGGGAAGAAAAGGGTATATGATGCAAAGAAGACCTTTCTATTTTTCTCATTTTTTTCTGCACTAAGATTCCCAAATACCTAGAATTGAGCTGCTTATGAACTTATCTTCCCTCCTCTGTGTTCAGGAAGAGTGAGTTCAGGAAGGTTGCAGCAATAAAAAATTCAAAAAGCTCTTTTGAATCCAGGGGCTGATTATTTTAGTCATCAGGTAATTTACGTACGTGTCGGGCATTGTTCTAGATACTAGATACATAGCCATGAGCAAGACAAAGAACCTGTCCTCCTAGGCTTTAGAGCTTTCTGGAGGACAGCAGACAATTAACACATAAACAGATATGTACATAATATGGTGACAGACAGTGGTAAATGCTACAAAGAGAAAGAAATCGAAGTAAAGGGGTAGAAAGTGGTGAAGGGTATGGTGGCTGTAGGGCTGCTATTTTTTTTTTAAGGATGGCCAGGGAAGACATTTCTGGTATTTTTTGCATACAATCCCAAAGAAAGTGAAGGAACAAATCAGGAGCATATCTGAAGAAAGAACACTCTGGCAGAATAAACAGCCTTGAGGTGACAACGTAACATCCTATTTGAGGAAAATAAAAAGACCAGTGTGTATGGAAAAGAATGGATGAGGAAGAGCATGGTGGGGGATGTGACGTGAAAACAACCAGGGCCCAGTCAGAGCTTTGGATTTTGTTCTAAATATGGTGGGAAGTCATTTGAAGACTTGGAGCAGAAGCGATGAAATGACCAGATTTGTATTCTAGTAGAATCCTTCTTTCTGCTGAATGAGGAATACATTATAGTGGGAGCAAAGGTGGACACAGAGCCAGAGAGAGGGTAGTGATAGAGAATCTAAGAAACTCAAAACATTAGGAAATGTTTTGAAAGTAGAGCTGGTAAGAATTCCTAATGCATTGAATATGGGGTCTTTAGCTTGACCCAGAGTTTCTGGTTTTTTGTTGAGGCAGCTAGTTGAATGGAAGTGCCATTTACCGCGATGAAGATTATGTTTAGGAGAGGAAATCAAGAATTTTGTTTTAGCCTTATGAGAGATGGTTGTTTGACTTCCAAGTTCTTGGGGCAGAATAGGCTTCTAGTAGATGCAGCTAATGTTGACGTTCTATTGGAATACGTCTACATGAAGGTAAGGAAGCAGAGAAAGAGAAGAAATCACGTTCCTTCTGAGTAACTCTTCTGATATTCAAGCGACTAAAAAGTAGGTCATCTGAGTTTATACTTACACATATGATGATTTCAGGGCAAGAAGTCTCCTTCAAAAAAACTTCCTGATTCATACTGTCTCAAAATTTCTGAATTTAAATCAAAGTAATCACTGCCAGAATTAGAAAGAGTTAGCAGGATGCCTGGGAGGCTCAGTGGGTTAAGCATCCGACTCTTGATCTCAGCTCAGGTCTTGATCCCGGGGTTGTGAATTCAAGCCCTGTGTTGGACTCCATGCACACACACAAGTAAGCTTAACACAATAGCTTGAGAGATGATTCAGTATGAGTTTTTGTAAAAAAAAAAAAAAATTTTTTTTTTTTAACAGAGCATCTGGAGGTCCTGTGTGTTGAAAAAGGGGAAGAGATGTCACTGGCAAGAGAGACGGTTCAGATAAAGAAAGCAAAGTTTTTACAGTCTTGCTAGGGACTGTCCTCTCTTAATTTCTAAGTGAAAAAATGGAGAAAGAAGTGTTCAGATCTTGAGGGATTTACGTAAGTGTATCATAAGTGAAGAGTATCTACCTACCTTCTTTGTCTCCCCTACCTTTTAACCATTTTTCTACCTTCTAACCCTTAATCTCTTCCCCCAAAGTGTTTTTCAACTAGAAGACCTGTGGCATGATAAAGCATGTCCCTTCTTTTCCGGGGCCAGAGCTCAAACAGGTGGCTCTGGAGAAGTCCACTGTTCCATCCAATTCCCATTTCAAATTGCAGTCTCATTGCTCCAACAGTGTCCTTGGGGTGAGACTCCGCATCTAAGACTGGAAAGGTCTTAAGGCCCCTTTCACATTTTTTTTTTTCTGATTATCAGAGCGATATATGCTAACTGCTAAAATTTTTAAGCAAGTTTTAAAAAACAAAAGACTAAAACTCTTATTAACTCGGGACAACTCCAACAACATTTTGGCATATTTTTCATAATTGAGCTCCTTATTGTACCTGCAACTTTGCATCCTAGTGTTTTTGCTGACCATTATGGCACACAATTTGTCCATATCATTGCGTCTTTATGGCTCTCTACTCACCTTTGGTGTAGCTTCCCCAAGATTTACTCAAGGTAGTTTCTGATTTTTTATAATTATAAATAACATCTGATAAATAGTCTTGTGCATAAATCTTTGTCTTTCTTTTGTCTGATTTACTAAAAAAGCAATTGGTGAATTAAAGAGTACACATATTTTTAAAAGCTTCCATTATGCATCACCACACTGATTTTCAGAAAGGTTTTTATCAAATTATACTTGGGACAGGGGTTATCTGGAGAAGGAGAACCACTGGAACTTTTGTATTTGTTAGAAAATACTTGACAGCAATTCTTTTAAATGCCTTTTATTTTGAACACACAGAGGAGAAATGGCTGTGTGTTGTTATATAGTAACCATTAGTTGCCTTGTGTCATAGTGATAACATAGTACTAACTCAATATTAGCTAAGTATTAGCCTATGGACTGCCCAGTGTTACAGAGTGTGGAGAATAGCCACTGTGTTTGTGCAGTGAAAGTCAGGAAACTCTCCTTTGATGGAGTTGAGATGGGGACTGGATGTTGAGAGAACAGGGGCATGAACGAGGAGAGGTCAGAGCAGGCCTTCCTGGGAAGAGGGTAATGAGGCCTGGGAGGAGCTGTAGGACCAGAGAATAGCAACACTCAGTCTGTCCTTCCTTACACAGGAATGAAGCAGAGCTGGTTGATGACAGCACAGAAGGGAACACTTTGGCAATTGGGGGTGATGTCCATGTCCTCAGGTCAACCAGAGATTTGGGGGTGAATTTCTGTAAAGTGGTGGTCAGGAGTAATAACAGCTCCAGGTGGGCCAGGCCCTCTCCTAGACAAGTTTGTTTTCCTGAAAATAACAGAGGGTAGATACTCCTTGAACACTATGTTTCTGAACCATCACAGAAAGAATACAGATGGGTGACTGAAGAGATGCACAGTGGAAGACAGGATAGTGGGATGACACATCTGCTGTCCATCTGATAACTAGCACTACTGAAAAAAATGTATTGACTATCAGGTCTATGCCGATCACTTCATTAAGTATTCTTCCATTATACCTGATCTTTTGACTTTTTAAGTTTCCTTTATTTTATTTTATTTTATTATTATTTTTTAAAGATTTTATTTATTTATTTGACAGAGAGAAATTACAAGTACACTGAGAGGCAGGCAGAGAGAGAGAGAGAAGGAAGCAGGCTCCCTGCTGAGCAGAGAGCCTGATGCGGGACTCGATCCCAGGACCCTGAGATCATGACCTGAGCCGAAGGCAGCGGCTTAACCCACTGAGCCACCCAGGCGCCCCTATTTTATTTTTTTCTAGAAACAGACCCTCGTTCTCAGTTGGTTGGAAGGGGAAGGACGGAGGGAAGGAAGGTCTTACATTTATGTTTCCTTTTCTCTGTCTGGCAGAAAGTTCAGCCAAAGAGATTTTTTCCTCATGCAATTTTTTAAAAAAGATTTTATTTATTTATTTGACAGACAGAGATCACAAGTAGACGGAGAGGCAGGCAGAGAGAGAGAGAGGGAAGCAGGCTCCCTGCTGAGCAGAGAGCCCGATGCGGGACTCGATCCCAGGACCCTGGGATCATGACCTGAGCCAAAGGCAGCAGTTTAACCCACTGAGCCACCCAGGTGCCCTCCTCATGCAATTTTAAAAGCAAATGTCACTCCCTCACTTTAAAACTTTAAATGACTTTCAAAAAAAAGTGTGGGTGGGGTCTGGAGCACCTGGGCGGCTCAGTTGGTCAAGTCTCTGACTGTTGATTTTCTTTCGACTGTTGATTTTGGCTCAGGTCATGATCTCCTGGTCGTGGGATGGAGCCCCTCCTCAGGCTCTGTGGGGAGTCTGCTTTAGGATTCTTTCTCTCCTCTCCCTCCCCCTCTGCCCTTCTCAGTGTGCTTTCTTTCTCTCAAATAAATAAATATTTTTTAAAACCTTTAAATTAGACTCTCTGTGCCTGTCCTATGTTATAAAGTCCAAAGTACATGACTTAGTCCTTTATATTCCTTTTGTAGTCTGATAGGCCATAATTTTGCTGCCTTCTTTCTGTGTGTGTATAAATTTTTTTATTGTAAAATACATGCAACAAAAATGCCCATTTTAACAATTTTTAAGTTTGTTAATTCAGTGGCATTGACAGCATTCACAATGTTGTCCATCTATCTCTGTTTTTAACCACTATTAATAAAACTTTATCACTCTAAAGTGAAATTCTGTAACCATGACACTCTAAGTTCCCATTTCCCCACCCCCTGATAACCAATAATCTCCTATCTGTCTCTATGAATTTGCCTATTCTAGGTGTTTCAATGTAAGTGAAATCTTTTAATATTTGTCTTTTCTGTCTGGCTCACTTCACTTAGCATAAGGCTTTCAAGACTCACCCATTGTACGAATCATCATTTCATTCCTTTTTTATGGCAGAATAAGATCCTGTCATTTGTATATACTCCATTTTGTTAATAGATCTATCTTTTTTTGGATACTGGGTTGTTTCCATCTTTGAGCTTTAGTGAATAATGCTACAGTGGACATGGGTGTACAAGTGTATGTTTCAGTCCCTGTTTTCAATTCTTTTGTGTATTACCTAGACCCACAAATGCTGGGTCATATGGTTGCAATTCTTACAAAGTACTACATACACCTGGGGAAAAGCCTCCCCTGGAAAGGGGCTGTCTTAAAGTATTAAAATCTTACTTAAAATTTTTGATGCCACACAGTATATCCAGGCCATCAGGAGAAAAAGGAAAAGAGAAGTTGAGAAGAAGTTGAGGTAGAAGTCACACATGAACTGATGTGTTGGAAATGATCAAATTTGGGGAAACTAAATTTATCAACACTATTCAAGGACTCAAATATTTTACATAGTGATTCAGAATGTTAATTCTGATTATAAAGTATCAAGTTTATTTAATTTTATATTATTTCATGCTTTGTAATGGGAAGCACCATAAGGAAGGTGTTTTTCCAAATTGTGGATTTTAACTCATTAGTAAGTTATGAAACCAATCTTTTTGCTATCATTTTAAAAAAGAAAATTTAATTGCACAGAAAATACAAGAATGCATTATACCTAGTTAAACTAAATATTATTTTGTGACATTTTTGCTCTAGTTCTAGTTTTATGTGTACCATAAAATATATTTCTTACTATGGGATGTAAACACCCCCCCCCCCCAAATAGTTTGGAACCACTGGTGTGGCAGAAAGCATCTGGGCTTTGGAATTAGCCAGAACTCAGTTTGAGTCTGAGCTCTGGGTGACTTTTGCAAGTTATTTATCTAATTTCTTTGGCTCAATCTCCTCATCAAAAAAAAAAAAAAAAAAAAAAAAAAAAAGGGAGTGTAATAGTAACTCCTTTGTTTGGTGTGTACATGTGAAAAGATTAGAGATTACTTAAGTAGAATGCCTAAAATGTTGTTAATGATTAACAAATATATAATTACTTCCAGGTCTTCCCCCAAATAATTCAGTCCCTGTAAAAACACTTCATTCACTGCAGAAGGATACTGATGACTACATCTGTTATAGTCCACTTTAAAAACACCTTACTAAGTCTTTGTCTCCAATTTGGTCTAGTAAGGAGACTCAAGTTCTTTCCCCTTCCTATTCTCACATTGTATTATGGACTTTTGGCACTTTGTTATACCTCTGTCAAATTTTTAAGTTATTTCATAGTTCAGCTAGTATTACAAACTTTCAAATCTCTTCTAGTGCTTAAAACAGTGCTGGGCACATTACAGAGTGCTGGATGAAAATCTATTAAATCTGGCCCCTTGCACACCTTTTTCAAAGTATTCCTTGTATAAGGGGAAGCAGATGTAATCCTGATTCTGCTAGTATTTCTCACTCAATCTACTCCATGCTAAACAGGTCAGTTAGGCACTAAGTCATGTCTCTGGGTAGTACAAGTGGAAGGTGTGAACAGAGAAACCACTTTATATGAGGACAGTCGAAAATTAGATCCTACTTTCCCCTCCCCACTCCTTTCCCACCGGGGAGGGGACGTTTATAAGCCCTGAGGACCAGGGTCCAGAAGCCGGCTGGCGTCCTGAGCTCCAGATGCTTGCCAGCACGCACGATCTCCCGCACTGAGAGCCCTTCTTCCCAGATGAATTCTCATAGTATCACAGACGCGCGCAGTGTCGATCGATACTGGATGGCAGACGTGCTCCCACCGTCAAGTGTAGGCACAGGGCCGTGGATTTAGCCGCCCTGCCGCTCGGTCGCAGCTTCTTATCAGCTCAATAAGGGCAGAGCACGTTAACCCGTTCCCCTGCGGACATCCACCCCGTTGCCTCCTGGCACGCGCCGCCTGCGGCCCCTTCCTCTCGACTTCCTCCCTCTCGGCTTCCATCAGAGTCCCTCGCGTCTGGGCAGCAGGGTCCCGCCCCGCAAGGACCTCGGTTGCCTCTCTGCCTGGCTCTCTGGACAGTCCCTCCCTGGAGGCAGCTGTGGCGGTGAGTGCCGAGCTTAATCACACTCTGGAATCTTACCTTTCTGTATCTTCGTCCCCGCGGTGGGCGGCGGGGTAGGCGGCCTGGGCAGCCTTTAAGCCAGTTGCTGGGGCAGGCCGCTGCGAGATGGGGTGGGGGCGCCGGCCGCCAGCCTCTTGGACCCCTGCGAGCCCAGCCAGGCGAAAACCCCGCCCTCAGCGCCCGCTCCCACTCCTGATTGGCCGGTCCTGCCTGAAGGCGACCGGTGGTCCCCCGGCCAGAGTCTCAGCTATAAAGGCAGCCCACGCATGACGGCTGTGGCGAAGCTGGGGTAGCTGCGGTGCTCGCCAGCTTTCAGCCCCCGAGGCGCCCCCTCTACTCTTTGCCCCCTGAGCTCTCCTGACTCTACCATGCCGAGGGGCTTCCTGGTAAAGCGAACTAAACGGACAGGCGGCTCATATCGAGTGCGCCTAGCTGAGCGGGGCTTCCCCAGGCTGGGGCCCCAGGGGGCGCCGCCCTTCCCCGAGGAGGCTTCCAATGCCCCCCAGCCCAGTACGGAGCAGGTGGCACCCCCCACCTTGGAGGAGGCAGCGGTGGCCCGTGAACTGTCGGGGTCGTCCTGTCGGGCGGCTAGGGTGAGCCTGGGGGAGGACAGGCAGGAAGGTGCTGCGGAGTGGAGGGCGGATGGTAGGGAGGGTCCCGGGCCAAGCCCCAGCCCCACGAAGCCGGCTGGCGCGGAGCTGCGCCGGGCATTCCTGGAGCGCTGCCTCAGCTCACCCGTCTCTGCAGAGTCCTTCCCTGGGGGTGCCGCCGCCGTGGCTGCTTTCTCCTGCTCGGCGGCGCCAGCAGCTGCACCGACCTCGGGGGAGCAGTTCCTGCTGCCGCTCCGGGCACCGTTCCCAGAGCCAGAGTTCCACCCAGACCCTGCGCCCCTCTCGGCCACCCTGCATGGCCTGAAGCGGGCCGCTGGCAATGAGCGCCGTGCCAAGGCACCACCGGGCTGCACGTCTGGATCTGCGGCCGCCGGAGTCAAGAAGCCAAAGGCGATGAGGAAGTTGAACTTCACTGATGAAGTGACCACGTCCCCTGTCCTGGGCCTGAAGATTAAGGAGGAGGAGCCCGGAGCACCATCCCGGGGTCTGGGGGGCAGCCGCACGCCACTGGGGGAGTTTATTTGCCAGCTATGCAAGGAGCAGTACGCGGACCCTTTCGCTCTGGCTCAGCACCGCTGCTCCCGCATCGTACGCGTCGAGTACCGCTGCCCTGAGTGCGACAAGGTCTTCAGCTGCCCTGCGAACCTTGCCTCCCATCGCCGCTGGCACAAACCGCGTCCCGCAGCGGCAAATGCCTCCACAGTGTCTTCAGCCGACAGGAAGCCGCCTCCTTCGTCTTCCTCGACCTCCCCAGACTCTGGGGCTGTTGCATCTTTCTTGGCGGAGGGGAAGGAGAACAGCCGGGCAGAGCGAGGGGCCGATCAGCACCTGCAGGCGAGGGACAGCTCCAGGGCGGAGCAGCACCAGGACAGCGCCGCGCACCAGAGCCTCCCGGTGCTGTCCCACCCTGAGCCACCGCTGCCTCAGGTCCCTTACACGGAGGGAGTGTTGGGGCGCCGGATGCCTGGGCCAGGTAGTGCCAGTGGTGTTGGGGGACCCGAGATCTTCATGTGTCCCTATTGCCACAAAAAGTTCCGTCGCCAAGCCTATCTGCGCAAGCACCTAGGCACTCACGAGGCAGGCTCCACTCGTGCGCTTGCCCCGGGCTTTGGCTCCGAACACTGTGCCCCACTCGCCTTCGCTTGCCCACTGTGCGGGGCGCACTTCCCGTCCGCTGACATCAGGGACAAACACCGGCTGTGGCACGCGGTCCGCGAGGAGCTGCTCCTGCCTGCTCTGGCTGGGGCTCCCCCTGAAGCACCGAGCCCAGGCGGAGAATCCGACGGGAGTGCTCAGCAAATTTTCTCATGCAAGCACTGCCCGTCCACTTTCTTTAGCTCCCCGGGGCTGACCCGGCACATAAATAAGTGCCACCCCTCAGAAAGTCGGCAGGTACTGCTGCTGCAGATGCCATTGCGGCCTGGCTGTTGAGGAAGGAGATGAGGAAGATTGTGCGGTTGGCCTTGGAGGAAACAGATAATGGGAACTTCTGTGGGGATTTCTTGAATTTGCAAGTTTACCCTCTTTCCTGCCTCTATTTTTCTCTCCTAAAACTCCCAGTAGTCCATGTTCCGCCAGAGAAGCGGACAGCAAAATGTAAAATCCCTCTCTAGAGCAGGTATGTATATGGTATAAACATTCGTGGTAAAGGACCGTCACTTTAAAGCCTTCTTGCTTTCCCCACGAAAATAGGATTTCCCCCCTCACTCTGGAGACCCTAATGAATCCTATATGACTTGTAATTCCTATGGAAAGTCGTAGTGAATGCGTGCATGTTTCAATATCTACAAAGGATTCTAGCTACCAAAAATGGTAGTCCTTAATTTTTTTTTTTTTCTCTTGCCATCGCAGGCGCCTATGTAGTTTCTGTCTCAATAGGGTCAGATATCTTGCATTGTATATTCTGTGAATTGAAAGTTATGTGATTGGTGCCAAACTTAACGGGCGGGGGTGGAGGAGGGTGGGGAAACACTTAAGACCCATGCCTGTGGGCAGGAAATGTAAGAGGATGTTTGCGCTTTTGGGGGATGTGGCTATCTCCCTGTAAACGTTCCTTTCCTCAAGTATTAGCCCATTCTTAAGTTAGTGTTTGGAGGTGGAGATGGGGAGGGTGCCACTTTACTTGGAGGGAGTTGGGACACCCCCAAAATTCTCACCTTTAGCTTTTTTGGTGTGTTTTCAGGAAGAGATACTTTAAAACTTTAAATAACAGCTTTTTGGAAACACAACTTATTTCCAGAAGTTTGACTGTTTTAATAGGGTTTCATCCAAATTGTTTAATCCTTCCATTGTAAATCTCATGCAGTGTTATTTATGAAACTATGTTCAGTTTAAGGAAGATGTTAATATCTATAATCCACTATGGAACTGAATGGTAATTCATTCAATATTCATTTTTCAGCAGCAACCTGTTTTTGAATTTTTGTAAACCATATTCAGTGTACACTCTGTACCCATGCTCTAATAGCCAGAGTTTGGGACACTGGCTGAGTATTGCTTGACAGTTAGCCCATACTTGTAAGATTCTTACCACCAAATAAATGTACATAGCTGGTGCTTTTTGTGTTCTGTGTTTGTCCTGAGAATTTCATTGAACACAGCCTATTTTTCAAAGTCACATTTCTTATCTCCCCAAAGCCAGTATCCTACTTTAGGATCTTAGTGACCCATTTAGACAGAATACAGACAGGAAAAATTATATTTTGTCAATGAATGTAATGGTGCTGAAATACAATGGGAAAATTTCCTTTGAAGTATGGCTTGCACAGACTGAGCTCCAAAAGGCTTTAAATCTAAAGATACTTTACTACCTAAAAATGTCAACAGAAAATATAAATATTTTTTCTGGGGGAAAAAAAAAGCAGTTTTATCTAAAGATGAAAAATATCACGTTAACCATGCAAATTAACTTCACTATTTCCAAGTTGGTGTTTTTACTCAATTTTACATATCATCAATCCATTAGCTGTTCATTTTTAAAAAATGAAAGCACCATAGAAATGTGTAAATAGTTACTTTGTTTTTCCTTTCTGAATTCTCCACCTTGGTTGTGGGAAACTGTCTGTATTGTTTAACCTTGTTCTCAGGCATTCTGTTTATTTTCTCATAAGCATTCATAGATTTTATTTTCTACAGTTTCATAGCAATCTATTTTTATTTTTAAGAAAACAAAAACTTAAGTGCACAGAACTCTGGAAGGTGGTTTTAGAAACTGTCTGCAAAAGGTCTCCCCCCCACCAAAGTGCATTATAAGAGAAACTGAAAATTTAAAAATCAAAGCATCATGAATCTAAGATTAATTGATGCTTTAACCAAGTGCACTGGGTAAACATTCCGGCTAGCCGTTATGTAGGTAAAATTGCCTGCATTTTCAGTGACTATGGTAAAATCTCTGAGAAGTTGGGGTGTATCCTAACAAGGGAATTCAAATTCCTTTTTCATGATTTGCTAAGATAACCTAGGTTTATGCTTATACATCTCTCCATTAATCATACAGTTCTGCTTATTAAGCCTGAAAACATATTAAAGACAAATAGACAAGAGAAATATAAATGTCATGGATGTAAGTGATAAGAATATTTTTATTGTATTATTAAATACCATATCTTTTTCTTTCACTGTTACAAATTTGTAGATACTACATGAATGATGATACATAATTTATACTTTATAGTTTGCCCATATGATGTATTTACACATGCAGTTAGTACTGATGTCATGCTACATTTCCTTAGGAGAAATCCGTTCAAAACAAAATATGAACAAAATGTGAGCAGCTTATTTACTGTAGGAAAATATTTCTGGAGGGTGGAATGAATACCAACCTGCACCAGCAAGTTCAGTATTAATAATATTAGATTTAATTTAGACTCCTGGGTCATGTTCGCTTTTCTTTTAAAATACACATAATTTAAGCAACACATTTGTATCAGAAAAGTTTTTTTTCTTTTTTTTCTTCCTCTCCATCCCCCTCAATTACCCTCCTTTTGGTACTCAGGAAAGAACACGGATATACCAGGATCCAGCAGCCAATATACAGGGCCACAATCTCAAAACAAAAATGGCATTTAACAGTGATACCATTTAAAAAGCAAAACATTAGAAAAATATTTGGAAGCTAAACACAAATCAAAGGTCAGCACAGTGATTTTTCTGGATATGGCATCATCTGCACAGCCAAGAAATGAGGCATTGCTTTGGGAAGAAAAAGTTAATGCTAAAATTATGTCAGTTGGAATTTGAGATGCTAAAAGACCATTTATTTTAAGCGTTTTAATTTCGTAACATAAATAATCCATAATATCCTATTATTAAGATTTGCAACTTTTGTTGTAACTTTACAAATGCTTAAATTTTAAAATTTACATTTGTAAAAAAATTATATATTTACTGAGCCATAAAGTTGCAATAGGGCACGATAAATAAAATAATGAGACTATCTGTCCAATTATAGTTTGGCTCAAAGTTAATCATGAAATTAAAAGTGAAACTGCTTAGACATAATTATCCAGGAAGGTAAAGGGTGTGGAATAAAACTCCACCCCCCCCAATATGGCAGCTTAGAGTGTGTGGGGGGAAAAAACTGAATAAACAACCCAAATCTAAAATATTAAGTTACAAATTATTTAAATCCAGTGTTTTCTAAAATAAATGTTCAGGAAGAAACATGCATGTTATGGCAAACACGAAGGCCTGAAAGGGTTAACACTATGTTCATGCTAAGGTGGTTACTGCTGATTATACTGCTAGGCTGCTTGTCTCCTTAGGATTTATTGGCTGAACCAGAGGATCGACGCAGCTTCATGGACATGCGGCTTTTGCTAGATCGAGGAGACATTGGAGAGGCCAGGTCAGCCCCGTCTACCTGCGTTGCTGTGGGAGTTTCACTGGATAGAATCTCTGGGTAGGAGCCTGTGGGAAACAGCAAGAGCATTAGTCCAAGTCGTCCGGTGTCTCATCTCCTAAGAAAGAATCTCTCTGCTACTGATTTGTAGCATGGGTCCCAACCCTTAATGAAGTCTTTTGAGGGGAAAAAAATAAGAGCAAAACTGCCTGTTAGAACAGCCTACTAATATTTTATTTAAACCCCAGTAATCTGGTGGCTCAGGTAATCATATTAGCAAGAAAGCACCAATCATTATTTCCAGAGCCAGAACTAATCAGAGAGCTCCTCGGAAAAAAGCAATTGGAAGCAAAATCTTTGGGCCAGACAGAACAGGGATCCAAAGCATCATTAACATGCAGGGAAGGGCTTAAGAAGCAGGTGAGAAGGACCAATTCCTGTCTCTGGGGTATAGGGTATAACCAAGGAAAGGGCCTTTCCTGCTCAAACTTGAAATTAATAGTACCAAATGGTTCCCAAAAGGAACACTATGCTGGGTATTTAAATACACTTTTAGAAAGGAGCAAGATAAACTCCTGGGAGAAGGGCTAGCACAAGAACTCTTATCTGAAATTTAAAAAAAATAAAAGACAAACTGACCCCTCAAAATGTCTCCATTTAAGAGATAAGCAATGCTTTTGTTTTCCTTAACTTAAATTTTTGTAGTTACTCTATCTAGTCATAGCAAGTAGGTAACCAGTAGAATAAAGATACAAAAATTTAGAAGCAAACACAAATTCAAATTGGAAAATTTTGTGTGTCATTTACGAAATAGTTCTTTACCTCTGCACTTCATTTCTTTTCTTTTTTTTAAGATTTTATTTATTTATTTGACAGAGCTCACAAGTAGGCAGAGAAGCAGGCAGAGAGAGAGGAGGAAGCAGGTTCCCCGATGAGCAGAGAGCTGGATGTGGGGCTCGATCCCAGGACCCTGGGATCATGACCTGAGCCCAAGGCAGAGGCTTTAACCCACTGAGCCATCCAGGCGCCCCTGCACTTTATTTCTATGAATTATGATTCTCTTACAGCAATCCTACAAAACTTGGCACATGGTAGGCTCCCAAATACGTAGTATAAAAAATTACATTAAAAATAAAAGCCCTTCAAAAAAAAAAAAAAACAAAATCTGCAAACATACAATTTAAAAAATTCTGTGTATTTTAAGGCACTTTAAACCAGATTTTCTGGGCCTTACATATGTGAACATTTTCTTTATGTCACAGACACACACATCACACAGGTTGCAGGCTTATTACAGATCTCCTCACTCTGCAGGAAAACTTTTGGCATGTTTGTTAGCCAAGGTAGCACCTCATAGAAATTTCAAGCATGGAAATAATCATACTAACACTTCCATTTAATGACACATTTGGGCCTAAATTGAAGTTATAGCTACTGAACAATCAAAACTGTTCAATAAGGGGTACTGATCTTATAGAGATATATTACTAAGAATCTATCTTGGTAGAACCCTTCAAACTGTTTTTAAGGTGAAATGATATAATCATACTTAAGAACAAACATAGGGAAGAAGTATTTTCTCACTACTTGGAATCCACGTTAATTGTCTTTCTTTTCAAAGTAATTTCTCCAACATTCTTTCTTTTCTAACTGAAATGAGGTTGGCCTTCAAAATACAAGGAGAAGGAAATATATTTCTGTTCACCTTTACTCTTCCTGAAGATCTGAATTGATTCATACTGGACCCATACTGGAAAACCTAGAGGAGAACATGAATCCATGGCCCTTTTTAGGGAAGCACTGCAGATGGATGGCAGAAGGCAGGTGAAGAGCGGTAGCTCATGCTTTTCTGATATGCATATTATTCCCAGCCAATAATGAGAGGCCTTCCCGTGGCTGTTTACCTTGAGATGGCCAATGTTTTCTAGCGGAGGTTTTGGGAGGAAGAGAACTATCACTGCATTTCTTTCTTTGTTGTGAATGAAGAAATGGAGTAGCGAGCAGAAGTGAGAAAACAAAAGAGAAGACAGATAACAGACATGAGAGACGCAGTGCAGAATTGTACAAGTGTTAACCAAGGAGCAGAGAAAAGAGTAGTCAAGTTTTTATTATGAAATTGGGCATGCAATGCATTAGGGTGATGGTGTTTCACAGTGGACAATGCTTTGTAAATTCAAATGTTATACTTACCAACTAACAAGTTCAAATAGGAAAAAAAAAGAAAAGAAAAAAGTCTATGAGAGATTCTATAAACATCTATCTTTTAAAGTGTTCATTGTACTGGGGGGGCAGGTTATCCTAATCATTAAATCATAAAATCTCCAGAGCTGTACTGTCCAAGACAGTAAGCATAGCCACATTAAAATTAATTAAAAATTAACATTAAGTAAAAATTAAAATGTGGGTCATTGGTGTATTAGCCACATTTTAAGTGTTGGGCAGCCACATGTGGTTAGAGCCAACCACATGTGGACCGTGCAGCTCTAGTGCATTTCCATCGTCATAGAAAGTTTTACTGGAGAATATTGCTTTAGAGGATGCCAAAATCATAGAATATTTTCTTCAAAACTAGCAATTTCTCCATGCCTCCCTTACTTATGCCTGCAGTGTGAAATCCCCCTTCAATAAACTAGGAGTCGAATCAGGCTTTTTAGTGTATGTGGTATACAGCTTATCAGTACCTCCTCATGTTTTGGCAAATAATATTTGTGGTATATACTCAGCATATTCAACTCCATACTTTAAAGAGGACAGATCTCAGTTTTTAGATGTAAAAGAATACAGTGATACCTACCCTTCTTCATTACACACCCTATTCTGCCCAAGTATTGATTTCTATCACATGAGTCATAAAGGATGTTGCTTTATTTAATCACTTCAATTATTAATATATCCTCAAGTGGCAAGTATCTGTGGGCTCCTACATCTGTTCACACTGTATCTCTAACATTCTTATAGTTGTCAGTACACAGTTTATCTTGATGGTGTAATTGATTCATATATTGTGCAGTGGTTACAATGAACTATTACAAGTAACATATTGAATATAACTTTGGGAGTCTATACAGATTATAAAAGGGAACTCAGTGGATAGTTCTTTGTGGCTTTGTTTGTACTGCTTGCTGACCGGTATGACTGGCTTAAAACTACTGAAGTTATTGGGTAAATAATAGCCTTTAAAAAAATATTGTGACTTTGAAAGCAGTTCCAGTGAATACTGAATTAAGAGGCACTGTGATGTGTTAGGAAGAACATGGGCATGTGTTAGGCCCAGGTTAAATGCCAAATCTGGCATGTTACTAGCTATTGGATCTTGGGCAAACTGATCCAAGAGGTTTTTCATTTTGTTTTGTTTTTGTAAAATGGAGACAATAGTAGTATTTTTCAAAGTTGTGAGGGATGAATGACTACATATGCAAAGATCCTGCAAATAGCAGGTTCACAGTAAGTGTAGCTATATAATAAGCTACCAGATAAGAGTAAAATTTAATAGACTTTGGATCAAAACAGATAAGGACTAGAAGGGACAGAAGTTAGGAATATGAAAATGACCACTTATAAAATATAACCACTGAAATGCGGAAAACACAATATACTGTTTTGTTTTGAGGAAGTTAAAAGAATTTATCCACTCTTGTGCTGATATTCCTACAAAATATAACCTTACTTATTAAAATGTATAGACTACCCCAGTACTCTTACTGCTTTAATATTGTTAAAGTAGCTGATTAGTGATTAAGATTAGCATGTATGCACCACTACTGATGTCATAAAGGAAACAATATGATTTTTTTTTTAAAGTAATTCCTTTGCCCAACATGGAGCTTGAACTATGACCCTGAGATCAAGAGTCACATGCCCTACTGACTGAACCAGCCAGGCACCCCAAAAATTAAACAGTACAAGAATACAGGCAAACAAAGTGGTTTAATTTTGAAAATATTCAAAAACTGCCATTATGGCAGACTTAGAACAAATTAGTCTAGAGCTTGTCATATTTTATCTCCTTATACATAGAGAAACTGGGTTTTGTGGATAATAAATGAAAGAATTAGGATTTAAATCCAGATCAGTCTAATTCAAAAGCCCATACCTCTCCCATGGCAACCTTAGCTATTTAAAAACAAACAAACAAACAAACGAACAAACAAACAAAAAAACTGATTTTTTTCCAGTGGGTAGAAATGTAGTTTTTAAAATAAGCTTCAACAATTTCTAACTTGTAAATATGACAGGTTGTAGGGAAATCTCTCTCTCTCAACAGCAAGAAGGGACTGAAAATATTTAGATTACATGGTAAGTACATAAGTAATAGTAAATATAATACCCTGACTCTGAAGTCAGACTTGGCTTTACCAAGAATCAGGTGACTCTGGGTAAGCTTTTCCCCCACCCTCCCATAGAACTGCATGAAGATTAAATGAGAGAATGTATGTATAGTACTTAGCACAGTGCCTAGCACTCAGTAATTGTTCAATTATTCTTTTATTATTTTCATTACAAAAATTTTTACATCTGAATGAATGTTCTATGTGGAAACTGAACCTAGTAATTATTGTCACAAAAGGTTAATGGGACTTTAAGACTGATATTATTTGCCTCTCAGACAACACATAATAAGCCAAATTTTCAAGTTCAAAATGCTGAAAACAGGATACAATTTGGCTGCTTGTAATTTCAGGCTAGCCTAGTGATACATAAATATGATCAGGAATCTGTTTTAAAAACAAAGCAAACACATATATAGCTTCTGTTATATGTTGATGGAAACTGATAATTGGCAACTTACAAATAATATTTAGGATATACTTAAGTAACTATCTTCTGAGGGGCTACATTGTGTTCTTTCAGATCATTTCAAAGCCTGGGAAGGGGAGGTAAGTTTAAAATAACTTTTAAAGAGGGACACCAATTTTATAAGGTTATTTAAACAATGGTTAAATTTTGATGATTTGAAGATCCAAAGAGATAGATCTGACCATCATAATACTATCTCATCTGCATGTGGCAATACAGATTTTGTGAATTAACTGCAAAACTGAAATTAGAATGAAGATCGGATGCTACTCTAGGTCTTCACCATCACTTTATCTAGATTATCTCTTATTTTCATGGCAAAGAAATATTTGAATCTAACTACTAATTTTCATTAAATAGGAACCTGTATGTAACCTAAAGGAAACTAAATTGGTCTGTATGTAGAAATACACATATATTTATGTGTGTATGAATACATAGATGCATAATAGAGGAAAAACACCAACAAACTCTCTAATATTTAGAGTGCTAAAATTTCTAACTTAATTTGTAGAAAAACAATAAATACAAAGGGAGGTATTCACTCAATTAAAATAACACAATACTAGAGGTAATTCTAGATATACTACACCATAAGCATTCAAAATATTTGTGGCTGATCACAGTAAAAAAGACATTAATACTGGAAGAAATCATAGGTATATTTTTGATGTTGACATAGAGGAAGACAATTTAATTAATATTTACTGTGTACCTTCAGCAAAACATGATCTTGTTTCTTTTGTTGCTGGCATTCTAGAATTTTATAAAAAAAAAAAAAAAGACTTGAATGTGATGTTGGGAAAGAATATCTAAATTTTGAACTGGTTACCAGTGTACTCTGGTGAAAGAAAGGAGTAATTTCACTTTAAAGTTTAGAGTCAGATAAGCCTCCATGAAAAAAAAAAAAAAAAAAAAAAGTTTAGAGTCAGAGATGTTCATAAATATAAAAAAAGTTTAAAAAGGAGGTCACTGTAAAACTTTTGATATTTTCCACACACATGCCTGACAAAGATAAAGGGATTTTTTTCCTGTAATTTTTTTTTTTAAATAAAGGACAAGAAAAATCTAATAATGGTTTAATGTAGTTACAGGAGATCAACAAAGTGTGACATCACAATATCTCCTTCAATGACCTTAGGGATAAAAATAATTTCCCTTAAGTATCAGTCTACTGTCACAGAGTCCATTTTGAGAAAATACAGTTATGAAATTTATGGATCAACTATGATACACCAAAAATATTTCTCATACTTATTTAAATAATACTAAAAATTATCCAGAATAATCTTCTCTTGGATTTCAATTCAAACAGCTGGTACATTAGTGTTAACCAGAAAGCAGGTTTTAGATCATCTTGAACCAAGTTAAAGTTAAGTAAACTTAAAAAAAGAAAAAAAAAAGGTATTTTTCCACACTATGCTACAGAATGGAATTATATAATAGGACTGGCTAGAAAGAATATATTTATTATATGATCATACTGGCATTTCTTTAAAACTTAATTTCAAATTATTGCATTTGTTATCATTTAGCATATCATTATGCATATGGAATATGCATAGGACAATCAAATGTTGATTATCAACTGCAATTATGAATGCATTTCTTCAATGTGACAACTAAATTTTATTATTATGCTAAAAAAGTAAAAGTGAACCTAAAAAACTTCACACTATTATGTAATTTTTGCAAACCGTAAGTCAGGTCCCTATTGCTATTATGTGCTTATTTCACTTCTTACTTCAACTTACAGCTTTAAAGGGAGTTCTATGTGTATGAAGTGGTTTATGATAGGATAATCAAAATCTGAGATGACCAGAGGAAAAAGATAATCGTTCTTCAGATGTCATAATGTTTTTGTTCCTACAGAAGGAGCAAATATTTCGCTTTTTTAGTATTGTGTTGAATTGAGAACCACTCTGATAAAAAATATTTTATCTTTTCTAAGTATTAGAGTCTGCAAAAAAACCAAACCCCAAAAAACCCTCCAAATATATTCAGTAATACTGGAACGAGTTATTTACAGATAAAAACATCCTTTTAAAATCTTAGACTGCATGTTTTTTAATGGTTCCTAAGGGCAAAGACAACTAAAAAAAATTACCTAAAAATAATTTGTAGCATAGTATTAAGTTTATGTTAAAATTCACATCTTCATTACTATTGAGATAATGAAATTTTAATGAAGTAGTAAAATACATGAAAAATGAAGCCAATAGAACCTTGACTTTGTTGTTCTGTCTCAGAAAGCAAGAATACGACTATCCCATATTATATATCTGGCCAAATGTGCAGGATAATATACACAGTAGGAGGACACTAAGTAAGAAGAGGTATATGAAGGACTCCAGTTGATAAACAACTACAACATGAAAACTGATGGCTTTTATAAATGTAAGGAGGAAAGCTAATCTGAATATTCTTATTATCAATATTTTTCAGTTGTGAAACTTATGATTCAACTATGTGATATATGAAAGTGTTATTCACACCTGTTTTAATTAGTCTGGTATTTCTCAGATAGTCTCTTGCTAAAAAATTAAATTTCCAGTTGTACCTAACTAGTAGTTTTTATTTGTTTATTAATTTGCTTTTAGTATCTTTTTTTTAAAGCATCATTCTTAATGCCAAACTGAGTTATTTTAGATTGTCGATCCACTGAAGTGAATCTAAAGACTTTTTAACCTCTTTCTCTTTCAAATGAATCAACCTAGTCTATATAATTTTCCTCTTTCCTAGGTCTTTTATATTAATTGGGAAAGGGCTCTAAGATTTTTGGGTAAGATTATTTTTATAATGGCCAATTAAATGATGACAGGAATGGAAACTTTATTTTTTTTCCCAAAATAAACTAGGCCAGAAAAGGACTACTATGCCTCTTAAAACTTATTTAATATAAAGAAAACTTACATATCATAAAGAGAATTTGAAGGTTTCTTATGGTGAACTTCAAATATATTATTTTTTCCTGCTCCCTTGAATACCATTAAAATAGTCATCTTTGTATTTCAGGTGCCTAGTACTTTGGCACATAATAGAGTAAGTATCTGATGAGTTAAGATATCCAATAACAATGCAACACATTACAAAATACAAAGACACACCATTTCAGCTCAGTAGTACTATTTTTTTCATGCTGAGAAACAAAAAAAGTCAATACAAGAAGGTGTAACTAATTTCAACCAACGGCTGCTTCTAATTATTAGTTGTTTTTATCCCAGAACCAGGGTTAGTGTTTCATGCAGACCTGGGTTAGTAACTAGAATTCTGGAAGAAATTTAGTGACAATTTCTGAAATGTTTAGTATGAATGAGGGCAATGTTAAGTTTGCTTATTGTCTGAATTACAAGCTTAGTGCTTGCTAGTTTTTAAAAAAGGAAATGGGGAAAGAACAAAGGGTGTTTTGGTTGACACTTTGTCTTACCTTCAGATAAACAGAACTGATATTTAATGATCTAAAGAGGGAAAATAAAATAAATGAAACAATCATAAGGAGTGCAAAGTATCACAGAAAAGGAAGGCCATGAGTCAACTTATTTTCTTACTGATTTTTTTCAAAATTAGTTATTTGTAAAAATGCAGTACCCTCTTACAGTCTTTAAATATTAAAAAATAATTTACTGTACCAAGCACTTCTAAATCTAGACAGTTTAACTGTATTTGTAAAATTACAGACATAAGGCAATATTCTTGGCCATAAAATTTGATCCTCTAAAGGCGAGAAAGAGTATGTGCTCAACTTGTGTTTCTTTTGCAGATACTTCAGTAATGATCCCCTGAAACACAACAGTCACTGGCCCGTAGCTCAGATAAAATGTGGTGCATGTACTTTAATGAAGATTGTTGACTTCTACAGGAACTGCATTTAGGTAAAAGAAAGCATAAATTAAATTTATAGGCCAAATTCAGCTCTTAAAAAATGAAAAACGTATTTCAATGACTGGAGTTTTATTCAAGCAAGTTTTCTACTATTTTAAGAGTTTAGAACAAAAGGGTATTGCATTTCAAGTTCCAGTAATGACAAGTAACTAATACTCGCTTTTCATCTTACCGGCATCAGATGGTAAGTGATGGTAGGGAGCTGGAGAAAAAACCTGTGCTGCAAAATCTTCAAATGTTGTTGGTTCTAAATGGTGCTGGACAATTGTTTGCAGGTATCGTGCTCTCTCTTCATAGCTGATTTCCTTCAGTTAAGGATGTACATAAATGCAGCTTATAGTGGAAAAGGACAGAACTTATCCAAAAGGACTACTCTGATTGCTAAGCTATTATTTCTTAATAAATGTATTCACTTCTCACATATCATTTCAAAGTATGGCTTTTTAAAGAGGAAAAAAATACTGTTTTTAACATAAGTTTACTCTTCAGGTGATACCACTATACGTGGCACCTTAAGAGGGAGATATTTATTAGAAAACAATGATAATATAGCTAAACTGTTCAAAGAAAGAAAGGTTACCATTTACTTGAGAAAGGATTCAACTGCTATCAGGTCAGCCTAGGCTCATTTTATCTTATTAAATTGGCTTCAATCTGCAGGTTACTCTGAAAAGCCACACAATAAATATTAGAATGCTGCTTAAAATACTGTCTGTAATTCTATATTTTTCATTTATACTTATTGTGAAAAATTCCTGCATATCTTCTTCTTTTTCTAAAATCCCTGTATTTTCCCAACAATTGTTCTCATTTTGAATGGAAGACTACTGTTGCTGTAATCCTTGAATAACTCCATGTGGTTAAGATAAATACACAGTTGAATCTGTATGTCAGGAAAAAATATCTAGTCAATTATAACACTGAAACAAGCAGGAATATTTGCAAAGAGTCCACAGGACTCCTAAATACCGTCTAACAAAGCATCTACAGGGCACTGACACTGACAGAAAAATACTGTACTTCCCTTTCACCACATTTTCTTCTCTGATATTATTGACAAGCAACCAGTACCTTGAAGTGTTGTTGCTTTGAAACAACCCTCTCCAGGCTTCCTGTTTCAGCAGGCCTGATTGTGCTGTTAGCACAGAGAGGCGAGAAAGAGAGAGAATATTTCTGTTGTTCACGAAAGCAACTATGGAAATGGCTGTCAAAATGTAGAGCAGCAGGCAGCAACATACAATTATCAGGAAAAACTCACATGCTGACTTCATGTCGTATAGTTCCTGAACTGAGAAATCAGTTAACCTTTCTTCTACAACTTTTAAAAGTTTTCATGCTGTATCAGTGTGCTATGTTGACAGGCTTTACAGAAGACATTTCTGTAAGTATGAAGGCTAGTAAAAATTTGCCTATTGATTTTTCTTTCGTCACTGAATATTTTTCAAAACCCATTATTTTCCTCAAAACTCTTTATTCTTTTTTTAAAACTGCGATTCAATTACTGTAGCTCTTCATTTCTAGAAATTGTAAACTAATCCTACAACCAACGCCAAGAAAAAAAATTTGTAAGGAAGATAATTTAAGGTGATAATTCAGTTGGAGCTAACACAGCCATAGTTACATTTACAAAAGGTTATTGATTAAGAAGAGGCAAAAAGCTTAGAGTTAAAGGTAAGACTATACTCATTAGGTACTTAGACTGTGCTGTCTTTTGCCCTCTAAACGGCTTGAGTACTCTCTTCTCGAATTACAACTTATTTTATGCATTAAATGTTGAAATCTGAATTCTAATTTCTTGGCACCCATTATTTTCAATTCTGTACACTGGGACTGAACTTTGAAGAATTCTACTTCTCAGGAGAAAATGCTATATTAAAATGATCAGTGGAAAGGATTTTATGGAAGAAACATAGATATTTTTGAATGTTATCTTAGAAAAGTAATATAGCACACTTTAAAAAGGAGGTATATGGTTATAAGTGGAAGAGGATGAAACTGATGGTTCAATCTAAATAATACCACATATCTCAGAACTTGTTGGAAAGTACTTTTTTCATTGGGGGAGATTCACAGCTGCCGAATTTTCTGCAGTTAATAGAGTCCTTTGATTCACAGCAGTGCCCCTTGTACAAAAAATACTGGCCTTTGTGTATTACCAGAAACTAATTTTCTATTTGGCTGAAAAGGGAAAAATGGGGTTATTGCTTCTCCCTCCTACAGAGCTTTTCATTATGCCTGATGCACTCAACTTCTAAGCTCTTCTGAGAAAAAAAATAACTGAAGAGGCAAGAGGTAGAAAAATGAGCTTGTTAGCACATTAGAAGTGAAGTATCTTGGTGGGCCCTAGAAATTCCCAGTGGTGTGTTAACTTATCACTCTATGCATGCTGGCACTGATAGTCTCCCAATTGATCACTCTCTTTTCGCACCAAAGGTGCTGCCAGGAAGCAAAGGCTGAAGGCCCACAGGAGAACAGTCTGCTATCAAAACAAGCTGTTTTTAAAAGTCTGCTTGAATGGGTAAAATGCTTCATGAAAAGTAGGGTGGAGACACCTACCTGCTTTTAAAATGCTCTACTTTCAGAGGACCTATAAATGAAATATTTTACTTTATCTTATTATATTTAGAGTTTACACAAAAAAATTAGGCAGAGGGAAAGCAAATGTTAATATTTCTAAGGCTAGGAGGGTATTTCCAGTGTAGTAAAATTTAATAAAAGCATGAATATCTACATACAATACATATGGAGTACAATTCTATTTCACTATTACAAAACTCTGAAGAAACTCAAATATAAAGAATATAAACTGAATATTACTGAAATTACCCAGCTACAATGTATTCATTTTGTATAAAAACACAGATTTTCTTTTTAGTTAAAAAAATCTTAAGTAAAATGATGCTCTAAAATGGTTTTTAAAAGTTCAAGTCTAGGTGTCAGAGTCAGTGAAAAAATTAGTGGTTAAATTTAAATGAAAAACCATAGCACTTTTCACAAATTAGGCAGGCTAATGTCTGCAAGTTCCTTTTTGGGGGGTTGTCTATGGTAACTCACCTTCTAAAAGCTAAATATTCTTTATAATTTTCCAAGTTTGATGTAGCCAAATCAACAACATTGAAACAAACCAATCTAATCTACAGTACTTACATTCCTCCCCCCTTCTAGAAAAGAGATATAAGGAACTCTACTTAAACCACAGTTCTGAGTCCATAAACAGGAAATTTCGCGATTGAGACGATGATAAAATCAGTTTATGGACATAAGGATTAACAAAGAGGACATTGGGAGATGGGAAGGAGAAGTGAGTTGGGGGAAATCAGAGACTGTGGACTCTGAGAAACAAGCTGAGGTTTTTGGAGGGGAGGGGGGAAAGGGGTAGGGTGAGCCTGGTGGTAGGTATGAAGGAGGGCACATATTACATGGAGCACTGGTGTGGTGCATAAACAATGAATTTTGGAATACTGAAAAAAAAAATTAAAACAATAAACAGTGCTGTTAGCATCTGCAAATGGTAACCATAATCCAAAGTGGCTAATTCCTCTATCTCCTCATAATAGATCAGACACTTACTCCTTAAAAGGCAACTCTCTAGGGAAGAGTTATTAGTACCTATAAATTGAGTGGCATACACAAACTTGATCGCTAGCAACAACAGGATAGCTCAAGCTTTATTCCTACTGTGAGTGCATGTTGCCATTGGCACTGAGATTTAAAAAAAACAAAAAACAAAAAACAAAGGGGTGAGATGACAGGGAATGGTAAAGAAATTCAAAGTAAAATTTGAAGTACAAGTCTAAGTTGAATTAAGGTTTTTGTTGTAAATTTAAAACAACCCAAGCCAAAACTAGCTAATAAAACACCACTTGATGAGGGAGACTTTTAGCTGGTAGGAATCTTTAATACAGAACTAGCCAATCAAAAGAAATAACACACAGGTGCTGCAATCACAGCAATATAATTATCCACTAATCCTCCTTCCTTCTACTTTCTGCAGAAGCAGGAAAGGGGGGAAGGAATATTACTATTCTAAAAATAATAAAGGGAATTAAACATTTTTTTCTAGTATAAACACTTTAATCTGTGCTTTATTTACATTAACACTGTTATTCATTTTAGGTAACTACTCTTGATTTTAAACTTACATATGAAATTATTTATGGCCCTCTGTCATTGTGTCAATACCAGCTGTCAAGAAACTGGGGTTCAATTTCAGCCTGGTCCTAGAAAGAGATGCATGAGTTCTCCGTGCAGCAGTATATGTTAAATGGGGATACCACCACCTGCTCCTATTTATGTAATAGGGATGCTGAAGATAAAGGATATAAATATAGGGTAACCCAAAAGTCCGCCTACATCTGTGTTAAACATAGTTTTTCTGACTTTTGGTTCAAGTCTTTGTAAATAGCAGGTGCTGTCTCCCTGAGGGCAATTTTCAACATCTGTTTAAGGAATATACCTGCCTTCATGTGCAAGAACTCCGATAATATTTCTTGTTTGTGGTATGTACAGAGAGACTTTTCACTTATTCTGATGACAGAGAAAATGGTTTCTCATGAGAAAAAGACAATAGGAGGAAAAGCTACTACAGAAGAATAATTAGTACACTTCTCAATTCTACCAATGCATAAGGAGGATATAGAAAAGGTAGGTTTGGTTTTAAAGAAGCAACAACCTTTCATTCTCTACAACCATTTTCTTTTCTTTTCTTTTTATAAAAAAAAAAAAAAAAAGAAGTAATAAACATATATATACTTAATTGTTAGATATACTGTTCTAATTATGACAATTATATCACACTTGCTAGTCACGTCATTCAAATATCTTATATCTTTATTAATTCATCTGATTCTTTTACCAGTTATGGAGAGACCTGTATTAAAATCTCCTACTATAGGGGCACCTGGGTGGCCCAGTGGGTTAAAGCCTCTGGGTTAAAGCCTGAGCCGAAGCCTTTGCCTTCAGCTCAGGTCATGATCCCAGGGTCCTCGGATTACAACCATTTTCTTAATAATCGAATGTAATTGTGAACTGCTTTTACTTAAAGGGAAAAACCTTCAGTTTTGTGATCACTAATTCCAAAGCATGCCCAATAGGTTTTATAAACATTTAGCTAACTGTAATTGTAACTACCAACTGTAGTTGGTAACATTTCCAAAAAATGGAAGTGTATGTGTGTATGTATAATGTACATAGCAAGAATGAGTATGAAGTATTTTTCACCAAAAGTAGTTCTGAAAATTACAATTTTAAGTATATGTCTGAGACCTATCACTGCTTAATTTCCTCTTAAGTTCAGATTTAATATTTTCTTTCCTAAGCAAGAAAGAAATATTGGCTCCTTTATAAGTAAAGGCAAAGTATTAAGTGTTCATATCTACACTCCATATCATGGCCTCAGAGATTTAAGACCCATTCTGAAATTCCTAAATTAGTAAGCACTTGCCTGCACTCAGATATTTCTGTGGCTTCATTGCTGTTTTAACGCTTAAGGATTTTATCTCCCTTCTCTGTATGGAAGATTCCAAGAACAGTAATTGTAGGAAGAGGGAGGAGAGTTCTGCCTCCTGACTTAAAATATGGAGAGCACTACTTACAATATTCACCAAGTTTGTAAGACGGTTGTGGTAGGAGTTTTCACATCACAGAACTCGACAAATGCCACAAGTCAGGGCCTCACACTGTTCTCAGAGCCAGTTGTTAAACACTAAGTATGCCTTTTTCTTTGTACTTGTCTTCCAAGTGGGGAGACTAATATCATAGGAGCAGAGACCATGTCCTTTTTATTTTTATATATCCAGCACCTAACACAAGACCCAGAAGTACTCAATGACTGTTAGTATGTTATAGAAGGAATGAATAAAGCTGGTCTGATAGTTGATAAGGAGACCGTTATACACAAAATCTCCTTCCATTAATCCCAGTTTGGCTCTCCAGAAGCAAAACCCTTTAGGGCCAATATAGTTGGGACTTTACTATGACTGGATTTAGAGACAGAGTTTGAATCTTCCTGTGAGAGTTTGGTTCCACCCCTACCCTTGATCTTGCTGCCTTCTTTGGAAGAGGAAAAAGTGAATAAAACATGTATGTATGTATATACACATAAAGTTTAATATTAAAAAAAAAAAACTAGTAACTTTCCCCCCAAAATCCTAAATGCCTAAAACAGAAATTCTATAAATCTTGGAAGTAATTACAACTCATTACAATTTAGCACTGAAATATTTTGCCCCACTGCTTGTGACAATTTTTTAAATTTAAAGAAATCTTTAAAATTTTCATAAATTCTACAATGGTATGAGGCAAGAAATTTAGTTAACAAACTAATTCTGTTCATTTCAGTGGTCCTCTGTAAAAAAAGGAGAAAGGGAAGAAATGCTGAGAAACTCTTTAGATAAAAATCACATGAAGGGTAATTTCAAAACCATTTTAGACAGATTTCTTTCTCTCTTTATTATTAAGGCAGATTTCTAAAACTGCTCTGGTACACTATAAGAATAGATGTAACAATACTCTTGAAAAATAATATTCAGAAATTTAAATATTCAGGTTTTGAAAAAGGCTCTCTTGAGAGGGTTTATCCCAGGGCATCATTTATTGAGACTATTTTAGGACAGTATGATCTAGAGGAAGGATACAACAATCATCTGCCAATATTACTTTCAGGAAAGTTAGCAAAATTTGCAAAATGTTTATTCAGCAATAAGCTTTGCCTGGATGGAGAATACAGACAGAGATTTGCTCAGAAAAACAAAGCTGCTGATCTGTAGAGTTGGCACTAGAACCTTGGTCATTTAATAGTCCAGTGCTCTTTCTATATCCAATCTCAATGATTTCAGTTTGGTGTGGGAAAAGAAAAGGCATAGAGACATTTTAGTTAGCTCAGGGATGGCCAGCACAAAGACTGTTAGCTTAAATGTTTATATACTAGATATCGTATACAATACAGGAAAAATCCTTGGCTCTAATTAAAAATGAGAAAATAAAGCACATTTGGATTTTTACTTCTAAAAGGCCTTGAAATATCCTCAAATATTCTAAAGCAATGTCATTATACAGGGTCTTGGAGAAATACTGAAAAATAAGAATTTTATGGAGATACAGGATATATGTAGATATATTTTGTAAGTACATCTCAAGGATCACATTAGCAGGCTATTAGCAGTAGTAAAGGGTCATATTTTCTTGAAATATACAGGACAACTAAGTACCCCATGGCCTAGGCACTCCTCATTTATAATATGAGAGTAAACTATACTTGCTTACATTATAAAGCAAGATTTAGTAAATTAATACTCCATTTCTTTCCTACAGTAGCTAATTTCTTTAAGACACATGCAGTGTAGTTCACATAAAGTAAAAATTTCCCCTAAGTAAATGGAATGAATCTTGGTATTAATATTGTTTACTTGTACTACCTTAATAGAAATTCTTCTGAAAATCTGCAACAGGTTATAACAAATTATTGTGTATAATTTTTATGATGCATTATACTAATGAAATTCTTTAGTAGTTGCTACTATCTATGCAATGAAGGAAAAGCTGTGATTTGTCAGAGTAGACAAAGCTGGGCTTTAATCCATCCTTTTAACCATACTGCCAAGTCTATATTGTTTTCACTGCGTCTCAATTAGGAGACAGGCAGGACACCTGGTACTTCTTTATCTAAGTCCCATGGGCTGCCAGATGACTCAAAATCCATAACAGGTGCTAAGGCAGTGTGAGGATAGTCCTATTATTGAAAGCTGGAGTTGAATAAAATTTGGACCATATATAATTGCTCATAAATCAGTCAATTACTAAATGAAAACATTAAGTAAAAAGTTGATAAGCCCAATTCTACCAAAGTTCATGTAAATACATTTAAAAAGATTAACCTTAAATAAATAGGATTAAAAATTTAAACCTCCCTAAAGGTTCTGAAAATCCTTCCTGATTTAATAATCCAATAATCACTGGTGGTTTCTAAAAAGCACTAACATGATTATGAAATATGTATATTCCACTTTCATGAAAGTTGTATGAAGTAAAACACCTAAAAGAAAAACCGAGTTACTTAGATTTCAAATTTAATGAAGTTAAAATTTTAGATTCTTATTCTTGGTAAGATGTACTTGAAAATATTATCATTAAGTAATAACAAGACTTTCATAGTTAACAGAATCACAAGTATTAGTCTAAGACTTTTATAAACATTGGGGAATGACTAAAAACACTTTGTATTGTTCCTTCTCAGAACAAAAATTTCAGTGCATTAAAATTGAGGAAATGTATGTGTTTGAACTAAACACTAAACTTGGATTCTTGCTAGAAGATTGCAAAAGGGAAAAAAAGTAAGTGAAATTTTACAGTGTACAATTACTTATGTATTATCTCTACCTAAATGTGTACTAACATAATTAAGATTTTGTTTAAATGCTCTAATTATCAGGAGTACAGAAAAAGTGATTTATTATCATGGTAAGTAGTTACAAAGTACAACAAACTGTCATTTAAGACTGTGTCATAGAATCTATGATAAACAGTATATTGGCTTAAACTAATGCACTATATGCCCCTAGGGAATTATGGGCTTAGAGACTGGACTTTAACATCAAAATCTACCCATTAATCTTGACTTAAATATAATCTATTCTGCAGTAAAAGGAAGAATGGGCATTCAATGAATTACTGTTTTTGAAATACTGCACTGGTGCCCATTTACCAACAGCGTTTAAGGGGACATGAGGAGATGGACGACTAGTAAATTTTACAGACTGTTACTATTTCACTAACATGCATTTGATTTTTCACCAACTTAGCAAGACTATCCCATTTAAAAAAATTTATAAATTAACGGACATGTTGCAGAAATAATAATACTGCAATATAATTTAGTCAACTTAGGTTCAGCTGAAATCATTATCTATGGAAATATGCTATAGGGTCAGGATCCTGGAGGCTGAAGTAAGCTGAAGTAGATCATTGTTTCTTTGCATCAGAACCACCAAATACTTGGTTAGACCAACCAGAAAAAAAGGAAAGGCCAGCAGTAGTGTTTATACAAATACCAGGGCATACAATGCTTCATAAAGGGAAACATCCCTCTTATTTTTAAATATACCTGAAACAGACTTCAAGGAGATAGAGAGAACGAACTAGAAATGATTGAAATAGTTATCAGCTATTCATTTAAATGATCAATCTGGTATTTAACCCTAAGATTTGAGGACTAGTTTATTTACAGTGGATTATTTTAGCACTTGCAATTGTTATGCATAAGATTAATTTACATTTCTATATTAATGTAGCTTGTAGGTATTCAGATATTTGGAAATTCTAAAAAAAACCCCACAGTATAAAGGAAATTAAGCCAAATTTGTGTTTAACTTTATCTGATATATGGACTGTGCTAGTTTAAATCCATTTTCATCTAAACATAAAAAATATCATATCAAAACTGACTTTTGCTCTGTTATAATCTGGTGGTTTTAAAATGGATAATGCCATGTTAACAAGGAATTACTACAGGTGGTTGCTTAAATATATTTATTTGCTTTCTTTTTATAGTAGGTATGTGCTAAATAAAAGTCAACACTCCTATCAAGAGTAAGTAAATGTAGAAACATCAGTTCTACAACAGCTATTTTTGCTCCTTCTCTTTTCTGAATAGCAATTAGTAAAGCAACCCCTTCCCCTCCTCCCTAGTGCTGTCAAGCTGTTCAGAGCAGTTTGCAACTCGACAATGGTACCATTGTGAATGCTCTCTGGGCTTCCTTCCCACAGAGAGTTAAATGGGCAGTTCCTGCTGCCCATGATTGGTGTCCAGTGAAATAATACTCAAGAGCCAGGTTTTATCAGCTTCACGCCAAAGAAGTGAAGCCAGGGAACCCAAGCCTTCATATCATACTGGACCATATGCCAACCCTGATGGCCCCAAAGGTTTATCACTATGAATCAGGATCCATCATGTCCCTTGTGAAATTTCACTTCACATACCTTATGTGAAATGCAAAGCTTCACTAAAAACCAAACCTTCTTTACAATTGGCATGAACAGATGGACGGTAACAGTGGTTTGGCAAGCAAAAGTTAAGATTTAAATAGGCTGTATTCTAGTGTTTGAGAGGAAAAGCAGTTAGAAGAAAATGGGGAGATTTGTGACCCATAGTTTAATTTTAATTCCATTATTGAGTTATTAAAAATTCAATGGAAAAACCCCTTATGTTTAATAAAAGGAAAAGAACGGATTAAAAGCACTGCAATTCCTATGTCAAACAAGGTTAAAGACTAATTTCAGCTTTACATCCTTCATTCTTTGCTCTCTGAAATCCACAAATAGCATCTAACTCTACTGCTCTTTTTATATTTAAACAAAGACTAGAATAAAACTTGTACATTATGCAGTAGGTGTAGTGAACGATAATGTGAACATACCAGTGCATCTTCATCACTAATATTAAAAAAAAAAAAAAAAGTTTAACAGAGAAAAAAAAAGTCCCTGTTCTATCCCACAGGTGAAAATTTAATGAAGATGGAAGTAAAGAAACTTCATTTTGTTATTTTTAAAGACAGTTCAACACCTGATAGAGTTCTCTACCTTCCTTGTATTGCATGCACTACGATCTGATCCAACTGTTAAGACTGGCATATGCAGACCATACTGCCGCACTGGATTTGAAAAAACAGGTAAGATGGTGGTAGTCCTTTCTTTCCCTTTGCTATTTTTGCCATAAAGCCAATGTGCTATCAGAATAGGATGAAAAAAAAAAAAAAAGCCTCATTTATCAGTAACATAAAAAAGCATGATAGTGTGTAAAAGCACAAAAAGGCTTAAAAGTACTTTACAGGAAACGTGTAAAGAAGGCTTGTTATGCAAGAATGTGAGTCCATCATAAAACTCAAGATGACGAAAATTTCAAATGCTCTTTTTGAAATGGCAAATGGATGTAAATATTATCAAACATTCAGAGAACTCCTTAGTCTTATTGCTAGCTATTACTATTAACTAGCCTGAAAATTACAGTATAACTAAGTATAAAAATTATTTAAATAATCTATAGACTAACTCATTTTAGAAAGGCTTTACTATAAAAGGAAAATACATTCAACCTTACCCTGCTATTCAAGACATAAAAATTATATAAAAGCAAAAGGAATTGTCACCTCAGACACTGGCTGTTGTATTATCGGTAGTAACATTACAAAACCAAGTTTGTTTTATTTTGTTTTTCTGCTAGACTGCATTATTTGGTTTGGACCTCATCTGCTATTACTCTTTGCTTTGCTTTATATCATGCAATACTGAGAAACTCCTATCTCTGAGCCATGTTACACTTTTATCCCTTTGTGCTTCCCTGGTAAAACCATTCCTAATTTCCTCCTCCCCACTATCCTCTCCCACTGTAATGAAATTAATCACTTTTACCATCCTACTTTGTAGGTATCACTACTGCTGGACTCCTCATCAGAGGACACTTCATTAACTACTCACTCATTCACCTACCCATCCATCCATCTAGACTGTACCAGACTGTACGCTTTGAAAGCAGTGACTCTTTTTCTATCGCTAGCTTTTCTTTCACAGTGCCTCCCATATAGTAGGTAGTCAAGAAGTATGTGGTGAGTAAATGAAAGATCCCAAATTGCTTAGCAACCTTTTTTGGGAGGTAAAGAAATACAAACTTTTTTTTTTACATGAACAAGTCTGGATGCTACTCAACCTCTATTGAGATAGTCACTTTTTCCCCTTTTATAATTACTTATTTCATAAGATTTTATTCCTTTATTTCTGAGAGAACCTTAAAAATACTTATTTTGAAGTCATTTTGATGTTGTTCAGTATAATCTTTTTTTAATACTTAAATCTGTCATTGGGGCATTAAGTGTTCTTAGAAGAGATAAAAATTGAAAATATCTCTGCAATTAATATAATGAAATGGAAGTTGCTCATATACTGAAGTCATTTTTGTGAGTTCCCATTGTTAAAATACAGGAAAAGTAGATATTATTGGTTTCTATTAGTAAAATGATCATCTCTAGAGAACATTAAAAGATGCCATTTTCAGACATTGGTGCAATTCTATAGGATAAACTTCACTATTATTAAAAATTTATTACATAGCAGAGACCTACATTTATTGCCTTTATATCTTTTTGAAAGGATGAAGGCATATTTGCTAGACCAAAACTAACAACTTTAAAGGCATGCAATAAAATATTCCCGCAACGATTGTATGGAAATCTCTCAAAATACCAATAACATCATCAATAGGCATATATTGCCATTTTTAAAAAAAAGATTTTTATAATTTATTCAACAGAGAGCTAGAGAGCACAAGTAGGCAGAGCAGCGGGAAGAGGGAGAGGGAGAAGCAGGCTCCCTGCTCAGTGGAGAGCCTGATATGGGGCTCAATCCCAGAACCCTGGGATCGTGACCTGAGCTGAAGGCAGTCACTTAAACGACTGAGCCACCCAGGCATCCCATATTGCCATTTTTTAAAAAAGGAAAGCTGAAAAAATAAAACTGATAAAAGAATATATTAGCATCACAATAGAAGACTTGCACATATGCAGGATTCCTGTTTACACTGTGTGCATACATAGACTATAAAGTTTAGCAGTAAAATCCAGGCCAGGGGAGGGGGATGTTTAATCACAAGCTTTTAAAACAACAGAAAACCCTTCAACAGTGATGCCCATTTCTTCAACAGAGGAGACTGAAATGCTCCCATTACAGAGCACATTGTTAAGTAAGAAAGAATGTCTGCTTTTAGAGTGGTCCTACCACAACGGTTAATATCAAACGCACCAAGACTGCAAATGCCACAAAGCCTGGATCACTTAGTTGGTGAGACATTTTATTTAAAGAATTCTCTTCTTTTGAAGTATGAATGACCACAATCATAAATCTTGGAGTTTGTAACAAATAACCAATTTGTCCATGAAGTTCTACATACTTTCATTTAGAAAGTATATAGATTCTACATACTTTCACTTAGAAAGTATGTAGGAAAGTATGTAGAACAAATGGCCTTAAGATATTGAGGGTTCCTATTGGAATCATTCATGTAGGTGGTGTGAAGGTTCAAGAAGTGAAACTTCTTGTTTCATGTAGACTCCCACAGCTGCCCCTTTCAGCTCTCCTGTGGCTACCGCCTTCCTGGCTGTTCAACAGGGGGTGTAAGCCTTCAGGATTGTAACCCCTGCTGTCTCCCTCCTTGGGGAGTGGGGGTGGGGGACATTAAATTGTACTCCTCTTAAGACAACATCTGGCATTTCAAGACACAAGTGTCTTTGGCTCACTTTGCTCCTTGATAGATCCTGCCTGTCCCTCTGCCCACAAGAGGTGGAGGGGGAAACCTCATTGACTATTGATCTTTGAAAATTATTTTCATTAAACTGTAATGCCCTCTAATAAAAATATAATGAATCAGGGGTGCCTGGGTGGTTCAGTGGGTTAAAGCCTCTGTCTTTGGCTCGGGTCATGTTCCCAGGGCCCTGGGATCGAGCCCCACATTGGGCTCTCTGCTCAGTGGGGAGCCTGCTTCCTCCTCTGCCTACCTGTGATCTCTGTCAAATAAACAGATAAAATCTTTTAAAAAAATATAATGCATCAGTCAAAATACAACACCCTTGTGTGTATGCTATTTTGGCTTGTTCATGTATCAGAGGCAGTTTCTACTGTTCTTAGGTTTCCTTTTCTTACCTATCCAGCATGTTCTTACAGTTGTAGCCTAGACTAATACAAACCACCAAATATTACAATAATGAGCAACTTATTTTTAAAACTACATGGGGAAATGAATAGAAATTTTCTGTTAAAGAAAAAATTAACAGTTCATCCATCCACCCATGAATCCATCTACCCTAACCTGTACTATTACAACAAATTGCCAGCCACTTATTGCTGTGCTAGAAGTTACTAGGATTAGTAAGACTTATTAATATGTGCACACACATTAAGTCCTATAACAAAATGTTATAAGGCAGTGTGTTGCTAGTGAAGGAGACTTTTCTTTTTTCTTTCTTTCTTTTCTTTTCTTTTTCTTTTTCTTTTTTTTTTTTTTTTTTTACAATGTTTGGATCATGCAGAACGAGTATATTACATGGAAGATAGTAGGGAAAGGCATTCATGGGGCAAAAACATAAAAAGAGAAGGGCATTCAGGGATGATCTATATGGTCTAGCTAGATAGGGTGTCCTGGATGTTAGTGTGGTAGGACATGAGAGTAAGGATGGGAGGAGGCAGAGCTGGAAGGAGTACAGGTATATACAGTAAGAGAGATGAGGTTGGGAGGGTTAAGCTAATACACTGCTTGCATGTAGTTAAAGAATTCATATAACAATTTCAATATAGTCAAGAGCCAGCACAAGTCTTTTCATATACTTATATATACTTATATTTGTGTCTTAGAGGAATATTTCTAGTGTACAGCATGATAATACCATCAAGTATCAGATAACTATCATTTTCTGAGTTCCTACATGACAGGCTACTTAGTGCTTCATGTAGGTAATTTAATCCTTACAGCTGTCTTGAGTTTGGTATTCTTTTTACAGATTAAAACAAAACTTATGTGGTTCTAGACTTTGAAACCTGGGCTGATGTACCAACCAGTCAGCTTCCACATTTTAAAATCTAATTTATAAATTAAGGACAGTCCATATTTATGAATATTATCTTCTGAAGAAATAACCTTCAAAAGACAGTACACAGGGGCGCCTGGGTGGCTCAGTGGGTTAAAGCCTCTGCCTTTGGCTCAGGTCATGGTCTCAGGGTCCTGGGATGGAACCCCACATCAGGCTCTCTGCTCAGCGGGAAGCCTGCTTCCCCCTCTCTCTCTGCCTGCCTCTCTGCCTACCTGTGATCTCTCTCTCTCTGTCAAATAAATAAATAAAATCCTTTTTTTTTAAAAAAAAGACAGTATACATAAAATTATGTAGTTTCTCAATAAACTCACTTTCTTCTAACACGAGATGGCAGCAATATTGATGGGCCTCCCTAAGAGGTTTTATAATGTTCTATCATAATGAATGGCAAACTACATTAGTGGAGCCAATCAATTACATTTCATTTCATTTTGGCTCTCATACTTTTGCAACAAGTTCTTTACATCTGAGTAGCAGAACTGCAGGGATAACAAACTGTGACTAATTGAAGAATGATCATTGACTTCTGGTAATTTGCCTGATAAAGTTAAACAGAAACCCAATTCTGGCATTTACAAAAAGGTCAAATCTAAACAGATTAGAACAAATCAAATAATATTGGTTTGGTAGGAAAGAATATTAAACCTAGAAAGAATGTGTTTTTTAAAGATGCCATTTAATTTTATAATATTATAAACTATTTCATTATAAATTCATAATATTTCAAATAATTCAAAATATTTCATTATAAATTTATCACATATATATTATATACATACATACAAAGCCCCTAAATATAAATTACGAGAATTGTAACAGACACGCTACATTTCATCTGCTAAAATCTCACCCTCTGAGGCGCAGATTTTCTATGTATTCTTCCTTTGTTTTCTTACTCTCAAAGTAATAACTTCCTTAGAACTCCCGCAGCATTTTATCTCTAACCCTACTATATCATATTTTATAATTATTAATTTATATATTATTCTCTCCCCTATTAAGTTATAAGTTTATTGGAGAAAAAATTACCATCTATAGCTGCCCCTTAAAAAACAGGGAGGCTGGGGTGCTAACACCCCATGCAGCCCCCAAATCTTTTAACTCTCCCAAAACTTAACTACTAATAGCTTACTGCTGATCAGAGCTTTACTGATAAGTTGATTAACACATATTTTTTATTACATGCATTTCTAGGCTAGGCTATGATTTGTTTCTACATGTTTCTCAAATCTTTACTACTATCATAAAAAGTGATCAGGAAATAATTTGATAGAATAACATACAGTTCTATTTCTTGAGATGGAGGTAGTTAAACTTAGTTATTCACCATTTACTACATTTAGAATTTATGCTCTTGTTTCAAATTATATTTTATAGTAAGAAAGTTTAAAAAGAAAAATTTAAGAAAAATGGGATATATGAGACAGCTAATTTTATCAACTTGACTAGATCATGGTATCCAGTTTTTGGCTAAACACCAGTCTTGGCATTGCTGTGAAGGTATTTTTTTCAGATGTGATTACCATTTAAAAATCAAGAGACTTTGAGTATACTCTATAATGTATATGGGTGGGCCTCAAACAATCAGTTGAAGGCCTTAAGAGAAAAGACCAAAGTCCCCATGGAAGGAAGGAATTCTACCTCCAGATGCCTTCTGATTCAGATTACAATATCAACTCTAAGAACTCCTGCAGACTTCAGACTTGCCAGTCCCCACAACTGTGTGAGCTAATTCCTTAAAATGAAGCTCTCTCTCTTTATGTATATATGTACCTACATTCTATTGATTCTGATTCTCTGAGAACCCTAATACAACGAGATTATATGCTGGTAACTTCTAAAAATTTCTTTGCATAATCTGTTAAAAAAGAAACCGTACATACATAGCATCATATTTAACATTTGTACATAGATGAAATATCTGTGGGATCATAAAAGAATTGCTTTAAAATGTTTATTTAAGGTATAGTATAATGATAGCTATGATCATGAAATTAATACTATGACATTTATTATTCCCACTGCAAAAAAAAAAAGGCCAAACAAAATTAAAACAACAACAGAACAACCCAATTCCAACACATACACACACATTCAACAGGTAACTAAAAAACGATGGCTAAGATCAACCTGAAATACCCCTCAGGTCCACTGGTTACCCAGAATCTGCCTATTCTTCCTCCCCAGCATTGCATTTCAATTCCAATTGCATGATCAAACCAACAAACTGAGCTTGAGACCAAAAAAAAAAAAAAACAACCAAACCAAAAAACCCCCACCTAGCTGACAAAGACCAAGGTTGCAAGAAAATGCTTTTCAAGTACAAGTAACGCAAGAAATAACAAGTGAAGTGAAGGAGAGGTTTCAAAGCTTGAAAGACAGTCATCAATACTGACAGATTACTGTAATTCTGGCTGCCAGCATGATCGATTTGGACAGCATATGACAATCAATATTGTCCTCATTTAGTGAACAACATTAGATTCATAGTTACAGAAGATGTTCCCAGGATAAAATTTAAACTGTACTTAATGATCATAAATAGCACAATTTATGCTGTGGAATCTTAGTGGGTACTTTTATTAGGCATAAAATAACTAACACAGCAGTACAATTATCCAAATATAAGTGAGTTTATTAGATATTCTTTTATCCCTTTATTTCTCTTATGAGAATAAAGTAGTAACTGGTGGTTTTCAAAGCCTACTTCTATTTCAATTTCTGTTGTAATATCTGTTAAGTTCTATTGATCTGTTTTAGAACAGATGATTTTTTTCCTTAATGGGAACTTACCTGGATTTTTCAAAATCATACATTTTAAAATTTAATATATTTCTGAGATATGTATTTATTATTTAAAATTCAAAGGTGTCTGTATTTCAACATCTTAAAAATACCTAGTTTTAAATTAGTATATAAGGTTGCATTTAAAAATCGAGTAATCAGGGCATCTGGGTGGCTCAGAGGGTTAAGCCTCTGTCTTCGGCTCAGGTCATGATCTCAGGGTCCTGGGATCGAGCCCGGTGTCGGGCTCTCTGCTCAGCGGGGAGCCTGCTTCTCCCTCTCTCTGCCTACTTGTGCTTTCTTTCAAATAAATAAATAAATAAATCGTTAAAAAAAATTGAGTAATCTACTTGTATGAAATCACTTCCCTGGACATTTAGAATTAATACAGAACTTTGTGAATCCTTGTAAAAGATGAATATATATTCCTCAGAAGAGCAAAGGTTAGGAGCATCTTTATTATATCCTTAAATAGTACAGGGAAATAATTTCCATATAGGTTCTAAATTCAAGCTATCAAGTCAAGAAAAATTTCTTTAAGCTGTCTGATTTTGTGTTTTTATTCTGAGTCTTCTAGAAGAGGTTCTGCTGATGGATATTGCTCATATTTGCTGTGTTAATAAAGTGTTCGTGTTTACTCTTTTAATCTGAAATATCTCTCTTCATCTTAGAAATTTTCTCCAATGTGGTATCTATTAATGTCTCAGCAAGATGAGCTAACTATTAAAAAACTTCAAGAAACAGGCCTGAAAAATCCAATCCAATCAATTAACCTACCAACCAACCAAACATAAAAACCCAATTAGGCAATTCCTTGGTGTTGGGTACAGTTGTTTTACTATTGACTGTAATCTTTACAGATAACAGAATTCATTGCTGCGCAAAATAACGTATCCTATTTCATTTACTAAGCACATCCAAATTCATTACCTCATTTAATCTTCACAATAATTCTGAGATGGGTATTATCTTTTTTTGCAGACAAAGAAAGTGAGGTTTAGAAATTCTGTGACTAGATCAAGATCACAAGGCAGAACCTGAGTGAAAAAAAATCAGTATTTTTTTAACTGCAACTCTAGCCACCATACCTCTAAGACAACATGCAAATCGGAAAGAGTTCTCAAGAGTATGAATTTTGGTGCAGGAAAAAGAAATTAAGCCATAGCCCCAATAAATTAAGTTTTGCATTTTCAACTACTTGGTAAGGTATGCATCTTAAATGTTTGTACTTTGGGTCAGAAATAGTTTGTGTTTGCTCAAAAAACTGAATTCTTGTTTTATGACACAAGAGGCAAACAAGAGTTTTATACTACAGTCTAATCTCTCTCATCACTTTTCCAAAGAAATGGCAGAGGACACTAACCTTAGGGATGAACATCAGGATCAGGCAAACTGTAAGGAGGCAAAGGTCAGAAAGAAGACAACCTCAGAGGAGCTGACAATGTGGACAAAATTAGTTTACGGGTAATAATCTATATATTCCTTGAAGGATTAGCTACCTTTCTAGAGATATTCAGGAAATAATAAACCAAATCATTACATTTCACAATGACCACTTCAAATCTTAACTTTCAACTTAACAGTAAGTGAAGATATAACTGTCACAAATAAGAAATGCTACATCAATGTCATTAAGCTTAATCAATGTACGATGTCATGATCTACCTATAGTTCCATTTCACAGTGTCAGAGTACATGAGAAATTGCATACGAATCAGATTAAGTCAATTTTCATCAAAAGAAGTGAATGTATGTGGCAGACTTACGATAAATCCATTTCATGTGGAAGAGAACATAGGATAGTTTAAAAGCCTTCCCTTGTAAAAGCTTAACAACTTATTAAGTAAAAGTAAAATAACGGAAATGTTTTTAATCATATAGAAAAGGTACGAGGAAACACAAATTCATTTTATAAGGAATATCAGAAAACAATTTAAAATTTAAAACTGTATATATATTGGGGCAGCTGGGTGGCTCAGGTCATGATCCCAGGGTCCTGGGATCTAGCCCTGCATCTGGCTCTCTGCTCAGTGGGGAGCCTGCTTCCTCCTCTCTCTGCCTGCCTCTCTGTCTACTTGTGATCTCTCTCTCTGTGTCAAATAAATAAAATCTTAAAAAAAACCAAACTGTGTGTGTGTGTGTGTGTATATATATATATGATGCCAGGCATTGCTCTAAGAGTTTTATATATATTGACTCCTTCAGTTCTCATAACACAATGAGCTAGATGTTATCCTTCTCATTTATAGATATGGAAACTGAGGCTCAGAGAGGTTAAATAATGTGCCCAAGGCTAGATAGCCAAGGAAGTGATGACTAGCATCTGAGTCCAGAAATCTGGCTCCGGAAGCCATGTTTTTAAACACTCCATGTCCTCTCATACTTCCACATCTTGTTTATCTTGTTCCCTCTGCCTGGAATGCTCTTCTCAATCTCATCCACCCAATTAACTCTATTCATCATCTTTCAATATTCAATCCTCACATTTCTCATAAGTGTTTCCTGACACCACTACCCCTTCCAGCTGAGAGGCTCCTTGTCATTATACATCCCAAACATTGTATGTAACTCTGTTACAACACATGCACTGAAAACAGCATATTTCCTCAGCTAGACTGAATACTTAATAATGACTATTTTGGTTATTCTTATACATCTACAGTGTCAGAGTACCAGCAATACTCTAGAGTATTAGAGTACCCTAAGGGGGCTCTTATTAATTAACCAAAAGATAAGTACTGACTAGTAGTATATAAAAGAGGGCGCCTGGGTGGCTCAGTAGGTTAAACCTCTGCCTTCAGCTCAGGTCATGATCCCAACATCCTGGGATTGAGCCCTCTGCTCAGTCTCTCTCTCTCTGCCTGCCTCTCTTCTCTGCCTACTTGTGATCTCTCTCTCTCTCTCTGTTGGATGAATAAATAAAATCTTTAAAAGAAAAAAAAAGAAAATACATCACTCAAATACCATAATTGCTTAAACACTGGGGAAGAACTCTACCATATATCAATAAACAGAAATTCATCTAACACATAAGAAATACTTACCTTGGAAAATAGACATGTATTAGAGTAGAAACGATACTGTTAAAAAGGATACAAGTTTTGATACAATGGAATCAGAGATTTCAGAGCACGGCTTGCGTTTATAGCTGTTGCTCGAACCATAATGGGTAGGACCTTTCCATTCACAATAGCACCATCAAAAAGTGGACCAAAGAAGGGAACCTAATTGAGAATTTAGAACATAATTTTATACTCATATTGGAGAAAAGTTTTAAGAACAACCAAGACATTGCACACAAAAATGCTTCTACTTCCTCTTTAGTTCTTTCTTCAGGAGAAATACTATCCAAATTCAATTTTTTCCCATGATTAATACCAGGATAATAAACAAAAAATGCCAAAGGTCTTCAGGGTTTACCATTCAAAAGAACTGTGCTTCATTTAACTAATTCATATTCCCTGACAGTTTCCAAATTTCTGTACCCTCAATTGTACACAAAAATCCAACACTGGAAATAAATTCCTTTTCCTCCATTGAGTAAACACAGTGAAGATAATACATCCTTATAGGCAGCAAGTTCTTCATTATTTTTGTGTGATAGCAGCTTTACTACAGAACTTAAAAGACTTTTATTACATGGTTTGTTAGAAAAAAAAATCTATGTTTTGGTAATTGGTCAATTTTATCAGATGATTGACAGTTTCAAAGTTATTCTGTTTGAATATGTTTGGTACAAATGACAGCTGAAGGCAAGGATATGAGCTGTGGATAACAGAGTAAATATTTCAAAAAATATGGCTTTATGGCCATATGTTGTCCCTGATGCATATTCTTCTTTGACTTTTAATTTTTTTTTAAAGATTGAGAGAGAGCAGGCAGAGCCAAAGAGAGAGAACACGAGAAGGTGGCAGGGCGGGGGAAGGTGAGGGAGGTGGGGATGGGGTGTGGATGTGGGGTGGTCATCAAGCCCAGAACCCTGGGATCATGACCTGAGTGGAAAGCAGATGTTTAACTGACCCTCCTCTTTGATTTTTTTTAAAAAGAAAAACTTGGGGAGGAGGGAGTAGACACTGAAAACAAAACAAAACAAACACAAAAAAAGAAAGGAAAAAAACCCATTAGAAATATAAGAACCATTAGTAGTTTGCACACTGTATAAAAATAGGAAGTAGGCCATAGTTTGCTGACCTCTGATTTAGATAAATCCTAAAAAAATCTGGACGTAAGCTTAAATTCCCACCTGGGAAACTTAGTCTAATTCAAGGAGTTCTAAAGATTCATGATCAACTGTCAAAAAATAGGTTTTCTATAAATTTAAGAACACTCAATTAAAACAGTAAGAAAGGTACCAACACACTACCACACTTTTTAAATTATTTTGAAAGAAAATACTTGTGCAAGTGTATTTCAGCCCTATGGTATAAGAAATCCAACGGGAACTTTTTTTTTTTACTTTGTAGAACTTTCCTTTATTAAGGTACATGACTAAATAATTATGTAATCCTTAGTAAGCTATATTAACTAAAAATACAGAATGATTACTTCTTCTTGTGTCTTTTCTGAAAGTATAATCATCCTCTTAGTAAAAGGTAATCCTTTTGTGAGTTTGGTAGAAAGAACTTCCACCCTGGCACTCCCATTTGAACATAGTTTCTTGCTATTTTTATAGTTTCAGCTCCTTCTGAACCAGATTTAGACAATTTACATAGATACCAGAGTCTGTGTCTCACTTCCCCCTGTTTTCATAGCCTGATATGCCTAGTCTAATCCTTCTGAAAGAAGAAACTCAAAAACCCACAAAGAGCTCAAAATACATTATTAAAATGTAACAGAAGGGGTTCTTACCTCTGGTTTTTTCATTATCTGAATACTGAACATGTGATTTTTCATTGGATATATTACAATAAGGACATCACCAAATTCTGTAGGAATAATTCCTCTCCTGTAGTCTCTAGTATGCTCTGACCAAACAATGTGTACTTCGTCATTTCCCAAATGTCTCAACTGGAAAACCAAGAAAATAGTTCATAGTGCTTTAGAAAAAAGCATATAGCTTCTCATAGAGCAACTAACAATATGCTATACTATACTATAAAAAGATTAAAAGGTAAAGAAATTAAAAAACGTAAATTTCATTTGATCATTTTTCACAACGCATGAAACACACTCAAAACATTAGGAGATGCTGCAAAAGACCAGAAAATATTAGGTTGTCAACAGTCAGTGGGAAGCAGAGAACTCAGAAAAAAAATTCACATACAGCCCAAACTCTCTCTTTTTTTTTTTTTTAAAGATTTTATTTATCTATTTGAAACAGAGAGAAAGATCACAAGTAGGCAGAGAGGCAGGCAGAGAGAGGGAGGGAAGCAGGCTCCCTGCTGAGCAGAGAGCCTGATTCGGGGCCTGATCCCAGGACCCTGAGATCATGACCTGAGCCGAAGGCAGAGGCCCGACCCACTGAGCCACCCAGGTGCCCCAGCCCAAATTCTCTTCTTAACTAGCAACTATACTAGTTTCCCACTACCAAACCTTTTACAAAATTGTTTAAATGTTTTTTAAAAGTGAGCGATGTAAGATTCTTCTCCTTTTTTTCTGACCATTCTCTCAAAGGGCTAATGAGCAGTAAAGTTGCCTTAAGAAGGCAACAGGAAGAGGAGGAAAAGAAATAGATAATTCATAAGTTGGGTAAATAATCTATTAAGTAAGAGAAGGTTGACTGTATTTGGTTCAACATCTTTCCAGGGTTTCTTTGCCTGTGGAATGTTGTACAAGAAATTCTTCCAAACAGACTTCTTGAAATGTGTTAGACTCTCAAGATGTTTAAATATTTGTAGTGTTTACAAAGGCGCTTTTAGCAATCAGAGAGTTAACATTAAATGCTTACAATTATAAAAAAGCAAAACATCCAAAAGTTGAATTTCTAAGTTATAAGAAAAAATGAACTTAATACCCTTTAGTCTTGAGTTTTCTTCATAGAGATCATCATATAACATGTATTTTAATATAAAATTTGGTTATCTTAATTGATTCTGTCACTGCAAACACTTGAGTCCTTTTTGGTACATATCTCACATAAGCTTTTCTACTACTTTCAGATAAATGGACACACTGTATGTGTGACATGCTGAAGATTTAGAAGGTTTGGAAGAGAGAACTAGGATAAGTGTCATCAATAGTTTTTGATGAGCTAACATACAAGCAATTTCCATTTTTGAAATATGCAATCTACTTGGCTTCAAGACCACAGAGCAGGAAAAAAGTTAAATGTGATTTCAATAAACAAAAAAGGCACTCTCTTCTGTTACCCTTAGCCCTGGAGTTTTTTTGTTTTTAAGTAAGCTCTACACCCAGTGTGGGGCCTGAACTCATGACCCAGAGAACGCCCAGTGTGGGGCCTGAACTCATGACCCAGAGATCAAGACTTACTACCAAATGAGCCCGCCATGCACCCCATAACCCTGGAGTCTTAACCTGGGTTCAAAAGGTCTGTGAATATTTTAAAATTACATGTAAAATTTTGTGTATTTTTCTAAGGAGAGAGTCTATCAAATAGGAGTATGTAACACAAAAAAACCCAAGAACCAGTGTTCTAGTGGTTTTTAAAGTCCCTAACAGCAGCCTATCTAAAAAATCCTAATTACTATGAATGTCGTTAATGTATCTGAAAATACAAGGCAAATCCCTGAACTTTAATATTTGTATTCCTAAGCAAGAAATGCCCCTCAAACACTTTGATGGATTGGATTATCAGGCTGAATCGACAGACCAGAAACTATTATTTAAGAAATATAGTATAAAAATATTTATTTTCTTTTAAGGAGACTTTTTTTAGGCTTAAGTACATTAAAATTTTTTTGATTTTTGAAAACCATAAACATACTTATTGCTCTAAATGTATGATGGTAAACCTAACCATCAAAATATTAAGTTTTAATTCTCATTATTTACACCACACCACACATATGTGTGGACACACACATCCGTTGAACAATATAAATTTAGTACTTGGGCTCTGTGACATTTTTAAAAACCAAACAGATTACACAACTTAGAAAAGCCATGGCTCTATAATTTCATTTTTTAATCAAAATACTTTAAAAATATCCTTCCTATACAGCCATCCCCATGTGTCAGCTTCCCTAATAGGTTTATGTTAACTGAATACAAAAGAAATGTGAAATAAATTTAACCAGGAGGGATGATCCAATCTAATTTTGATACATTAATGTCATATGCTGTACATGTTACAATAGCCGCCAGATCTAATACTAAGCTCCAGGCTATACTGAGATTTCCAAATGGCAGATTGTTCTAAGTGATATCAAGTATAATTGAAGTAATAAACGATAGTAAAAGCTGAGCACACTGTCAGAAAGAATTTAAGTATTTACTTTTTAAAATTAAATGAGTTAGGTTAGGAAAGACAAGACAAGTGAAATAATGCAGGTCTCAATTTACAGAAAATTCCTTTTATTTATCTGCTACATTAACCCTTGAACTCTTGCCAAAGCTATCTATAATTTCTAGTGCCCACTTATCTAAAGAAATGGGAGAAAAGGGCTACTAAAGTTTTATCGTATAACCAAAGCTTGTCTTCAGATATCTACCACAGAGTCTTAAAAGTCTGTTATAGAAGTTTAATGCAAAAAAACATTGTATTTTTTACTAAGACACTGTAATGAAGATATTTGTGGCAAAGAACCACGCATACAACAATGTCATTCTAAACATGTTCAAGCATTCTGAGGGGGAAAGCTTGAAGAACATCCTTATCATTTTTTAAAGAGTAATTATGTTGTCATGATTAGGCATGTTTTTGTATCTTTAGGTCTTTAAAACCTGCAACACAATAAATGAAAATTGAGAAATTGCTAATTGCTATATAGATCTCATACATTTTTGAAAGATTACTGAATGAATTTTGAGTATTAACAGTTAAGAGAAATTTCAGTACGTTTGACATATTTAACACAAATACTTTATATAATATTTCATGTTTATTCCTTATCTCTTATGGACTTACAAGATTGTGTTCTGTGTATACTCTCCACGTTTTTCTATACTCTGAGAACTCTCAAGGAGTTCCTACCTACATGTTTCTGTACCCAGATACCAATCACTTCTTTTTTTCTTTTAAGATCTTATTTATTTATTTGACAGAGAGAGACACAGAGAGGGAACACAGGAGGGGGAGTGAGAGAGGGAGAAGGGGGCTTCCCGCTGAGCAGGGAGCCTGATGTGGGGCTTGATCCCAGGTCCTGGGATCATGGCCTGAGCAGAAGGCAGATGCTAAACAACTGAGCCACCCAGGTATCCCACCAATCACTTCATAAACAGAGTACAAGACTTCTGTACATGGGATGAATCTGCTAAAATGACTGGCAACCAAATGATTCTTCCAAATTCACTTCAAATGCTGCTGAAATAATTTTATTCCGGGTATATAATATAATATAGACTGCAGATTATCATTATCAATTCATGAAGATGAAGTACTTAATGAAATTCAACATCTGTAAAAATGAAGTCCTCAATACATTACAGAGTATCAGCACTGGAAGAGACCCTAAAGCTCTGATTTCCCACCCAATACACAACTCCCACTGCAATATCCCTGACAAGTTAATCCTGCCTCTGTCTGAATACTTCTAGGGTTGGGATCTTTACACCTTCATGAGTCAGGGCAATCATTTTTAAAGAGCTACAGTCAGAACATTCTTTATACTAAGCTAAAATTTGCTTCCTAAAGCTAGTTCTTCTAAAATGAGCCTTACTAAATAAATCCAGTCTATATTCTATATATTACCTTTTTCAGATATTTGAAGATTGGCCCAATATGTATCTCAACTTTTCTTTTCCATGTTAAATGTATCTTTGGAGTTCCTCCTCTTATAGCTTACAAATCTATTCCTTATCGTGATTACCTCAGTTTACCAATGTTTCTATTAAATTATGGTGTCTGGAATTGAACACATTAATTAATATATGCTCTAATACAATCAGCTCATAGTGGGACCACTTCCTCTGTTAACTAAATGATTTCCTGCATTTTTTCAAAGTTGGCTCAAATGGAAGTAGTAGTCAATTCAAACCCTTAAGTCTTGTTCTTACAAAGTTCAAAGCAGGTAAAACTGACTGCTAGATCTAAAGGGAGAATTTCACATTTGTTTTTATTAAATGTTACCTTTCCAAGTTCAGATTATATTTAACTTATCAAAGTCTTTTTTTACAGCCGGATTCTGCTACTCAGTGCATTGGTTCTCTCTGACCCACATTTGGGTTATCCTTGAATTCAATGTCCTGTGTCTTCATTTAGGTTGTAGATAAAAATGTCAAGTGGGACAAGTCTGGGTAACAGCCTTATAGCAAGTCATTATAAATGTTCCTTCTGGTTCTAATAATATCCAACATTTATTAAATTCTTAACTATTCTAAGTGCTTTGGCATAACTTAGTTTTAACAACATGTTACAAAGTAAATATAATTGTTATTACCCCTATTTTTACAGATGAGGAATTGAAACTTAAAAAGATAAATTCATTTGCCTAATGTCACATGACTAGTGGCAGTCAGAACTGAAACCAAGGCAGTCTAATTCCAGAAACCATACTTTAACCACCTCCCTATATGCCTTTCATTAGTAATTAATTTATGTCTCCAGAAGTGATTATACAACCAGTTATGAACATACTTACTGAACTATTATTAAGACCACATTTCTTCGGCTTGTTCACAGCAAACAACTTAGCTAAATGCTTTACACTGTCAATGGCCTTCCCTGATCTGGTAATCCTATTAAAACAAATTCAGTTACTTTGATGTGATTTGTTTTGGTGAACTCATGGTGGCTCCTAGTGATCACTACTTCATTACCTAAGTGCTCACAAACCATCTGTTTAATAATCCTATTTTATCAGGCATTGACATGGAGCTCATGAATGCTAATTTTGGTAGTTAATGGACTATTTCATGTTCTTTTATGAAAATCAGATGTTTGCCTATCTTAAGACAACAAAATGTTTTCATTTTCCATGATTATTTCAGAGATTACATTCAACTTTAGATTTCCTTAATGTCATGAAATATCATTCATCTGGAAATGGAAACTAGATTTCATGCAAAGTAACTATATCATCTTTCACAAAATCAGCTTACCCTCTGACTTCCCTACCTCTATTGAAAGTACCTAACAACTAATTATAATTACTCAGGGTCAAAATCTGGAAGTCTTCAATTTCTGTTTTCCTTACTGTATCAAGCTCTTCATTTTTTTTTTTAAACATTAGATCCCTTTTTTGTACTTTTCTTCCTATTTCATATACTGTTGTCCTACATCATATGTTAGTCATCCTGCATACCTGAACAGTCCATGAGTTCTTAAAAAGCTTCTCCCCTACCATCTACTTTTCTTCATACATTAGCAAATACAGAGAGCTGACTAAATGCATTGTACTGCTTGTATAGATACAATGGTGGAAAAACAAAAAATTAATGATTGAATAATTACTGATATCAATAATCCTCTAATATACTTCTCTGAATGCAAATAATAAAGAAAACTGATCTATATCTATAACGGTACTTGAAGAACGCACAGACGTTAATTAGGTTAGGCAGTTAGGGAGATAGTGGTATACACGCAGAAATTTAAACTGATTAATACTGCTTCCACCCCTCATTTTCCCCCTGTTTTCCAGACACCCACACATAGCAAAATAGACACTATCAAATACTCCTCAAGCCTGTTAAAAAAGCATACTTTCATATATTTTAGGATCATACATATTTTCATAGGTTTACTTGCTGTCTGGATCATTCATTTTGAGTAATTAAGAAAACCTTATTGAAACAATAAGCATGGTGTCTAGTATACAATTACCCTAGCAGAGTGGGCACTCAATACACATTGCTGACATTTCAAGACAGTCTTGAAAATGCTTTATTGAAATATGTGACTTCAGTGCAAAAGATGTGTTTGAAAAGACCACAGCTTGAAAACTGTTTTCTTCCCTTTATTTTTTTTTTTAATTTTTATTTATTTGACAGACAGAGATCACAAGTAGGCAGAGAGGCAGGCAGAGAGAGAGCAGGAAGCAGGCTCCCTGCTGAGCAGAGAGCCTGATGCGGGGCTCGATCCCAGGACGCTGAGATCATGACCTGAGCTGAAGGCAGAGGCTTTAACCCACTGAGCCACCCATGTGCCGCAAAAACTGGTTTTTGAAATGTCTCAATAACCAACTGAAAAAAAGGCAAATCCTTATTGGACTTGACTTCTAATATAACCAGAAGCCTGGTGTATAATTTTCCTTTAAAGTATTTTCCATCACAGAAACTCAAGAAAACAAAGCTATTATATTTGGAAATGGTTGGAGTCTGAAGTTTCAGAGAGGGAGAAGCAAGTTTTTAGACATGTGGGGTGACTTCTTTTTTGTTTACATTTGGACAAACACAAACTTCAGAATTCTCAGAAGAACAGGGGAGGGTGTTCAAGTCTGTATGCTTGTTGTGTTGAAGAAATGGAGAAACAGAGATGAGAAAGAATGAGAAAGAATGAGGATAATGGGAAAAAGAGGAGACTTGAGAAAGGGCTCAGAGAAAGAGAAACTGGAACAAGACAGGATCAGGTAAATCTAGTTATTACTATAACTTATATATAAACTATGGCACTTACTTGGGTAAATTTTTTTGTCATTACATAGTACACAGCATAAAAACAGAATTATCTGTAATTATGGCATTTATTTAAAGATCCCACTTTGATGGTGACAGGAGGCATAGTTCTATGAAGAGAATACGTTAGGGTAATGCGATAGCATTACTGAGTGAAGGGGACTTCTTTAGCTAGCATGGAAAGGTCTCTCTGAGAAACTGTCAAGTGAATCTGAGAATAGAGCAATGAGAATAAGAAAGCCTGGTGATGTGGAGAAAGAACATTTCAAATGAAAGAACAGTAAGTGCATACCCTCTGAGATGGGAATGAGTTTGACACGTTGGCAGGTTAGAATGACAGCCATAAGACCAGACTACTAAATGAAAAGGAAAGTGACAGGAGGTGTGATCAGAGAGGTAGGCAGGCAGGTGGCCAAATCACTGAAGGCCATAGTGAAGAATTAGAACTTTATTCTACATGCAATGAGGAGCCACTGCTATCGCATCCAAATTACACCATTTGCAGTAGTGAGATAAATTTACTCTGAACCATTTATATTTCCTCATTTCTCTATCCTCTATTCTTATCATAAAAAGTAGATTTACAGAAATTGGGGGTTAAGGGTAGAGTCTAGAATATTAAATAAAATTATTTTATGTAAGACTGTTATTTTGGGATTAAAACCATGAGTATATTTCTATACCACCTATACTAACTACACTTTAACTAAATAATAAAAATTTTATTATTTTTATTTTTATAAATTTTATTTTATTTTATTATTATTATTTCTTAAATTTGTCTTTGAATTCATTTTCCAGACTATATTTAGTATAAAAGTTCTTTGGAAAGAAAACTATATTTCAGTTTTATTTCTAGACAAAATATAGAAAAACAGATTTAAAATGAGAATCAGACTAATCAGGTCTACGAAGCTGATTTATCTGGGAAACTATTGTGACCAAATTCCAAAACAGAAAAGGAAGTGCTGTCCATGACACTAACAATATTTCAGAGGAAAATGACTTAAGCCCCTCTTTTCCCTCTTTTGGGGGGTGCAGGAAATGACAGACTGTAATTCCAACTAAGTAAATTACAATGATCTCAACTTGATCTTCGTAAAACTTCTAACAGGGTGATTCAGCTACTTACAAAGCTTACAAGTGGCCAGAATAAGGAGACCAAGGAAATGAGACAAGCTCCTGTGAACACTTTATACCAATACTTAGAGTACTTGTGATATTTAAGAGTAAACAGAATAAACTCAGTTAAGTGATTTTTTTCCCCCCATCAATCTTCCTCAGATAGAGATAATTTATAGAACAGGTATCTTTGTCTAGGGTTATATGAGGATTTTTGATAAGGCAGTGTATTTCTAAGAGAGTACTTTGTGCAACTGAATATTTGATTAATTTGTTCAAGAAGTATAGTCTATGTTGTAAAAATTCTACTGCTACTGTCTTGAGCCTTGAAAAAGCTTCTCTTCACAAGAAGTAAAACACTACACTTAAACAGGTTCAAGGATATTTACCTCTCATTCTGGGAAAATAAAATGTTTAAAAATAATTTACAAAATCACATGATATTTTAAATAAAAAATGAGAACTAAAATTAGTTTCTATAAGATAGATATAAATGATTTTCTCCTTTCAAGTTTAAAACAAAGAACCAGAGTCATAAATAATTCTAGCTTGCCAGAGGCACAGCTATTTCTTTATACTGACTGTCGACTACCTAATTTAATTAGAGGTATTAAACTCCATGCTGAGGTCAACGAGCCTTACTTCCTCCAATATTACACTTCAACCAGTGCTCATTAATGTGTCTACTGAATGGATTAACACACCTAAAGATATATCTACAGAGGAAAGGGGGACAACCTAACGATATCCAATTGTTCATTTGTAATAGGACACATGTTCTAGGCCTCAACTTATTACCACTAATGTGGAATTTATTAAATTCAGGAGAAAAAATACCAATACAGAAAGTGATTTTTTATTAAGGAGAACTGGTGTTAAGACAACTGGTTACCATGATTAAGTTTAAATATTTAACCTTTTATTAAAAAGAAACTGATACTATAATAGAGCTAAAATATAAGCCTGTTAGAAAAATCTAACATACTAGGGCTCTGAAGAGCAGATTAAGAACAAGATTCATAGGGAATTGGGAAGAGGAAAACTCAGTATATAGAGAAAAATAAATGTTAAGGTTTTTTGTTTTTTTTTTTTTTTCCCCCTATAGAAAGAAGGTTTAGAATAGTTATATTGAATTGTGAGATCAGGTATATTTTTCCTTTCTACTGAATTAAGTGAAATGTTGTCTCAATTTAATCCCAACCTGATACAGATTTTATCTTATTTTTTTATTGTTTAAAGACTTCATTTATTTATTTGACAGACAGATAGGGAGCACAGATAGGCAGAGGGGAGACAGAAGAAGAGGGAGAAGCAGGCTCTCTGCTGAGCACAGAGCCTGATGTGGGGCTCGATCCCAGGATCCTGGGATCATGACCTGAGCCGAAGGCAGCTGCTTAACCGACTGAGCCACCCAGGTGCCCCAACAGATTTTATTTAAACTGATTTAAATTACCTTAGAAGATAAGAGAACTAAACCCTTCCAAAATGATGTTGCTTTATTACCTATTGTTTGTAATTTTGATGGACTCCACTTTTATATGGTAGATGTTATACATGTGAAAGCAGTGACACTAACATTTTCTCACTAAAACAAACACTTTAAATTACTTTATGTATAAAAGCCTATCTAGCAACATGGGATTTGAAAGGGTAGGAAAAGAATAAATGAAACAAGATGGGATCGGGAGGGAAACAAACATAAGAAACTCTTAATGTCACAAAACAAACTGAGGGGGGCCGGGGCCGGGGGGGGGGGGGTGGTGGGGTGGGTAGGGAGAGGGTGATGGGGTTATGGACACTGGGGAAGGGTATATGCTATGGTGAGTGCTGTGAAGTGTGTAAACCTGGCGATTCACAGACCTGTACCCCTGGGACTAATAATACATTATATGTTTATTAAAAAATTAAAAAATTATATTTAAAAAAAGGCCTATCTAATTAGGGTAAGCATCTTCATTAAAGCAGGCATTAAAAGGAAAACCTAACAGATATAATTATTATAACAACTTAAATAATATACATGCTTGCATTATAAGATTATAAAAAATTACAAACATATGCTTACATTTTAAAAAGTCCCAATACTTCTGACATCTCTATAATTTTTTTAAATTAATTTGTTTTTTTTTAAATATTTTTATTTTTATTTATTTGACAGACAGAGATCACAAGTAGGCAGACAGGCAGAGAGAGGGGAGGGGGAGAAGCAGGCTCCCTGCTGAGCAGAGACACCCCCCCCCCCACATGCGGGGCTTGATCCCAGGACCCTGGAATCATGACCTGAGCTGAAGGCAGAGGCTTTAACCCACTGAGCCACCCAGGTGGCCCTGACATCTCAATATTAAATAACTGGAATATTATGCCATGAAACTGTCTGTGTCCTTTCTTCTGAAAAGCAATGAGAAAAAAGACTGGGGGAAAAAAAAGAATATTCTAGAACTGTGGGACAAACACAAAAAAACTGTTACATGAAAGGAGAAGAAAGAAAGAAAGAGAAGCAGTATTTGAAGCAATACTGACTAGAATTGCCCCCAATTAATGTCAGACACCAAACCACAGATCCAAGAAGCTTGGGAAGCACTACACTTAGGCAAATCATCAATCTTCATAAAATCACAGATAAAGAAAAAAATCTTAAAAGAAGCCAGAGCTAAAAATAGATTTTATTTATAGGGAACCAAAGAAAAGAACAATATCTGACGTCTACCCTGAAACCATGCAAGCAAGGAGAGAGTGGAATAAAATATTTAAAATGTTGGGAGAAAAAAACTATTAACACTTAGAACTCTGTATTCTGTAAAATTATCCTTCAAAAGTAAAGGATAATAAAGACTTTCTCAAACAAAAATTGAGGGAATTAGTTGCCGGTAAACCTATCTTACAAGAAATTTAAAAGGAGTTCTTCAGAGAGAAAGAAAGTGATACAGGTTAGAAATTCAGATCCAGGGGTGCCTGGGTGGCTCAGTGGGTTAAGCCTCTGCCTTCGGCCCAGGTCATGATTTCAGGGTCCTGGGATCGAGCCCCACATCAGGCTCTTTGCTCAGCAGGGAGCCTGCTCCCCCCCCTTCACCTACCTCTCTGCCTACTTATGTACTCTCTCTGTCAAATAAATAAATGAAATCTTAAAAAAAAAATTAAGATCTACATAAAGAAAAGAAAAGCACCAAATAATCAATAACTTAAGGAAAAAGAAAAGCTTTTATTTTTCTTATTCTTAACTGATCAAACAGATCAGAGTTTGTTCAGATAGCAATAATGCATGTGATTATGTATGCTTAGGTACATATATGCTAATCTATAAGTAAAATGAATGAAAGCAATGATATAGGGATAGGATGGAAAGATTAAATATACTGTGTTATTTATAAGGTACTTGCAGTATCCATGAACCAGCATAGTATTATTTGAAAGTGGACTTGGGATTAGCGCTAAATGTATAGTACAAACTCCAGGGCTATAACTAAAAAAAATTAAGAAAGGAAAGTAGTATAAGTGATATGCTAAGAAGGGAGAGAAAATGGAATCTTATAAAATGCTCAGTTACCACAGAAGGCAGAAAAAGTGTGAAATACAGAAACAGAAATAGGAGCAAAGAACAGGGTAATAAATAGAAAACAGTAACAAATGTGGTAAATATTAATCCAATTATATCAATGATCACTTTAAATGTCAGTGGTCTAACTATACATTAAAATACAGAGATTGTCAGAGTGGATCAAAAAAAAAATAAGACCCATCTATTTGTTGCTACAAGAAACCTACTTAAAATATTAAGACATATATAGATTAAAAGTAAAGGGATGGAGAAAAATACCACGATAAACCAATAAAAAGAAAAGTGGGAGTACCTATATTAATTTCAGACAGAGCAGATTTCAAGGCAAGCAAAGTTAAAGAGAGGCATTACGGAATGATAAAGAGGTTGATACTCCAAGAAGACATAACCCATCCTTCATCTGTATGCACCTAACAGAGTGTCAAAATATGTGAAGCAAAAACTGACAGAACTGCAACTAGAAGAATCTACTATTATAATAGGAAACTTTAATACTCCTCTATTAGAAATGGAGAAATCCAGCAGGCAGCAAACTGGTAAGGATATAGCTGAACTCAACAGCTCCATCAATCAACTGGATATAATTGACATTTATAGACTACTTCCTCCAACAATAGTAGTTACACATTCTTCCCAGAATCACATGGAACATTCACTAGATGGACTACATTTGGGCCATAAAACACATCTTACCAAATTTAAAAGACGAGAGATCACACAATATCTGTTTTCAGACCAAAATGGAATTAAACTGGAAATCAACAACATAAAGATAGCTGGAAAACCCCAAAATACTTGGAGATTAAACAATATACTTCTAAATAACACATGGATCAAAGAATTCTCTAGAGAAAATAAAAAATATTTTTAACGAAACGAAAATGTTCTGGAAATGGATACTTGTGATAGTTGTACATTATAAATGTTTATGCCAATGAACATTTAAAAATGGTTAAGATAGAGCTTCTGAAAAGATGGTGGAGTCATAATATCCTAAACTTACCTCATCCCACAGGTACCGACATAATAGCCACATCAGTGAAACTAAGTCTTAAAATGACTCATGACTTGAAGACTGGCAGAATAGACTTTCCACAGTTAACAGGGCAGAAGAGACCATATCAAAAAGGGTAGAAGGAGCAAAAATATGGCTGGAAACTCCCCCTTTCAGCATTCTCCCCACTCTGCATGAGACTAACCATAAATGAGAGCGACACTATACAGACATGGAGAAGAACAAGAAGATAAGACATCCCGTAATGGCACAGGGAACAAACCCCTGCCCAGTGTGTTCACAATAGGCAAAATGGGTCACTGTAGTTGACTGGACTGAATACAAATGCAGCTCAGTCACAACTGCAGGGAACACACAGCCCACAGAAAGACACTGCTGAAATGTCTGGTTCTAGTTATGAGGGGACATTGTACTGCAGGGCACTACAGGACCTCTTCTTCATAAAGCCACAACTTTCAAGAGCAGGAAACACAGCTGACTCTCCTAATACACAAAAACAAACACAGAGAGTCAGACAAAATGAGAAGACAAAGGAATTAGGTCCCAAATCAAAGAACAGGACAAAACCACAGCGAAAGACCTACATTAAACAAAGATAAGCAATAGGCCTGATAAAGAATTCAAAGTAATGTTCATAAAGATACTCATTGAATTTGAGAAAAGAAGGGAGGATCTTAGTGAGACCTTCAAGAAGGAGAAAGAAAATATAAAAAAGAACCAATCAGACATGAAGAACTCAATAGCTGACATAAAAAAATACACTAGAGGGAATGAATAGTAGAGTAGAGGCAGAAGACTGGATCAGCAGTCTGGAACGCGCAACCAAGCTGAATAGCAAAAATTAAAAAGAATAAGAAAAAATGAGACTAGGTGAAGGGAAGTCAGCGACCCTACCAACCACAGTAACGTTTGCATTACAGAGATCCTAGATGGAGGAGAGGGGGGAAGTGTATAGAAAATTTATGTGAAGAAACAAGAGATGAACACTTTCCTAATCTAGGGAAGGAAATAGAAATCCAGATCCAGGAAACACAGAGACCCCCAACAAAATTAACCCAAAGAGTTTCACACCAAGACATAATCATCAAAATGGCAAAACATAGTGAGAAAGAGAGAATTTAAAAGTAGCAAGAGAAAATGGTTACATGTAAGGAAAACCCCATAAAGCTGTCAATTGATTTTTCAGCAGAAACTCTGCAGACCAGAAGGAAATGGAATGATATATTCAAAGTACTGAAAGAAAAAAATCTGTAACCAACACTGCTCTACCCAGCAAGATTATCATTCAGTATAGAAGGAGAGGTAAAGAGGTTCCCAAACAACATCATCACCCCTAAACCAATCTCAAAAGATATGTTAAAGGGACTTCTTAGTGGAAAGAAGAGGCCAAAATTTTGTTAAGAAAATTGTGAAAGGAAAAAATTTCACAGGTAAATGCAAACATATAATAAAAATAAACACTTATAAACCAGTATAAAATTTAAACATGGGGCACCTGAGTGTGCCTCAGGTAATGATCCCAGTGTCCTGGAATCGAGTCCCACATCTGGCTCTCTGTTCAGTAGCAAGCCTGCTTCTTCCTCTCTCCCTGCCTCTCTGCCTACTTGTGATCTCTGTCAAATAAATAAATCAATAAAATCTTTAAAAAAAAAAAGGTTAAATACAAAAGCAGTAAAATCAGTTGTTTCTATAAAAATCAGTCAAGGGGGCGCCTGGGTGGCTCAATGGGTTAAAGCCTCTGCCTTTGGCCCAGGTAATGATCCCGGGGTCCTGGGATTGAGCCCTGAATTGGGCTCTCTGCTCAGTGGGAGCCTGCTTCCTCCTCTCTGCCTGCCTCTCTGACTACTTGTGATCTCTGTCTGTCAAATAAATAAATAAAATCTTTTAAAAATAAATAAATAAATAAATAAATCTTTAAAAAAATAAAAAAAAATCAGTCAAGGGATTCTCAAAATAAAAGGGTATACAGTATGACATCATATAACGTGGGGGTGAGGAGTGATTCAAATTTAAATGAACATCAACCTTATATAGACTGCTTTACACATAAAATGTTATATATGAACCTAATGAAAACCACAAATCGAAAACCTGTAAGAGTTACACAAAAGATAAAGAGAAAAAAATTCAAGCATACAAGTAAAGACATCAACAAACCATGATCAAAGACAGCAAGAGAATAAATAGGGAAGAGCTACAAAAAGAACTGCAAAACCAGTAATAAAAATGGCAATAAGTACATATCAATGATGGGAATTTAGATGTAAATGGACTAAGTGCTCCAATCAAAAGACATAGGATGACTGAATGGATTAAAAAAGCAACATTTATAATTTGCCTATAAGGCAAATTCACTCCAGAGGCGCCTGGGTGGCTCAGTTGGTTAGAGCCTCTGCCTTTGGCCCAGGTCATGATCCCAAGATCCTGGATCAAGCCTCAGCCCCACATCGGCCTCCCCTCAGCGGGGAGCCTGCTTCCCCCTCTCTCTCTGCCTGCTCGTGATCCCTGTCTGTCAAATAAATAAATAAAATCTTAAAAAAAAAAAAAAAAAAGAGACTCACTTCAGACCAAAGGACACATACAGATCCAAAGTGAAGGGATGGAAAAAGGTTTACCATGCAAATGGAAGCAAAAAGAAAGCGGTGGTTGCAATATCTATACCACAAAATAGACTTTAAAACAAAGACTATACCAAGAGAAAAAGAAGGACAATAAATAATCATAAAGAGAACAATTCAACAGGAAGTTATAACAATTATAAATATCTATGTGCTCAAAATAGGAGCCTCCCAATACATAAAGCAGCTATTAACAGATAAAAAGGAAGAAACAGACAGTAATACAATAGTAGGGGACATTAACACCCCACATACATCAATGGATAGAGCATAAAGAAAATCAATAAGGAAACAGTGGTCTTGAATGACACATTAGACCAGATGGACCTAAGAGATATATTCAGACATTCCATCCAAACACAGTGGAATATAGGGATGCCTGGGTGGCTCAGTCTTTTGGATGTCTTACTCTTGATTTTACCTTGGGCCATTATTGTGGGATGGTGGGGTCAAGGCCTGTGTCGGGTTTTGCACTGAACATGGAACCTACTTGAGACTCCTTCTCTCCCTCTCCCCCTCCTTTCTCCCTGTTGCATGTGTGCATGTGAATGTTCTCTCTTCCTCTCTCTCAAAACGAAACAAAAAACCAGAAACAAACCCCAAACAGTAGAATATGTATTCTTTTCAAGTGCACATGGAATATTCGCCAGAACAAATCACATTAGGCCAAAAACCACAGACTAAAATACATACTACTAAACAATAAATGGGTCAACCAAGAAACCAAAGAGGAAATAAAAATTACATGGTAACAAATGAAAATAAAAACACAAGGGCCCACAATCTTTGGGAGGCTATAAAAACTGTTTTTTTTTTAAATTGTTTTTTAAGGTTTTTATTTATTTATTCGAGAGAGAGTGAGATCTCGAATAAATAAATAAAACAAAGAATAAATAAATAACAGAGGGAGAATGAGGAGGAGAAGCAGACTCCTCACTGAACAGAGAGCCTGATGAGGGGTTCAAAACCAGGATCCTGAGATCATGACCTGGGCTGAAGGCAGATGCTTAACCCAGGCGCCCCTGTAAAAGCTGTTCTGAGAAGGAAATTTATAGCAACACAGACCTACCTCAAAAAAAACAAGAAAAATCTCAAATAAGCAACCTAACCTTACACCTAAAGGAGCCAGAAAGACAAGAACCAACAAACCCAAAGCTGGCAGAAGAAATAAAAAAGATTAGAGTGGGGGCGCCTGGGTGGCTCAGTGGGTTAAAGCCTCTGCCTTCGGCTCAGGTCATGATCCCAGGATCCTGGGATCGGGCCCCACATCGAGCTCTCTGCTCAGCAGGGAGCCTACTTCCTCCTTTCTCTTTGCCTGCCTCTCTGCCTACTTGTGATCTCTGCCTGTCAAATAAATAAATAAAATCTTTAAAAAAAAAAAAAGATTAGGGTGAAATAAATGAAATAGAAACTAAAAAGCAATAGAAGAGATGAGTAAGACTAAAGCTGGTTGTTTGAAAAGATCAACAAAATTGATAAATACACAAATAAATGCCATCAGAAGTGAGAGAGGAAAAATAACCAACACTACAGATATATAAAGGATTATAAGAGAATATTGTGAAAAATTATATGCCCACAAATAGGACAACCTAGAAGAAATGAATAAATTTGCAGAAACATATAACCTTCCAAAAATGGAATCAGGAAAAAACAGAAAATTTAACAGACCAAGTACTAGCAATAAAACTGAACCAGTAATCAAAAAACTCCCAACAAACAAAAGTCCAGAGGTGGCTCAGTCGGTTAAGCATCTGCCTTCAGCTCAGGTCATGATCCCAGCTTGGGGTCTGCTTCTCTTTCTCCCTCTGCCCTTCCCCTGCTCTTGTGCTCTCTAATAAATAAAGAAGATTGTAAATGATAATAACAATAACAAGAACGTCCAGAAAAAGATGGCTTCACAGGTGAATTCTACCAAATATATAAAGAAGAGTTATGACTCATTTTTCTCAAACTACTCCAAAAAATAGAAGAGGAAGGAAAGCTTCCAAATTTATTCACAAGGCTAGGATTACCCTGATGCTAAAACCAGAGTAATAAACAAAAGAGAAAGAGAAAGAGAGAGAGAGAGGGAGGGAAAGGGAAGAGAAGGGAAGGAATGGAAAAACTATGGGACAATCTGACGAAAATAGATGTGAAAATCCACAAAACAATATTAGCAAACCGAATCCAACAATATATTAAAAAAACCATTCAGCACAATCAAGTAGGATTTATCCTTGGGATGCAAGAGTGGCAATATCCACAAATCAATCAACACACTGCGCATTAACAAGAAAAAGAGTAAAAACCATATGATCATCTCAAGAGATGAAAAAGCATTTGACAAAATACAACATCCATTCACAATAAAATCTCTCAAAAAAGTAGGGTTAGAGGGAACACACCTCAACATAATAAAGGCTATATATGAAAAAAACCCACAGCTAACAAGACATGCAATGGAGAAATATAAGAGCTTTCCTTCTAAGATCAGAAACATGACAAAGGTGTCCACTCTCATCACTTTTATTCAGCATAGTATTAGTCACAGGAATGAGACAAAACAGACAATACAAAGCATCCAAATTCATAAGGAAGAAGTGAAGCTGTCACTATCTGCAGATGACATTCCACAAAAAAACTACTAGCACTGATAAATGAATTCAGTAAAGTTGCAAAATACAAAGTCAATAATACGGCTGAAATTTCTTTATACTGATAATAAAGGAGAAATTAACAAAACAATCCCATTTTTAACTGCACCAAAAAGAATAAAATGTCTAAGAATAAACTGCACTCTGAAAACTATAAAACACTGATGAAAGAAGCTGAAGATGACACAAACAAATGGAAAGATATTCCAGGCTCATGGACTGGGAAAACCAACACTGTTAAGATGTCCATATTGCCCAACGCAATCTATGAATTCAGTGCAATCCCTATCAAAATACCAACAGTAATTTTTACAAAATTAGAATAAATAATCTTAAAATCTGTATGGAACCATGAAAGACCCTGAACAGCCAAAGCAATCTTGAGAAAGAACAAAGCTTGGAAGTATCATAATCCCAGATTTCAAGATACACTATAAAGCTGTAGTAATCCAAACAGTATGGTACTGGCATAAAAACTGACATATAGGTTAATGGAACAGTCCAAAGAACCTAGAAATAAACCTATGTTTATATGGTTAATTAATCTACAACAAAGGAGGGGAAAAATATACACTGGGGAAAAGATAGTCTCTTCAACAAATAGTTCTGAGAAAGCTGGACAGCTACATGCAAAAAATAAAACTGGACCACTTTCCTACACCATACACAAAAATAAAATAAAAATGGTTTAAAGATCTAAATGTAAGACCTGAAACAATAAATTAGAAGAAAACATAGGTAAGTAATTTTTTGGACACCAGCCATGGAAACATTTTTGTAGCTATGTCTCCTTAGGCAAGAGAAACAAAACCAAAATTAAACTATTGGGACTACAGCAAAATAAAAAGGTTTTATATGGCAAAGAAAGTCACCAACAAAAGGACAAGGCAACCTCTTAAATTAGAGAAGACAACTGCAAATGATATATCTGATAAAGAGTTAATATCCAAAATACAAAAAGAATTTATACAACTAACACCAAAATAATAATCTAAAAATGGCCAGAGGACCTGAATAGACATTTTTCCAAAGAAGACATACAGGTGACCAATAGACACATGAAAAGATGTTCAACATCACTAATCATCAGGGAAAGACAAATCAAAACCACAATGAGATATCACCTTATACCAGTGAGAATGGCTAGAATGAAAAACAAAAACAAAAACAAAAACAAAACTACCAAGAAATAAGTATTGGCGAGGATGTGGAGAAACAGGAACCCTGTGCACTACTGCTGGAAATGCAAATTGGTGCAGTCACTGTGCAAAACAGTGTGGAAAACAGAATTACCATATGATCCAATAATTCCATTACTGCATATTTATCCAACGAAAACAAAATACTAATGAAATGACATAGGCACCTCTATGTTTACTGCAGCATTATTTACAATAGCCAAGATATAGAAGCAACCCAAGTGTCTGTCCATAGATGAATGGATAAAGAAGATGTGATATATATATATATAAATATGTACAATAGAATATTACTCAGCCATTAAAAAAAAAAAGAGATCTTGCCATCTGTGACATCACGGATGGACCTAGAGGGTATAATGCTAAGTGAAATGTCAGTCCGACAAAGACAAATTCTGTATTATTTCACTCATGTGTAGAATGTAAGAAACAGAACAAATGAACCAAGAAAAAAAATGGACAAAGAGAACTAGACTCTTAAATACAGAGGGAACACTGGAGTTTGCCAGAGGGGAAAAGGGTTGGGGGAATGGGTGAAATAGAGAACTGTTATTACAATGCACAAATCCAAAACTAATATGACACTATATATTAATTATGCATCAATGAAAAATTTCCAAACCCTATAAAAAATTAAATAAAATTTTTTTTAAAAAGCAAAAATAGTAAATTATATCTGTAATTTTTACCACAGTACAAAACTTTCTATATATAGAGATAAAATAAACTATTAATGCTCAATACTTATTTCCTCAAAACTCTGTAATACATCCAACACTTAAAAATGTTACCACTTAACAATATAGTTTTAATTAGAACTCAACCATTTAACAATTCTTAAATGGTGTTATCTTCTCCAAAATTAATTTTCTTATGATAACAACTTGTTAAACATTCATTTCAGAAACTTCTTATGTAATTAAGAACACACCCTCATGACTGCTTTAAAAATAGTAAGAAATCCTACTTATTTGACATTTTTACAAAGGTCATAGGAATAAAATTTCAAGTACGATATAATTATCATTTTTAATATAGTGAAGTAAAAAAATACCCTGGCATAGTTTTCTTAAAAAAAAAAAAAAAAGAACAAAACTGTTGTTTTTTTTTTTAAACAAAAAATGATGTACTTTATTGTTCTTTTATGTTTATAATCCAAAATACTATCAATTTTAGACTCTGCTCTGGAGTTTAAAAGTTGTATCCATGGAGCCATGGATTATCATGAAAATGATAATGATAAATGTGAGTCATGGCCAAGTTCTTAATGATTAAAATTATCCTTTAAAACAATTTTTAATATTTAATTTATTTTTTAAATTTTATTTTATTTTTTTTTTTGCGAGGGAAAGAGAGTGTGTGTGCAAGTATGAGAATAAGAGCAGGGGAGGGTCAGAGAGAATCCCATGCAGGCTCCACCCCTAGCACAGAGTGCCACACAAGGCTCAACCCTCATGACGTTGAGACTGATTTTGGCTTGAGCCAAAATCAAGCACTGGACACTTAACAGACTGAGACACCAGGTGGCCCTAAAATTATCTTTTTGCACTATACTTATAATTATCTCTAATTCAGGAATGGCTTATTTTCATAGAGATTTATAATGAGTTGATGGAAGAAAGTGCTTAATTGACATTTTAATGAAGTTTTCACTCCAATCCACCTCTTCACCATCTTATCAGTATTCATGGATCATTTTCTACTTCTAAAAACTGCAACAATGGGCGCCTGGGTGGCTCAGTGGGTTAAGCAGCTGCCTTCGGCTCAGGTCATGATCTCAGGGTCCTGGGATCGAGGCCTGCATCGGGCTCTCTGCTCGGCAGGGAGCCTGCTTCCCTCTCTCTCTCTCTCTGCCTGCGTCTCTGTCTACTTGTGATCTCTCTCTGTCAAATAAATAAATAAAATCTTAAAAAAAAAAATAAAAACTATGCAACAAGAAATTCTATAGCAAACCAGTTACTGAATATACTTTCTTACATTTATCAATTATCTCCACCTTTACTAATCATTCCAATCTAATTAGCATCCATACATTAGTTTTACCAACCATTACTCATTTAGTAGGCAAGTTCCAACAGTACTTTAAATTGTAAACAAAAGGCTTCAAGGGTACTGAATCAGTCTTATGAAATATGTGAGAGGAGTTCTGAAATTCCTTTACAAAAGAGTGTGAGAATATGCTGTTTTTGTAGTTTATTAATATGGTATAAAGAGTCTGGTATCAGGCAAAAGAATATTAAATAAAATGACCAATGATATTAAGTTGGTTACATTTAGCAGTTTTGAATAAATTGAAGGAGGAGGAGAAAGAGAAGGTGAAGAAATACTGGACAAGGTTTTATTCTTAAAAATATTTCTCCCTAAGAAAACCAAACATGATTGAATACATATAACTGTACTCTGAGGTACCCCTACAATCACTAGAACGACTCTTAAATGCCAGTGCCACCTACAGAAAAATGATGGTGTAGGTTTAAAGCACAAGGGCCATCAAAACCATTCCACCACATCTCTTATAAATTCTAGGGTAGTAAAATTCTTTTTTATTATTATGGTTTATCTTATCTGCTCTTAGTTTTAGTTAAAATTTATGATAAAGAATGTTATATTTTAAGTGCTTTATAATAATATAAACTTTTGCTCTCCCTCAATCAATATAACCATTATATCTATTTGTGTATGAAGAGACTTGAAATATAATTTCACCCATTTGAACATATGTAGAAGTTTTTCAGTTTGTCATATCCCCATTTTCTTAAAGGCAAATCCTTTAAGATAATAACTTTCAATATTATCATTAATGAAAACAGCATTAGCTCTACAACAATCTTGTTTCTGAAGATAGTATTAAATGAAGAGTGGAATACTCAGAAATAGTGCTTGATCAACTACTTACTATTTTATGTATTTATCTTCTTAATTGCAAGGATTTTAACTCAACATTTTTTCCTCAGCACTTACTTTTTTGGTCAAGGAGTCATCATTATCAGAAGGCATTCTTGTTGATACATGAAATATTACTTCTACTGTAGAGGTAGCAAAATATGGTGTGGTCAATCCAGTGCTTTTGTTTTTTTGTAGTCCTCCCATGAAACCACAATGGTTTGTAAGATTGACCTGGGAGCAATGACACATAATATTAATCAACTAAACAAAACACAAAAACTTACTACTGAAATAGACTCAAATTTCTCAATTTGCAAAAACGTGGAGACGAAAGTCTTTGGCATGTTATCAACCAATACTTGATCCAGAATTACTACTTGGAGATGTTCTGGTACTTTGTAAGTATTTGTGGATCCCTAATTAATAGGAGTTAATTAGGAAAGAAATCAACTGCTGTAGAGTATGCATCTTTTGTTAGGCTACTAGGTATTAATGCTAAATCATAAAGGCTATGGGAGGACCCCAAAGCCAGAGTAAAAAAATCAAGTGGCAAAAAACAAGACTGGAAATGATCTGGGGAAAAGTTAAAACAGTAATGTCACTTTGATAAGATGATTAATTAGATGTGTTATATTTACTCATCGAAACTGGCTTCTTAATTTTTAGTACCTATCAAACAGCTCAAAACAAAAATACAAATATGTAGAACTTAACTGCACTTCTAATGCATTAAAAAATTACAAATTAATCTTTGCAAAGATTTTTACACATATTTTTTCCCGATTATAAATAAAATACACACTAATATCAGGGTCAATACATCGGGTAATATTTCCTGACTTGTGCAATACCCAGAGCAACTTGTTTTCACTGTTGAAAATTAAAGAAAACATTAGAAAGCAAAAAGAAGCACAAAAGAAAAAAGAAACTTAAACATCACTTTATAACTCTCCACTCAGGAAATCACTTTATACATGTTTTTAAAAAATGAAGTCTGAAATACGGATGGACCTAAAGGGTACAATTAATGCAAGTACAATAAGTCAGTCAGAAAAAGACCAAAACTATTTGATTTCACTTACATGTGAAATTTAAAAAAATAGAACAAATGAACGAAGAAGGAAAGAAACAAACAAAAAAAGTATACTCTTAAACACAGGAAACTGGGGGTTGGCAGAGGGAAGGAAGGTGGGGCTGTGGGTGAAATAAAGAGGATTGAGTACACTTATGATCAGCACTGAGTAATGTGTAGAACTGCTGAATCATTATAGTGTACACCTAAAAGTAATATAATACTGTATGTTAATTATACTCCAATTAAAAATTTAAAAATCTGAATAACCGATACAGTGAGAATTATAAAAACCAATTTTTGCACCATGTGAACTGAACATATCTCAACTATCAATATCATCACAATGACTGAACATCTGAATAAGAAATTAGTTTTTATGTCATTACTATAAGATTGCCTCAACACTTATATTTTAAAATTTGACTCAGTGATATTCATATAATTAAAATTTCAAAAGTATACCAAAATTCTTCCTTCTATTTCTCTCATCTTTAGTGCTCAGTTCCCCTCCCGGAAAGCAATTTATCTCTCTTTTTTAAAAAGATTTTATGTATATATTAGAGAGAGAACACAAGTACGGGGAACAGAGGAAGAAGGAGAAGCAGACTCCCCAGTGAGCAGGGAGCCCGACGAGGGGCTCGATTTCAGGGTCCTGAGATCATGACCTGAGCCAAAGGCAGACACTTAACCGACTGAGCCACCCAATGCCCCTCTTTTCCTTTTTAAAGATTTATTTAATTTTAAAAAAAAATATTTATTTGTCAGAGAGAGAGAGTGAGCAAGCACAAGTAGGAGGAGCAGCAGGCAAAGGGAAAAGAACTGCTCCCCACTGAGCAAAGAGTCTGAATTGATCCCAGAACCCTGCGATCATGACGTGAGTAAAAGACAGACACTCAACTGAATGAAACCCTCAGGCATTCCAAGATTTATTTATTTTGGAGATAAAGAGAGAGAATGCACAAGTAGGAAGAGGGAAAATGGGAGAGGGAGAGAAAGAATCCTTAAGTGGACCCCACTTGAGGACCCCCCACTGAATGCAGGGCCCAATGTGGAGCTCAGTCCCAGGGCTCTGAGATCATGACCTGAGCTGAAATCAAGACCCAGCTGCTTAACTGAGCCACCCAGGTGCCTCCAGAAAGCAATTTCTTAAATATCCTTTCAAAAATGTTCTCTGTATATATAATTAAATTCCTACATGTATGTGTATACACACAGAGCAACACATACAGTGTTTCCCACCATCCTTTTTTGCATTTAAAATATCTTGAAGAGTATTCATTAGTATGAAAAGAGCTTCCTTATTCTGTTTTCATTGCTTCACAGAAGTTCATTTTCTTGATGTACAATAATTAACTAGTTCCCTACTTAAAGGGTATTTAGGTTGCTTGCAATCTTTTGTTAATCTGTCAATGATGAAGTGAATAACACAGAATACATGTCATGTTGCATTTGCAAAAGTAGATCTACAGGATAGTTAAAAATGGAACTATAAGTCAATGGGCATGTAAACTTCTAATTTTAAAACTCACTAAAATGTCTATAGATGGCATCAATAGCGTATAAGAAAACTTGTTCCCCTCATGGCCTCACAAATATATTATCAAACTTTATGATCTTTTCAAATATGATAGGTGAAAAATAGTATCAAAGGGCAAACCTTTTGCTTTCTTTTAGAGAAAAGGTTATTTTCAGATCAGTTCTCTGATCATGTAATGGAGAAAAGGTCTCATTCTAGAGTTCCTTTGCTACAAACGTTTATACAGTACTCAATAATCTCCATTTTTTAAATTCCATTTTTTAACTGGAGATAACTGTAGGTTAATAAGAAGTTTTTAAAAATAATAAAAAGGCGGTCCTATGTACTCTATAACCAGATTACCCCAAATGCAAAACTATATTAAAACCAGGATACTGGATGGGGTTCAGTGGGTTGGGTGTCCAAGTCTTGATATCAGCTCAGGTCATGATTTCATGGTCATGAGACTGAGTCTCAGCATGAAGCATGCCTGAGATTCTCTCCCTCTTCCTCTGCCTCCCTGCCCCCTGCTTATACTCTCTCTCTCAAAAGCAGGAAACAAAACAAAAACACCACAGGATACTGGCATTAACATGACTGAGAAACAGAACATTTCAACGGCCATAAGGATCCCCCATGTTACCCTGTTACATGAGCCACACCCACTTCCCTCTTATACTACCTCCTCAAACCCTGACAATGAGTAATCTGTTTTTTACTACTAAATGGGTCATTTCAAGAATGTTGTATAAATAGACCTGATCTGTGACCCAGTAGGTGATCTATTCTAGAGAATGTTCCACATGCACCAGAGGGGAGAGTGTATTCTGTTGCTTTAGGATGGAATGTTCCAAATATACATGTGAAGTCCACTTGGTCCAGTCTGTCATTCAAAGCCCTTATTTCCTTGTGGATCTTCTGCTTAGCCAGTCTTTCCATTGCAGTGAGGGGGGTATTAAAGTCCCCTATTATTGCATTACTGTTGATGTGTTTCATTGATTTTATTAATTGGCTTATATATTTTGCTGCTCCCATGCATAAATATTTACAATTGTTAGATCTTCTTGCATAGACTCTTACTTATGACATAGTGTCCTTCCTCAACTCTTTATTACAGTCTTTGGTTTAAAATCTAATTTGTCTGATATAAGGATTGCTACCCCAGCTTTCTTTTGATATCCCCTGGCATGATAAATGGTTTCCTACCCTACCCTCTCACTTCAACTCTGGAGGTGTAGTTGGGTCTAAAATGAGTCTCTTACAGACAGAAAATCCATGGGTCTTGCTTTTTTATTCAATCTGATACCCTGTGTTTTTTGACTGGAGCAGTTAGCCCATTTACATTCAGAGTAACTATTAAAAGATAAGAATTTAGTAACATTGTATTACCTGCAGAGTAACTGTTAACATTGTTTCTGTTCCTTTCAGGACTATGTTACTTTTGGGCTCTCTCTTTGCTTTGAGGATCCCTTTTAAAATTTCTTGTAGGGCTGGTTTGGTGATCACAAATTCTCTTTAAGTTTCTGCTGTCGTGGAAGCTTTTTATCACTATTATTTCGAAATACATCCTAGCTGAATATAAGTATTCTTGTTTGCATATTCTTCTCATTCAGCACCCTGAATATATTATGCCAGTTGTTTCTGGCCTGCCAGGTCTCTGTAGATAGGTTTGCTGCCATTCTAAAGTTTCTATCCTTGTAGGTTACAGACCTCTTGTTCTGAGCTGCATTCAGGATTTTCTCTTTGTCTCTGAGATTTGCAAGTTTCACTATTACATGTCAGGGCGTTGACCTGTTTTTACTGATTTCTGAGAGGAATCCTCTGTGCCTCCTAGACTTGAATGCCCATTTCCTTTCCCAGAACAGGTAAGTTCTCTGCTATAATTTGCTCCAATATACCTTCTGCCCCCATCTCTCCAAATTATTCTAATATTATTCTGCTTTATAGTATCACTTATCTCTCTAATTCTCCCTTTGTGATCCAAGAGTTGTTTATCTTTTTTCAGCTTCTTTATTCTTCATCATTTTGTCTTGTATATCACTAATTCTCTCTTTTGCCTCCTTGATCCTAGTAGTTAGAGCTTCCATTTTTTATTGCATCTCATTAATAGCCTTTTTAATTTCAACTTGGTTTTTAGTTTTTTTTACTTCTCCAGAAAGGGATTCTCTGCTGTCATCTATGCTTCTTTCGAACCCAGCTAGTATCTTTATAATCATTATTCTGAACTCAAATTCCAACATCTTACTTATGTTCATACTGATTAGGTTCCTGGCAGTCAGTACTGCCTCTTGTTCTCTTCTCTGAGGTGAGTTTTTCCATTTTGTCATTCTTACAAAAAGTGGTCACTTTTCTATTCATAGAACTACAGCTATTTTTTTTTTTTTCTCCTTAGATCTCTGGCTGAGTTCACAGGTGTTTAGAATCATTTGAAAGCTATCTAGCTGAATTCTTGGGACCAGATGAAATTCAGATCTCCTATTCCACCACCATTTTGGATCAATCCTCCTCTTAACCAGTATCAAAAGACTCGGATCATTCCCTACATATTTTCAGACCACACTGCTTTGAAACTGGAACTCAGTCACAGGAGGAAATTTAGAAAGAACTCAAATACATGGAGGCTAAAGAGCATCCTACTAAAGAATGAATGGTTCACCCAGGAAATTAAAGAAGAATTTTAAAAATTCACAAAAACTAATGAAAATGAGAAGACAACTCTTCAAAATCTTTGGGATGCAGCAAAGGTGGCCTTAAGAGGGAAGTATATAGCAATACAAACCTTTCTCAGGAAATAAAAAAGTTCTCAAATATACAACCTAAACTTATACCTAAAGGGGCTAGAGAAAGAACAGCAAATAAAGCCTAAACCCAAAAGAATAGAACAGATCAATGAAACTAGGAGCTGGTTCTGTGAAAAAATTAGTAAGATTGATAATCCCCTGGCCAGACTTATCAAAAAGAAAAGAAAAGGGCGCCAGGGTGGCTCAGTGGGTTAAGCCGCTGCCTTCAGCTCAGGTCATGATCTCAGGGTCCTGGGATCGAGTCCCACATCGGGCTCTCTGCTCGGCAGGGAGCCTGCTTCCCTCTCTCTCTCTCTCTGCCTACTTGTGATCTCTGTCTGTTAAATAAATAAATAGATAAAATCTTAAAAAAAAAAAAAGAGAGAAAAGAGAAAGGATCCAGATAAATAAAATCATGAATGAAAGAGGAGCTATCACAACTAACACCAAAGAAATACAAACAATTATAAGAACATACTATGGGCAATATATGACAACAAATTAGGCAATCTGGATGAAATGCATTCTTAGAGATATATAAACTACCAAAACTGAAACAGAAAGAAACAGAAAACCTGAAGAGACACATAACCAGCAAGGAAATTGAAGCAATAATTAAAAATCTCCAAACAAACAAGAGCCCAGGGCCAGATGGCTTCCCAGGGGAATTCTACCAAACATTTGAAGAAGAATTAATACCTAGTCTTTTGAAGCTTTTTAAAAAAATAGAAATGGAAGAAAAACTTCCAAACTCTTTCTATGAAACCAGCAGTACCTCGATCCCAAAACCAGACAGAGACCCCACCAAAAAGAATTACAGACCAATATCTCTGATGAACAAAGACGAAAAAATTCTCACCAAGATACTAGCCAATAAGGTCCAATAGTACATTAAGAGGATTATACACCATGATCAAGTGGGATTTATTCTTGGGCTGCAAATGTGGTTCAACACCTGCAAATCAATGTGATATACCACATAAATGAAAGAAAGAACAAGAACCATAGGATCATCTCAATAGATGCAGAAAAAGCATTTGACAAAGTACAGCATCCTTTCTTGACTAAAACTCTTCACAGTGTAGAGGCAGAGGGAACATACCTGAATATCATAAAAGCCATGTATGAAAAGCCCTTACTAAGTATCATTTCAATGGGGAAAAACTCATAGATTTTCCCCTAAGGTCAGGAACATGGCAGGTATGTCCACATCACCACTGCTGTACGTAGTACTAGAAGTCCTAGCCTCAGCAATCAGATAACAAAAAGAAATAAAAGGCATCTGAATTGGCAAAGAAGAAGTTAAACTCTCACTCTTTCCAGAACACATAATATTCTATGTGGAAAACCCAAAAGACTCCACCCCAAATTGCCAGAACTCATACAGGAATTCAGCAAAGTGGCAGATAAAATCAATGCACAGAAATCAATTTCACTCTTATATACTAACAAAGAGACAGATCCCATTTACAATTGTACCTAAGGAGTTGAACCCATTTACAACTGCACCTAAGGAGTTGATCCCATTTACAATTGCACCCAAAACTATAAGATACCTAGGAATAAACCTAACCAAAGATGTAAAGGATGTGTACTCAGAAAACTATAGAACATTCATGAAAGAAGTTGAGGAAGACATAAAGACAAGGAAAAATGTTCCATGTTCATGGACTGGAAGGACAAATATTGCTAAAATGTCTATGCCACCTAGAACAATCTATACATTCAATGCAATTCCTATCAAAATACTATCATCTTTTTTCACAGAGCTAGAACAAATAATCCTAAAATTTATATAGAACCAGAAAAGACCCCAAATAGCCAAAGGAATGTTGAAAAAGAAACCAAAGCTGATGGCATCACAATTCTGGACTTCAAACTCTATTACAAAGCTGTAATCATCAAGACAATATGGTAGTGGCACAAAAACAGACACATAGATCAATGGAACACAACAGAGAACCCAGAAATGGACCCTCAACAATATGGCCAACTAATCTTCAACAAAGCAGGAAGGAATATCCAATGGAAAAAAAACAGTGTCCTCGAGAAATGGTGTAAGGAAAACTGGACACCCACATGCAGAAGGATGAAACTGGACCATTTCCTTAAACACAAAAAATATACTCAAAATGGATAAAAGACCTAAATGTGAGACAGGAATCCATCAAAATCCTAGAAGAGAACATAGGCAGCAACTTGACCTGGCCACAGCAACTTCTTGTTATACATGTCTCCAAAGGCAAGGACAATAAAGGCAAATTTAACTACTGGAAGTTCTTCAAGATAAAAAGCTTTTGCACAGCAAAGCAAACAGTTGACAAAACCAAAAGACAACCAACAGAATCGGAGAATATATTTGCAAATGACGTATCAGATAATGGGTTAGTATCCGAAGTCTAGAGAGAACTTATCAAACTCAACACCCAAAGAACTAATACTCCAATCAAGAAATGGGTAGAAGACATGAACTTCTTCTTCATGTCTTCTTCATGTCAGTGAAGAAATGAACAGACATTTCTCCAAAGACATACAAATGGCTAAGAGACACATGAAAAAATGCTCAACATCACTCTGCATCAGGGAAATACTAATCAAAACCACAATGAGATACCACCTCACACCAGTGAGAATGGCTAAAATTAACAGGTCAGGAAATGACAGATGTTGGTTGGAATGTACAGAGAGGAGAACCCTCCTACACTATTGGTAGGAATGCAAGCTGGTGCAGCCACTCTGGAAAACAGCATGGAGGTTCCTCAAAAAGTTGAAAATAGAGCTACCCTATGACCCAGCAATCACACTACTGGGTGTTTATCCCAAATATACAAATGTAGTGATCCAAAAGGGCACCTGCACCCTTATATTTATAGTTTCAATGTCCACAAAACCCAAGCTATGGAAAGAGCCCAGATGTCCATCGACAGATGAATGGATAAAGAAGATATGATATACATACACACACACACACACACACACACACACAGGACTATTACATAGCAATCAAAGATGAAATCTTGCCATAATAACTAGAGGGTATTATGCTAAGTGAAGTAAGTCCATCAGAGAAAGACAATTATCATATGATCTCACTGATATGTGTAATTTAAGAAATAAGGCAGAGGATCATAGGGGAAGAGTGGAAAAAATGAAACAAGATGAAACCAGGAAGGGAGACAAACCATAAAAGATTCTTAATCATAGGAAACAGACTGAAGGTTAATGGAGGGGAGGGGGGTAGTGCAATGGGGTAGCTGGGTGATGGACATTAAGGAGGGCATGTAAGGTAGTGAACCCTGGGAATAACATAAGACAGATAAATCCAGGCCTGTACCTCTGAAACCAATAATATATTATATGTTAATTAACTGAATTTAAATTCTAAAATGTTAGAAGAATATTATATAAATAGAATTATATACTATGTAACTTTGCCAAGAATTGAGATTCTCCCATTATCTTTCTGCTAATGACTTCATATTTTTTCTCACTGTAATTAGAGAACATACTGAATGATTTCAACGCTTTTAAGTTTGCTGCAGTGTTTTTTATGGTCTAATATGTCTATCTTGGTATATGGTCCATGGACACTTGAAAAGAATATGTATTGCAATGATGTTGGGTAAAGTGTTCTATAAATGTTGCTTGATGGCATTGTTGAGTTCTTCTATATACTTGCTGATTTTCTGCCTGGCTCTTCTTTTAGTTGTTGAGAAAGAGGTGAAGTCTCTATCCATAACTATGGATTTGTCTATTTCATTTTTTAGTTCTATCAGTTTTGTTTCATATATTTTTCAGTTGTGTTATTTGCTGAGCACATACTATGTCTTCTTGGACTGCCATTTTATAATATCACCATCTCTAGAAATTCTCTCTGCTCTGAAGTCTCCCTTAGCTAATACTAATGTAACCACTATAGCTTTCCTTTGATTAATGCTTACATGACAGAACTCTGACATCCTTTTAGTTTTTTCTTTAAAGATTTGTTTATTTGAGAGAGAGAAAAGGGAGGGACAGAGGGAGAGACAACATGCAGGGGATGGGCAGAAGGAGAGAGAGAGAATTTCAAGCAGACTCCACACTGATCATGGAGCCTGATGGAGGGCTCAAACTCACAACCCTGAAATCATGACCCAAGCTGAAATAAAGAGTTGGATGCTTAACTAACTGGGCTACCTAGGCACCCTATCCATCCTTTTACTCTCTACCAGCCTATATTAAAATATTTGAAGTGAATATAATTTACATAGCACAGAGGAGGGGTCTTATCTTTTAATGCACTCTGATAATTTTTAATTGGTATTTTTAGACCACTTATATTTAATGTAATTACTGATATGTTAGGGCTTAAGCCTGCTGTTTTACTGTTTCCTGTTTATTTTCTGTTTTTCATTTCTTTATTTTACCTGCCTCCTGTTGATTACTTAAACATTTTCTAGAATTCCATTTTTATTTATCATTCTTTGAATGTATTTTTTGATTTATTTTTAAGTGGTTGCTCTTGGTATTAGACTATATATACATAACTTATCACAGTCTACCAATGTCACTTCACCAATTTGAGTGAACTAACAAACCCTGCCTCAGTTTATGCCCCTGTATGCTTAATTGTTTGTAATATAATTGTCATGAATATTTTCATGGCACTACACTTAGAAACACATCAGAAATAATTTTTGCACCATCAAACATAATTAAGAAAACCCAAGAGAAAAAGTAATGCCTAATGTATTTACCCATATTTTTTCTTGTCAAACTTATTCTTTCTAATGTTACAAGTTTCTTTCTATTGCTTTCTTTCTGTTAATATAACTTTGTTTAGTTGTCCTTTTAGGGAAGGTCTGCCAGCAACAGGTTCTCTAAGTTTTCCTTCATCTGAGAATGTTTGGCTTCATTCCTTCACTAGCTAATATGAGCCTGGTTGAGAATTTTTCTCTCAGCAGTTGAAAAATAGTTACTCTCTATGGCTATTATAGCTTGTTTCTTGTGGTTTGGTTTTGTTTTTTAGTAGGTTCCATGCTCAGCTTGGAACTCAATGTGGGGATTGAACTCACAACCCTGAGATGAAGGCCTGAACTGAAGATCTGAGCCAAGACCAAGAGATGGACGCTTAACTGACTGTGCCACCCAGTCATCCCTGGCTTCTATAGTTTCTGATAAGAAATTCCCTATTATTCTAATTACTTTCTCCTTATAGATAAAAAAACAACTTCTCCCCAGATGCTTTTAAGTTTTGAGATTTCTTATTTAATTATGATGTGTCTTGTATGGATTTCTTTCAATTTATCCTATTTGAGTTTCACACAGCTTCTCTAATCTGTAGCTTTATTCACTTTATTTCTCTTGCCAATTTGGGAAATTTTCAACATTATTTCTTCAAGTAATTTTCAGACCCAATCTATTCTCTCTTTCTTGGACTCACATAACAGGAATGTTAAATCTTTTGTCATAGCCCCATAGGTCTCTGATGCTCTGTTGATTGTACTTAAGCCTTTTCTCCCTCTGCTAGTTACATTTTTTATTGTTCTCTCTTCCAGTTTATTGATTCTTCTGTACCCCCATCTCTACCTAACTCTGTTGCTGGCATATCTACTGACTTTATTTCAGTAGTTAAATTTTCAGATTTTCTGTTTTACATTTATTTCAACTGTATTCCTAATTGCTAGTCAAAGTATGTCTATTATGGTTACCTCAAAATATTTATCATCTGGTGTTACTATGTATTTTCTTCTTTTCATCCAGTTTGAGACCTTGCTGGGTCTTGGTATGACAGTTGATCAATGCTTGGGCATTTTTATATCATAAGACTATGAATCTTATTTAAAACTTGTTTCAGCTGGCTGTTTCATGACACAGTTCTCTCAAAATAGCAAGGTGGTTACTGTTTCACTATAGGCAGGTGGACAACTGCAGAGGGGAGCTCCTCATTACTGTTAGGTGGAATTAGGAGTTCTGGTTTCCTATGTGGTGTCCACTGAGGAAACATTAGTCATTACTTGTAGGGTTAGTCTTATTACTGCTGGGTGATGGTAAAAGGCCTACTTCTCCAGTAGGCTTCCTCTCATCTAGCCTGGTGGGGAGGAAGAGCACCTCATATGCTGGGTAGGGAAAGAATTCCAGGATCCTCAAGTAGTCATCACTGACATTGTGGGGGAGGTGTGTGGGGAGGGACATGATCAGCTGACAGAGATGAAAATATTGGCTTTCTGGTTGGCCTTCTCTACTCGTGTGGTGTTGGGATTCCCTCATTGCAGTGTCATGATGGTGATAGGCTAAACTCCCTAACTGACCTGTGTTGTCAGGCATGGGGATGGGAGTCATAGTATTTTCTTCCGTGTTTGGTTGGAACAGTAGAGCAGAGCAGTTACTGTCTAAATGTTTTTTGTCTTTCTAGGTTGCTCCTTTCCTGGGCTTTTGCCTAGAAAAAGAGGACTTTTGTTGGGGTTCTTTTCGTCAGTGCTTGTTGATGTTTCTAGATTCCTATTTCAGATCCAATTTGGAGATACAGGAGACAAAGAGAAAACCTTGAGAACCCATCATCATGTCATTCCACGGTCCTAAGTTGGTCTGTCTTCCTCTTCACCTTCAGGAGTCTTTTTATGTTTGTTTATATATAATGTCTAGAGTTTTTGTTGTACTTAAGTGTGACAAATAAGGAGATTATGTCTCTTTGATCTTCATACAAATGAAATTTCCCACTTAATGGGTATCAGTACATTCACAGATATGTGCAATCATTACCACAGTCAATTTTAGAACATTTTCATCAAAAAGAAACCCTGTACCCTTTAGCTATCTCCCTATCACATGTCTTTGTGACTGGTTTCTTTCATCTAACATAATATTTTCTAGGTATAGCTACACTGGACCATGTCAATAATTCATTCCTTTTCATGGACAAATAATATTCCATTTTTTTTAATTTTTATTTTTTTTTAAGTTTTCTTTTTTTTTTAATTTTATTTTTAATTTTTTAATTTTTTAATTTTTTAATTTTTTATTTTTTATAAACATATTTTTATCCCCAGGGGTACAGGTCTGTGAATCACCAGGTTTACCCACTTCACAGCACTCACCAAAGCACATACCCTCCCCAATGTCCATAAAGCCACCCCCTTCTCCCAAACACCCTCCCCCCAGCAACCCTCAGTTTGTTTTGAGAGATTAAGAGTCACTTATGGTTTGTCTCCCTCCCAATCCCATCTTGTTTCATTTATTCTTCCCCAACTCACTTAAGCCTCCATGTTGCATCACCACTTCTTCATATCAGGGAGATCATATGATAGTTGTCTTTCTCTGCTTGACTTATTTCGCTAAGCATGATACGCTCTAGTTCCATCCATGTTGTTGCAAATGGCAAGATTTCATTTCTTTTGATGGCTGCATAGTATTCCATTGTGTATATATACCACATCTTCTTGATCCATTCATCTGTTGATGGACATCTAGGTTCTTTCCATAGTTTGGATATTGTGGACATTGCTGCTATAAACATTCGGGTGCATGTGCCCCTTTGGATCACTACATTTGTATCTTTAGGGTAAATACCCAATAGTGCAATTGCTGGGTCATAGGGCAGTTCTATTTTCAACATTTTGAGGAACCTCCATGCTGTTTTCCAGAGTGGCTGCACCAGCTTGCATTCCCACCAACAGTGTAGGAGGGTTCCCCTTTCTCCGCATCCTCGCCAGCATCTGTCATTTCCTGACTTGTTGATTTTAGCCATTCTGACTGGTGTGAGGTGATATCTCATTGTGGTTTTGATTTGTATTTCCCTGATGCCGAGTGATATGGAGCACTTTTTCATGTGTCTGTTCGCCATCTGGATGTCTTCTTTGCAGAAATGTCTGTTCATGTCCTCTGCCCATTTCTTGATTGGATTATTTGTTCTTTGGGTGTTGAGTTTGCTAAGTTCTTTATAGATTCTGGACACTACTCCTTTATCTGATATGTCGTTTGCAAATATCTTCTCCCATTCTGTCAGTTGTCTTTTGATTTTGTTAACTGTTTCCTTTGCTGTGCAAAAGCTTTTGATCTTGATAAAATCCCAATAGTTCATTTTTCCCCTTGCTTCCCTTGCCTTTTGCGTTGTTCCTAGGAAGATGTTGCTGCGGCAGAGGTTGAAGAGGTTGCTGCCCGTGTTCTCCTCAAGGATTTTGATGGATTCCTTTCGCACATTGAGGTCCTTCATCCATTTTGAGTCTATTTTTGTGTGTGGTGTAAGGAAATGGTCCAATTTCATTTTTCTGCATGTGGCTGTCCAATTTTCCCAGCACCATTTATTGAAGAGGCTGTCTTTTTTCCATTGGACATTCTTTCCTGCTTTGTCGAAGATTAGTTGACCATAGAGTTGAGGGTCTATTTCTGGGCTCTCTATTCTGTTCCATTGATCTATGTGTCTGTTTTTGTGCCAGTACCATGCTGTCTTGATGATGACAGCTTTGTAATAGAGCTTGAAGTCCGGAATTGTGATGCCACCAACGTTGGCTTTCTTTTTCAATATCCCTTTGGCTATTCGAGGTCTTTTCTGGTTCCATATAAATTTTAGCATTATTTGTTCCATTTCTTTGAAAAAGATGGATGGTACTTTGATAGGAATTGCATTAAATGTGTAGATTACTTTAGGTAGCATAGACATTTTCACAATATTTATTCTTCCAATCCAGGAGCATGGAACATTTTTCCATTTCTTTGTGTCTTCCTCAATTTCTTTCATGAGTACTTTATAGTTTTCTGAGTATAGATTCTGTGTCTCTTTGGTTAGGTTTATTCCTAGGTATCTTATGGTTATGGGATGCAATTGTAAATGGGATTGATTCCTTAATATCTCTGTCTTCTGTCTTGCTGTTGGTGTAGAGAAATGCAACTGATTTCTGTGCATTGATTTTATATCCTGACACTTTACTGAATTCCTGTATAAGTTCTAGCAGTTTTGGAGTGGAGTCTTTTGGGTTTTCCACATATAGTATCATATCATCTGCGAAGAGTGATAATTTGACTTCTTCTTTGCCGATTTGGATGCCTTTAATTTCCTTTTGTTGTCTGATTGCTGAGGCTAGGACCTCTAGTACTATGTTGAATAGCAGTGGTGATAATGGACATCCCTGCCGTGTTCCTGACCTTAACGGAAAAGCTTTCAGTTTTTCTCCATTGAGAATGATATTTGCGGTGGGTTTTTCATAGATGGCTTTGATGATATTGAGGTATGTGCCCTCTATCCCTACACTTTGAAGAGTTTTGATCAGGAAGGGATGCTGTACTTTGTCAAATGCTTTTTCAGCATCTATTGAGAGTATCATATGGTTCTTGTTCTTTCTTTTATTGATGTGTTGTATCACATTGACTGATTTGCGGATGTTGAACCAACCTTGCAGCCCTGGAATAAATCCCACTTGGTCGTGGTGAATAATCTTTTTAATGTACTGTTGAATCCTATTGGCTAGTATTTTGTTGAGTATTTTCGCATCTGTGTTCATCAAGGATATCGGTCTATAGCTCTCTTTTTTGGTGGGATCCTTGTCTGGTTTTGGGATCAAGGTGATGCTGGCCTCATAAAATGAGTTTGGAAGTTTTCCTTCCATTTCTATTTTTTGGGACAGTTTCAGGAGAATAGAAATTAGTTCTTCTTTAAATGTTTGGTAGAATTCCCCCGGGAAGCCGTCTTGCCCTGGGCTTTTGTTTGTTTGGAGATTTTTAATGACTGTTTCAATCTCCTTACTGGTTATGGGTCTGTTCAGGCTTTCTATTTCTTCCTGGTTCAGTTGTGGTAGTTTATATGTTTCTAGGAATGCATCCATTTCTTCCAGATTGTCAAATTTATTGCCGTAGAGTTGCTCATAGTATGTTCTTATAATAGTTTGTATTTCTTTGGTGTTAGTTGTGATCTCTCCTCTTTCATTCATGATTTTATTTATTTGGGTCCTTTCTCTTTTCTTTTTGATAAGTCGGGCCAGGGGTTTATCAATTTTATTAATTCTTTCAAAGAACCAGCTCCTAGTTTCGTTGATTTGTTCTATTGTTTTTTTGGTTTCTATTTCATTGATTTCTGCTCTGATCTTTATGATTTCTCTTCTCCTGCTGGGCTTAGGGTTTCTTTCTTGTTCTTTCTCCAGCTCCTTTAGGTGTAGGGTTAGGTTGTGTACCTGAGACCTTTCTTGTTTCTTGAGAAAGGCTTGTACCGCTATATATTTTCCTCTCAGGACTGCCTTTGTTGTGTCCCACAGATTTTGAACCGTTGTATTTTCATTATCATTTGTTTCCATGATTTTTTTCAATTCTTCTTTAATTTCCCGGTTGACCCATTCATTCTTTAGAAGGATACTGTTTAGTCTCCATGTATTTGGGTTCTTTCCAAAGTTCCTTTTGTGGTTGAGTTCTAGCTTTAGAGCATTGTGGTCTGAAAATATGCAGGGAATGATCCCAATCTTTTGATACCGGTTGAGTCCTGATTTAGGACCGAGGATGTGATCTATTCTGGAGAATGTTCCATGTGCACTAGAGAAGAATGTGTATTCTGTTGCTTTGGGATGAAATATTCTGAATATATCTGTGATGTCCATCTGGTCCAGTATGTCGTTTAAGGCCTTTATTTCCTTGGTGATCTTTTGCTTGGATGACCTGTCCATTTCAGTGAGGGAGTGTTAAAGTCCCCTACTATTATTGTATTATTGTTGATGTGTTTCTTTGATTTTGTTATTAATTGGTTTATATAGTTGGCTGCTCCCACGTTGGGGGCATAGATATTTAAAATTGTTAAATCTTCTTGTTGGACAGACCCTTTGAGTATGATATAGTGTCCTTCCTCATCTCTTATTATAGTCTTTGGCTTAAAATCTAATTGATCTGATATAAGGATTGCCACTCCTGCTTTCTTCTGATGTCCATTAGCATGGTAAATTCTTTTCCACCCCCTCACTTTAAATCTGGAGGTGTCTTCGGGCTTAAAATGAGTTTCTTGGAGGCAACATATAGATGGGTTTTGTTTTTTTATCCATTCTGATACCCTGCGTCTTTTGACAGGGGCATTTAGCCCATTCACATTCAGGGTAACTATTGAAAGATATGAATTTAGTGCCATTGTATTGCCTGTAAGGTGACTGTTACTGTATATGGTCTCTGTTCCTTTCTGATCTACTACTTTTAGGCTCTCTCTTTGCTTAGAGGACCCCTTTCAAGATTTCCTGTAGAGCTGGTTTGGTATTTGCAAATTCTTTCAGTTTTTGTTTGTCCTGGAAGCTTTTAATCTCTCCTTCTATTTTCAATGATAGCCTAGCTGGATATAGTATTCTTGGCTGCATGTTTTTCTCGTTTAGTGCTCTGAAAATATCATGCCAGCTCTTTCTGGCCTGCCAGGTCTCTGTGGATAAGTCAGCTGCCAATCTAATATTTTTACCATTGTATGTTACAGATTTCTTTTCCCGGGCTGCTTTCAGGATTTTCTCTTTGTCACTGAGACTTGTAAATTTTACTATTAGGTGACGGGGTGTGGGCCTATTCTTATTGATTTTGAGGGGCGTTCTCTGAACCTCCTGAATTTTGATGCTCGTTCCCTTTGCCATATTGGGGAAATTCTCCCCAATAATTCTCTCCAGTATACCTTCTGCTCCCCTCTCTCTTTCTTCTTCTTCTGGAATCCCAATTATTCTAATGTTGTTTCGTCTTATGGTGTCACTTATCTCTCGAATTCTCCCCTCGTGGTCCAGTAGCTGTTTGTCCCTCTTTTGCTCAGCTTCTTTATTCTCTGTCATTTGGTCTTCTATATCACTAATTCTTTCTTCTGCCTCATTTATCCTAGCAGTGAGAGCCTCCATTTTTGATTGCACCTCATTAATAGCTTTTTTTATTTCAACTTGGTTAGATTTTAGTTCTTTTATTTCTCCAGAAAGGGCTTTTATATCTCTCGAGAGGGTTTCTCTAATATCTTCCATGCCTTTTTCGAGCCCGGCTAGAACCTTGAGAATTGTCATTCTGAACTCTAGATCTGACATATTACCGATGTCTGTATTGATTAGGTCCTTAGCCTTCGGTACTGCCTCTTGTTCTTTTTTTTGTGTTGAATTTTTACGTCTTGTCATTTTGTCCAGATAAGAGTAAATGAAGGGGCAAGTAAAATACTAAAAGGGTGGCAACAACCCCAGGAAAATATGCTTTAACCAAATTAGAAGAGATCCAAAATCGTGAGTGGGGAGAAAGGGGATAAAAAGAGGTTCAAAAAGGAAGAAAGAAAAAAAAAAAAGAAAAGAAAATAATTTTTTAAAAAAGAAAACACCTAAGAAAAATGTAAAAAAGAAAAAATATATATATTAGATAAACTAGTAAAAAATCATTAAAAAAGAAAAAGGTAACAGTTAAAAAAAAAAATTTTTTACCCAAAGGCGAGAAAAAAAAAAAAATGAAAAAGAAAAAATTAAATTAACTGCAAGACTAAAAAAAATCACAGGAAAAAAGCCATGAGTTCCGTGCTTGGCTTTCTCCTCCTCTGGAATTCTGCTGCTCTCCTTGGTATTGAAACCGCACTCCTTGGTAGGTGAACTTGGTCTCGGCTGGATTTCTTGTTGATCTTCTGGGGGAGGGGCCCTTTGTAGTGATTCTCAAGTGTCTTTGCCCCAGGCGGAATTACACCGCCCTTACCCGGGGCCGGGGTGAGTAATCCGCTCGGGTTTGCCTTCAGGAGCTTTTGTTCCCTGAGCGCTTTCCGTAGAGTTCCGGAGGACGGGAATATAAATGGCGGCCTCCTAGTCTCCGGCCCGGAAGAGCCGAGAGCCCAGGGCCCCACTCCTCAGTGCGCCCTCAGAGAACAGCGCCCAGTTACTCCCGTCTGCCTGACCTCCGGCCGCGCTCCGAGCTCACCGAGCCTGCGACCGGTTCAAGGTAACACCGAGCTGTGAGCTTACTGTCGGCTCTGTCTCTGTAGCCGGCTTTCCCGTTCCAATACCCGCAAGCTCTGCGACACTCAGACACCCCCGATCCTTCTGTGACCCTGTGGGACCTGAGGCCACGCTGATCCCGCGTGGGCTTCGCCCCGGTTTAGCCTCTGGAGCAATGTCCCTCAGAGGAACAGACTTTTAAAAGTCCTGATTTTGTGCGCGGTTGCTCCGGCGCTTACGGGGAGCCGGCCCCTCCCCCCAGGGTCTATCTTCCCGTCGCTTTGGATGCACTTCTCCGCCGGTCCTACCTTTCAGAAAGTGGTTGTTTCTCTGTTTCCAGAATTGCTGTTCTTCTTCTCTTCGATCTGCCAATGGATTTTCAGGTGTTTGCAATCTTTAGATAAGCTATCTAGCTGATCTCCGGCTAGCTGAAGCAGTCTCAGCTTGCTACTTCTCCGCCATCTTGACTCCTCCCCAAATAATATTCCATTATATGAATATCATATTTTATCCATTCATCCATTGATGGTCATTTGCGTTGCTTCCACTTTTTGGCTATTATGAATAATGTTCCTATAAACATCCATGTACAAGTTTTTGTCTGGATATATCATTTCATTTCTCTTGGGTATCTATCTACCTAAGAGTGGAATTTCTGATCATACAGTAATTCAGTGTTTACTATTTGATGAACTGCCAGATCATTTTCCATGGCAGTTATACCATTCCACATTCCTACTAGCAGTGTAACATGGTTCAGATTGTACCAAATCCTAGCCTACAACTATTATTATCTTACTTTTTGATTTTAGTCAAGGAAGTAGTACCTTTCTGTGGTTTTGATTTGCATTTCTCTGATAATGATGTCAATTATCTTTTCATGAGCTAATTGGTTATTTGCACATCTTATTAAGAAAAATGTTCCTTCAGATCTTAATTTTTTAACTCAGTTGTTTTCTAATTGTTGATTTTTAAAAACCAGTTGTTTTCTAATTATTGGTTTGTATGAGTTCTTTGTATATTTTAGATTCAAGTCCCTTATCACATATATGATTTGCAATTATTTTTTCCAGTTCGGTAGACCGTCTTCTCACTTTATTTACAGTCTCATTTGAAGCACCAAAGTTTAAAGTCTAATGAAATCCTATTTATTTATTTACTTATTTTAAAGATTTTATTTATTTATTTGAGGGAGACAGTGTGTGAGTGGGTAGGGTAAGAAAGGGAGGGACAGGGAGAAAGAATCTGAAGCAGATTTCACGACTGAGTGGGGAGCCCAACATGGGGCTTGTTCTCAAGCCCCTGAGATATGACCTGAGCTGAAACCAAAAGCTGGACGCTTAATCAACAGAGCCATCCAGGTGCCCTGAAATCCAATTTATTTATTTTTTCCTTTGCTGTTCAAGTTTTTAGTGTTAAATGTAAAAATCCCTTTTATGTATTAACTATAGCTCCATAAAGCTAGGGAGGGAAAAAAATCTTAGCAAAATCCAAGGTCATGAAAATTTACCTCCTATTGTCTTAAAAGTGTTTTATACTTTTGGCTCTTACAATTAGGTTCTTGATTTATTTTGAGTTAATTTTTGTATATATATATATATACATGGTGTATACACACACACACACACACACACACACATACATGTATATATATATGGTGTGTGTGAGGTAAGAGTTCAACTTCATTCTTTTGCATGTGGCTATTCAGTTGTTCTGGCGCCATTTATTGAAGACTATTCTTTCTCCACTGGATAGTCTTGGTACTTGTCAAAAACCAGATGACCACAGATGTATAGATTTATTTCTAGAATCTCAATTCTATTCCATTGAGCAATACATCTATCCTTGGTACAAGTGCCATACTGTTTGATTATTATTTTGTACTGTTTTGAAATATGGAAGTGTGTGTACTCCCACTTTGTTCTTTTTTCAAATGTCTCTTGCTTTTAAATACTTTTCTGTGTTTTTTTTTTAATAGAAAATCTATTTATAATTTTTCTTTACAGTTTCCAAAGCACTTTCACATGCCTCATCTCAACTGAGATTCACATCATATTTGTTATGATATGTCAAGTATATTACACTTGACAAACAAGCAAACAGGAACAAAGACCCCAAGTAACTCGCTTAAAGAGAAATACCATGTAAGATAAGCCATTAAAAACATATACTGAGGGGTGCCTGGGTGGCTCAGTGGGTTAAGCCGCTGCCTTCGGCTCAGGTCATGATCTCAGGGTCCTGGGATCGAGTCCCGCATCGGGCTCTCTGCTCGGCAGGGAGCCTGCTTCCCTCCCTCTCTCTGCCTGCCTCTCCATCTACTTGTGATTTCTCTCTGTCAAATAAATAAATAAAATCTTTAAAAAATATATATATACTGAATAATAAAGACTTATGTACTGAACACTGTACAAGGCACTTGGATGTCTTTTAAAATGAAAGTGAGATAAAGTACCTGCCCTCTAGGAGGGGCTGATAGTCTAGTGCAGTGGTCTTCAACAATTTTGCTCATGCACTCTCTACAAGAATTTTTTAAAACTATGTATTAAATTGACAACTATATGAAAAATTTCATCACAAGTTTAAACTGTTGCAAAAGAAATAATTTCCAGTGTATTGTATGTTACATGTAGTTGTCCTTTAAATATATTTTCATCAAATTGTAGAGCTACAGATTTGGCTGATACAATATAGAAAAAATGCCTGCTATTAACTTAATAACAAATCAATCAGCCATCATCAAATTCACTTTCTGTTATAAAATGTCTGACACTTTATGTGTCAATTTAACTGAACATATTAATGCAAATCTTCATGACAAATACCTCTCTTCTGCGTTACAACTCTAAGATAGACATATTTGATACAGGAACCTTGACATGAGCTGGTTGCTAGAATGACAGAAAATGCAGTACCTTTTAATATTTCCTGACTTGCCATCAGAGGCCCCCCTCAGAACATGCCTTCTTGAATGAACTTTTTTGGGTGACAAACCTTCTGGGGCAATATAGGACTTGGGTGAGTGTATGGTATGCCTTTCTTTTACAGAGCTGAAGAATAGAAAAGCTAAGGCTGTAGAAGCGTTCTAAGGCATTAATTTTAGTAAAATCCAGGATCAGAAAATTAATCTCCTCAAAACTAACCAAGTCAATGTGCCTCCTAAAAGCCTTGGTATAGTGCTGAAGATATTCATATCTTAATTGGAGATCACTTGTCTATTGGTCACAATTGTGAAGAAAATCCAGATCTCCTAAACCTAGGAGTTTAGTACTCTCTAACAATATATTCACTTATAAAAAAAAAGTCAACAACTTTCCTTTCAAAGTCCAAACTGCTTCTGTCTTTGCAAATAGGATATAAAGCAGAAACAATAACACACCTGGCATTAAGTTGTTGAGTCTCCTAAAGTAATTCTTCTAAAATAAGCTAAAATAAGATGGCAGAAGAGTAAGGAACTCTATTTCAACAGGTCCCCTGAATTGAGCTGGATATCTACCAGACCACTCTGAGCACTTATGAAATCAGCCAGAGATGTAAGAATACATCCAAATCTCTCTCAAAAGAATATCTCCTATAGTTGATTTTGTGGTGTGAAACGGGGAGTTGTGATTCTGCAGGCAGCTATTGGAAGTTAAATGGAAGGGGGAGGGAGCCTCCAGGATCTTGCACCACTAGAGCACAAAACCCTTCTGCACTGGGGACTGGGCAGAGATTTGAAGACCTGGAGCATCGGGAAAGGACTTGAGGGCAGACCCCAGACTGAAACCTGGAGCTGCGGGGTGTGTGTGGGCGAACTGACAAAACTGGTGGTTGCACAAAGGGCAGAGACATGCATGCCTAGACTTGGAAGTGAGGGCTGGGAATACTGGTGTGAGGCACACAACCAAGGATGTTGCAGTTTTTAGCAGCACAGACAAAAATGGAGGCAATGTGGTTGGAATGTTTACAGAAAAACAGGCTGCGATCTCTCTGTTCTGAGACACAAGTTTGGATATGGTCACTTCTGCTCTGACACTTGGAACAGACACAAAAAGCTGCCAGGGAAAGCCACAAGGAACAAAAGCCCCCCAAAACTGGTTTGCATTGAGCCTATCCCCCACCAAAGGGGGACAAGGCAACTCCGTCCAAATAGGGTTGCCTGAGTAATAGCCCAGCAGGCCCCTCCCCAAGAAGACAGGCTAAGAGAACAATAGGCCAACAACCATAAGGTCCCTATAACACAGGTGTTATCTTGCTTGGGTTGTGGGCAATAATTTGCAGTAGGTACATTCCTTCAACTACCCCTCAACAGAGTAACTAAGTGGAGGAACCCCCAACAGAGGAAATTTCAGAGACTGTGACCTCTACCATAGAACTAATGGATATAGATATAAACAAGACGTCAGAAATAAACTTCAGGATAATAGTTATGCAGATAATAGCCAGGTTGGAGAAAATTATTAATGGCAACATATATTCTCTAAAGGCAAAAGTGAGAGCCGATCTGGCAGAACTTAAAAATGATAACAATGAGACCCAATCTAATCTAGATACTCTAACAGCTATGGTAAATGAGACAGAAGAATGAATTAGTGATCTAGAAGACAAACTGGTAGAAAAGAAGGATCAGGAGGAGGTCTGGAACAAACAGCTTAGAATGCATGAAAACAATGTCAAACTATTGGGATTCCTGAGAAGGTGGAGAGAGAGAAGACTAGAAGAAATATTTGAGTAAATCCTGAGAATTTCCCTAATCTGGGGAATGAAACAAGCATTTGTGTCCTAGAGGCAGAGAAAACACCTCCCAAGACCAAGGAGAATAAACCAACGCCTAGGCACGTAGTAATAAAACTCACAAATCTTAAAACCAAGGACACCATCATAAGGGCAGTTAGTGGGAAGAGATTCCTTACATAGAGGGAGAAACATCAGAATAACGTCAGACTTGTCCACAAAGACCTGGCAAATGAGAAAGGGCTGGCAAGACATATTCAGGATATTGATGAGAAGAACTTGCAGCCAAGAATACTTTATCTGGCAAGGCTGTCATTTAGAATGGATGGAGAGATAAACAGCTTCCAAGATTGGCAAAAACTGAAAGAATATATGACCACTAAGCCAGCCTTCAAGAAATATAAAAGGGGGGTTCTATAAAAGGAAAAAGACCCCAAGAGTGATATAGAACAGAAATTTACACAATCTGTAGAAACAAAGACCTCACAGACAACATAATAACAATAAAATCTTACCTTTCAATAATCACTCTCAATGTGAAAGGCCTAAATGCTCCCATAAAATGGCACAGGGCTGCAGAATGGATAAAAAGACAGGACTCATCCATATGCTGTTTACATGAAACTCATTTTGAACTTAAAGATACATCCATCCAGACTGAAAGTGAAGAAATGGAGAACCATCTTTCCATGCCAACAGACTGCAAAAAAAAGCTGGGGAACCAATTCTCCTTTCAGACAAATTAGATTTTAAGCTAAAGACTATAGTCAGAGATATAGAAAGACACTCTATCATTCTTAAAGAATCTATCCAACAAGATCTAACAATTGTAAATATCTATGCCCCCAATATGGGAGCAGCCAACTACATAAACCAACTGTTAACCAAAATAGACATATTGATAATAATACCTTAATTGTAGGAGATCTTAATACTGCACTCTCAGCAACAGAAAGATCATCTAAGCAGAAAACCAACAAAGAAACAAGAGCTTTCAATGATACACTGGACCAGATGGATCTCATAGATATATACAGAATATTCTATCATAAAACAACAGAATACTCATTCTTCTCAAGTGCACATGGAACTTTCTCCAGAAGAGACCACATACTGGGTCACAAATCAGGTCTCAACCGATACCAAGACTGAGATTATTCCTTGCATATTCTCAGATCACAGTGTTTTGAAACTGGAACTTAATCACAAGAAAAAGTTTGGAAGAAATTCAAACACTTGGAAGCTAAAGACCATCCTGCTCAAGAATGTTTCGGCCAACCAGAAAATCAAAGAAGAACTTAAACTATTCACAGAAACCAATGAGAACGAAAACACATCAGTCCAAAACCTATCGGATATGGCAAAGGTGGTCTTAAGGGGGAAATACATAGCCATCCAAGCCTTGCTAAAAAAAAAAACCCAACCAAACAAACAAAAAAAAACCCCAGAAAAATCCCAAATACACATACTATCTTTACACCTTAACGAACTGGAGGATCAACAACAAATTAGGCCTAACCCACACATGAGAAAGGAAATAATTAAGATTAGAGCAGAGATCAATGAATTAGAAACCAGAAATACAGTAGAACACATCAACGAAACTAGAAGCTGGTTCTTGAAAGAATGAATAAGATCGATAAACCACTGGCCAGATTTATCCGAAAGAAAAGAGAAAGAACGCAAATTAATAAAATTATGAATGAAAGGGGAGAGATCAACACTAACATCATGGAAATAGAAACAGTAATTAGAACTTATTATCAACAGCTATATGCCAATAAGTCGAGCAACGAAGAAGAAATGGTTGCACTCCTAAAAACGTATAAACTCCCAAGACTGTAATAGGAAGAAACTGTCACCCTGAATAGATAGATAACCAGTAACGAGATTGAAGCAGTGATCCAAAACCTCCCAAAAAACAAGAGTCCAAGAACTGACAGACTCCCTGGGGAATCCTACCAAACATTCAAAGAAGAAATAATACATATTCTCCTGAAGCTGTTTCAAAAAACAAAAAGAGAAGGAACAGTTCCAGACTCTATGAGGCCAGCATTACCTTGATCTCAAAAGCATGCAAAGACCCCATCAAAAAGAATTTCAGACCAATATCCCTGATGGGTGTGGATGCCAAATTTTTCAACAAGATTCTAGCTAACAGGACCGAATAGTACATTAAAAGGATTATCCACCACAACTAGGTGGGATTTATCCTGGGGATGCAAGGGTGGTTCTCATTCGCAAATCAACGAATGTGATAGAACACATTAATAAAAAAAGAAAGAAGAACCACATGGCCCTCTCAATTGATGCAGAAAAAGCATTTGACAAAATACAGCATCCTTTCCTGATTAAAACTCTTCAGAGTATAGGGATAGAGGGAGCATTCCTCAATTTAATAAAATCCACTTGTGAAAAATCCAGTGAATATCATTCTCAATGGGGGAAAGCTGAGAGCCTTTCCCTAAAGATCACGAACACAACACAGATGCCCATTCTCACCATTATTGTTCAACTTAGTACTAGAAGTCTCAGCAACAGCAATCAGAAAACAAAAAAGAAATAAAAGGTATTAAGATTGGCAAAGAAGAAGTCAAAATCTCTCTCTTCACAGATGACATGATACATTACGTGGAAAACCCAAAAGACTCCACCCCCAAATTACTAGAATTCATACAACAATTCAGTAATGTGGCAGGATACAAAAATCAGTGCACAGAAATCAGTTGCTTTCTTATACACTAACAATGAAACTGCAGAAAGAGAAATTAGAGAATCAATTCTATTTACGATAGCACTGAAAACCTTAAGATACCTTGGAATAAACCTATCTAAAAAGGTACAGATCTATACTCTAGGAACTACAGAACACTCATGAAAGAAATCAAAGAAGACACAAAGAGATGGAAAAACATCCCATGCTCATGGATTGGAAGAACAAACATTTTAAAAATGACTATGCTGCTCAGAGCAATCTGTACTTCCAACACCATCCCAATCAAAATACCACTGGCATTTTTCAAAGTGCTGGAACACATAATCCTATACTTTGTATGGAGCCAGAAAAGACCCTGAATCGCCAAGGAAATGTTGAAAAAGAATATCAAAACTGGGGGCATCATGTTGCCTGATTTCAAGCTATATTACAAAGCTGTGATCACAAGACAGCATGGTACTGGCACAAAAACAGACACATAGATCAAGGGAACAAAAGAGAGCCCAGATATGGACCCTCAACTCTACGGTAAAATAGTCTTTGACAAAGCAGGAAAAAATATCCAATGGAAAACAGGCAGTCTCCTCAATAGATGATGCTGGGAAAATTGGACAGCTATATACAGAAGAATGAAACTTGGCCATTTGCTTTCATCATACATAAAGATAAACTCTAAATGGATTAAAGACCTCAATGTGAGATAGAAATTGATCAAAATCCTAGAGGAGAACACAGGCAGCAACCTCTTTGACCATGGGCTGATATCCATGATCTATAAAGAACTTCTCAAACTCAACACCCAAAAAACAAATTATCAAGTCAAAAAAATGGGCAGAAGACATGAACAGACACTTCTCCAAAGAAGACATACATATGGCTAGCAGACACATGAAAAAATGTTCATCATTGCCATCAGGGAAATTCAAATCAAAACCACACTGAGATACCACCTTATACCAGTTAGAATGGCAAAGACTGACAAGGCAAGAAACAACAAATGCTGGAGAGGCTGTGGAGACAAGGAAACCCTCCTACACCGTTGGTGGGAATGTAAGTTGATACAGCCACTTTGGAAAACAGTGTGGAGATGCCTGAAAAAATTAAAAATAGAGTTACCCTATGATCCAGCAATTACACTACTGGATATTTACCCCAAAGATACAGATGTAATGAAAGAAGGGCCATATGCACCCCAATGTTCATAGCAGCAATGTCCACAATAGCCAAACTGTGGAAAGAGCCAAGATGCCCTTCGACAGACAAAGGGATAAAGAAGATGTGGCCCATGTATACAATGGAGTATTACTCAGCCATCAGAAAGGATGAATACATAGCTTCTGCATCAGCATGGATGGGGCTGGAGGAGATTATGCTAAGTGAAATAAGCAGAGAAAGTCAATTATCACATGGTTTCACTTATTTGTGGAACACAGGAATAGCACGGAAGACATTAGAAGAAGAAAGGGAAAAATGAAGGAGGAGTAAATTGGAGGGGGAGATGAACCATGAGAGACTGTGGACTCTGAGAGACAAACTGAGGGTTTTAGAGGGGAGAGGGTGGGGGAATGGGTTAGCCCAGTGATGGGTATTAAGGAGGGCACATATTGCATGGAGCACTGCATGTTATATGCAAACAATGAATCATGGAATATTACATCAAAAACTAATGATGTACTGTATGGTGACTAACATAATAAATAAATAAATAAATAAATAAATGAATAAGCTAGAAAGAAATAAGAAACCATTGCTTCCAAATAAAAATACAATGATATCTGGTATTATTTAAAGACAATACCTCCCAACCAAGGCCAGCTACAAAATCTTCATATGCTTGACTTCCTCCTGTATTGGTGAGAATGGAATGTTTGTCTTCTTGTCCTTCAGCAACATAAAATACTGCGATCTTGTGGGTCTCTCGACTGTAAAACAAAAGATAACACCATTCATTTAATCATTAATTTATTCATTCACCCAATAATTAAGTCCAATGTACAAAGTATGTAGCAATAAAAAGATGAAAATGAATTAAATCTTGTAATCTACTGATGAAGGTATGTAATTATAAGTAAAAATTAGAAAAGTTATAAACTTGCCAGTAGAACGAAAGAAAGGTGTGATTACTTTTGACTGGAGAAACAGAGAGACACTTAAAGGAGACAGTAACACTGAGTTGGGTGAAGGCAAGTGAGTCTGACAAATGAAAAGGAGAAAGAGAGGAAAGACATGTGAATACATGAAGCATCTGAGGAATTACCTGTTGTACAATGTGGCTAAAATCCCAGAGTTAAATGCATGTATTTTAGAAATAAAACTAAGTAGTAGTATAGAGATGACTGATAAATGATCTATTTCTTCAAAGGGCAGAATAAGAAATTTATACACAAATATTACAGAATCGTATGGAATAAGTGAAAAGCTCTTAGACATTTTCTTTTTACATTCTTTCAAATTAAAAATGTTAATAAAAACAAATTTCTCGTATGACATTTGGCTTTCCAAGTTAACTAGGGCTCACTACATTTGGTCTAGGATGATTTGACAAAGCTAATGAACTTTATGACCAGAGGTAATGTTTTCACTACTATAATATGTAGAAATTAGGAAGCAAACAAAAAACCAGATCCAACAAGTAAGAACTGAAATTATTTTAAAAAGTTAGTCAGATAACCAGATTTTCCTATCTTGAGGAATTTGTAAGGTCATGATTGCAGGTTTCAACATCAGCAACTTAAAATCAGGAACAAAGATTATTAGCTACTTTCACTAATGGCAATATTTCACCTTATGGCGGGAACACTTAGGCAACTTTTGGTATATTCATTGTATTGTTAGGATAATCTAACCTAAATAATAAAATAAAATTGGGTTGTGCCTTCCAGAATTACAAAATAAGTATCTCAGTGGACTCTTTCTCAAGCAAAACTATTTAAGTGGTGAAAATGATTTCTATAAAATCATTTAAATTCTCTGCATATTATCCTAAGGGCATATAGCAAATGGAAAAACATTTATTCAAGAAAACCTACCAAATCTAGTAAGAACAAAATGAGTTTTTGGCCTCTGAGCCATGACTGCTCCCTTACCTCACCCCTTTACTTCTGCATTATACCTTTACCATGGGCATTCTACTCAGATCAAGATAAGGGTTCCCTCACTCCTCCAGTTCCAGGACTGGGAATATGGTTTCATCCTGAGAGAAGAAGGCTGCTGGCTGTGTTTCTCATCTTCCTGAGATCCATGCTACACATGATCTATTCCAGGCAGCTGTGACTGAGAGAACTACATCTCCCTTAACTCATCCAGCTCTCTCTCTTACAATGGAAGCTCTAGGTGCAAAAGGCTGAGTCTGTGCCAATTTTCCCCACTCTAGCTTACCAACAGGCTAGAGGTCACATACCAGTAGATGAAAGCTAAGATGAAGAACTGCCAATCCTTCCCTAACTGTTCACTTATCGAGTGAGGGTGTTACTCTAGGAAATTCATAGAAAGATACAAAAGATCCAGAATATCCATAACTATCTTGAAAAAGAAGACAAAGTTGTAGGATTCTTAATTCCCAAATTTAAAACTTGCTACAAAGCCGCAGCAATCAATGCACTGTGGTAGTGTGATAAGAAGTAACAAACACATGTATATGGAACAGAATCTTTGATCTAGAAATAAACCATTATATTTGTCATCTACTGCTTTTCTGACAAGGATACCATAACAACTTAATGGTAAAAGAAGCATCTTTTCAACAAATAGTGCTGGGGCAACTGGATATGTACAAGCAAAATAAAGAAGGTGGGCTGTTACCTTGCAACTTCCTACCTCACACGAAAAACAACAAACAAAAAGGACATTAGATCTTAATGTAAGGTTTAAAAATATAAAGTCTTATAAGAAAGTTTATAAATCTAGTATCCATGGCAAAAAACTGTATATGAACGTTCACAGCAGCATTATCCATAATATCAAAAAAGTAAAACCAACTCAAATGTCCATCAACTGATGGATGTATAAACAAAATACCCATACAATGGAATATTACTCAGTATAAGAAAGAATGAAATGTTGAGACACACTGCAGTATGGATGAACTCTGAAAACACTATGCTAAGAAGCCTGCCACAAAACACCATATATTGTTTGATGCCTTTTATATGAAATGTCTAGTACAGGCACATCTATAGAAATAGAAGGTAGATTAACTTTGTCCAGAGCTGGGGAGTGGGGGAAGAGGATGGTTGGCGGTAATGGGGAGTTACTAGTAATGGGTAAGGGATTCTTTTTGAAGGAACTAAAATGTTCTAAAATCAGGTTGTTATGACAGCTGCACAACCCTGTAAATATACTAAAAACATGTATACTTTTAAAATGAACAAAATGTGTGGTATAAGAAGTACATCTCAAAAAAAAAAAAAAAAAGGAAGACGTATATCACAAGAAAACTGTTAGGAATTTAACTTGGAAGCATGATCCACTACATGTAAATTTTGATCATGGCAGAAAGGGAACTTCTCAGTGTTCTTACTCTGTTTCTGTTTCACAATCCAAGTAATTCTTGAATTATTTCAAAAAAATTTTTTCAGGCATAGGGCTATCGATTTGAACTCATAAATCACAATTTATAAAATTGGTTAAGACTTAAATAGAAATGTTCACCTAGTACTACATAAATCTAAAAGCAGGAAGAAAGGTATGTGCCATGTAGGAAAAAAATAGGACATAAATCTTTACTGTTGGGGTCCATTATCAAAGGAATGAGACTGAGACAGAATGAAGGTTATGCAAAGCCTTATTCTATGCCAAGCATTAGAAGTTAGACTAACCAGCCAGGGGAACAAGATTGAGACAAAGTGAAAGTTATATGAAGCTTTATTCTATTCCAAGCATTAGAAGTCAGACTGACTGGCCAGGGCTGCCTCCGAAGAGAGCAACCCCCTCCTGATCTCACAGGTTGGTTTTATAGGGCATAACCGCAGACCCAAGGTACGTGGCTTCTATTGTTAAGGCGTTTACTCCCGGAATCGATACCCGGAACCATACCAGGAACTACGGGGGCATTTATACCCGGAATGAAGTCTGTGGATGTAAACAACAACATAGCTACCTAGGCAATATGGAGTTGCTCTGGCTAAGCAGGCCCTAATAGTTAAACAGATTTTAACATTAAATTGGCCCTAACATTTACAATGCAAAAGTAAAAGAGAAATCACCTTTATATTATCTATAACCTTCCTACAATTTGTAAAAGCAGAACTCAGCTGCCCTTCATGTCAAATTTTAATCTTTCACCATTCCCTTTTATTTTTCTATTTACCTAACTACTGCTGCCAAAATGTTTGGTATATTGCCATTAACTTAATATGTATAATAATGAGTAACTAAGGAAAGATACCAGAAAAAAAGCCATAAAATTAACAAACATGCAACTTACATGTAACCAGGTAAGAGTATGTATAGAACTGGCAAAATATTATGAGTTTACTATTGGAAAATTCAAGCTGAAGTCTACTAAGTTATAAGACTTCTGAATCCCGGCATATACACTGTGATAGAAATAATAATACAGGGGCACCTGGGTGGCTCAGTCTGTTATATATCTGCCTCCAGCTCAGGTCATGATCCTGGGGTCCTAGGCTCAAGCCCCAGATCGGGCTCTCCACTTAGTGGGAAGCCTGCTTCTCCCTCTCCCACTCCCCCTGCTAATGTTCCCTCTCTCGCTATGTCTCTCTCTGTCAAATAAATAAAATCTTTAAAAAAAAAAAAAAAGAAAGAAAAGAAAAGAAAAAGAAAGAATAACACAAATTTTGAGATTTGAAATTAGAAAATCTGGTGTTTCAACCAAGAGGAACAGGCATCAATTAATCTAGTTGAAGAAAATAAAGGATCTATAAATGGTCCAGGGAGGTAAGAGTATAAACAACATCACTTTTTATTTTTCCTCTCTAGTCCATCAGAAAAGTACAAGCATACCGCAAAGATATTGCAGGTTTAGTTCTAGGCTATAATAAAGTGAATACAGCAATAAAGGGTATATAAAAGTTATGTGTATACTTCACTATAGTTTATTAGGTGTGCAATAGCATTATGTCTAAAAAAAGCACATACCTTAATTTAAAAACCACTTTTTGCTAGAAAATGCTAACCATCATTTGAGTTTTCAGCAAGTCATAACCAGTGATAATAGATCACCATAACGAATATAATGAAAAGGTGTGAAATACTGCAAGAATTTCCAAAATGTGACAGAGATGCCAAGTGAGCAAATGCTGTTGGAAAAATGGTGCTGATAGACTTCATCTCTTGCCTTTTCTAACAGTCCCTTTAAAGTTGTAAAGACATGAGTCAAGGGGTTGGGTGCAAGAAAAGCAAAGACAGAAGAAGGGATAATAAGAACTGGTGCAACAGTTACAAAAATCTAAGGACAAGAGAAAGGAAATGGTCAAGTTTGGTGACTGAAATGATATTTCTAAACATAGTCAAGAAAATTATGAGGAGGATCTGATTTGGGAACAAATTGGTGACCTGGAAATGGAAATAAGGAGGCAGGTGAAATTTTGTAATACGCAGAAGCACAATCATGTCAGAGAACTGACAGACAGAAGTACATGGAAAGAACGGGATTGAGAATTGGGATATCCCATTGAGAGGAATAACTATGTTAGGGGGTTCCGAGGTAAAAGATAAGCCAATAAAGACAAACTTGGAGTAATTCCAGAATTAGGAGTTGAATGAGGGAACTGTAGTGTTATAGAAGCCAGGGAGGAGAAGAACATTTTAGAGAACAGACAGCAGTATTAAATTAGGGGATATAATACTCAAGGGATTTTTAGGGCAGTGAACTATTCTATAGGATACTGTGATGGTAGATAGTCTGTTACTTTACATTTGTTGAAACATACACCATGTACAACACTGAGAATAAACTCTAAGGTAAACTATGGATTTCAGTTAATGTATCAGAACTGTTTGACCAATTTTAGCAGATGTTAGTAAACTGATACAAGAGACAGAAAAAAGTATGTGTAGGAGGAAAAGGGTAAGTGGGAACTCTCTGTACTTTGCAATTAATTATTTTGTAAATCTAAAACTGCTGTAATCTTTTAAATTGCTTATTAACTACATTTAGTTAATTAGAGGAATCAAAGTTATGTGTATAGATTGAGCATTGAGAAAACTTTAGACTTGATGGTCAAGGTACTAACCTTCAGAAGAATAGTTTCAGTAGAGCACTGAGGTCTGGAACATATAGTGAGCAAGAGAGCAAAAGAGTTATGATTCCTGCCCTGAAGGACATGCCCATCTAGTACCAAAGATAAATTATCATGGGGAAGAGTTAGGATATGAGAACTCACAGATTATTTAGAGAGTTATTATAATTATTCTGGAAGGAATAAGAATATCTAATAATAATACAGAGTGATAAAATGTTATGACAGGGAAGTGTTACAGGACTCTGTGAGAGCACATGGAAGATCCACACATAGACTGAGGAGGAAGGTAAAGAGAGGTAGTTTAGGGAAAGGATTTCAGAAAAAATCATCTTTAAGCTGAGACTAAAAAAATGGACAGGAGCTATACTCTGAAAAATTTTATAGAAACTGTGTCTTTTCAAAAATTAAGTAGATTATTTACATCAAGACAGAAAAGCCCACTGTGATGGTGATGCATAATTATAACTCTAATTTAAAAGTTAGGAAATAAATGTTTTTAAAATAACCATAAACATAACAATTTGTTATTGGAGAAATACCATAACCTAAAATGTGAGGAAGAAGTAAAAGTATAAAGTTTCTGTATGCTATCTATCAAGCTGTAATCAGCTTAAAATGTTATAAATATAACATATTTTATGTATCCCTCTAGTGCTAACCACAAAGGAAAAAATCTGCAGCCCATAAACAAAACACTATGATAAAGGACTCAAACATACTACTGCCAAAAGTCTTTAAATCTCAAATGAAGATACTAAGAGAGAAAGCAAAAAGGATCTACAAAACAGAAAACAATGAAAAAATGGCATTTGTAAATTTTTATCTCTCAACAATTACTTAAAATGTAAACAGATTAAGTTCTTTAATCAAAAGACACGGAATGGCTGAATGGACCAAAAAATGAGATCCAAATGATATGCTCCTTACAGGAGACCCATTTTAGCTTTAAGCACACACAGAGAATAAGAATTGAAGGTACAGAAAATAATATTTTAAGCAAACTGTAAACAAGAGAAAACAAAGGTAGCTATATTTGTGTCCGACAAAATAGACTGAGTTAAAAATGGTAAAAAAAAAAAAAAAAAAAAAAAAAAAGACAATGTAACTACCATAAAGATAAAGGGGTCAATCCATCAAGAAGATATAACAATTATAGGGGAGCCTGGGAGGCTTAGTTGGTTAAGTGACTGCCTTCGGCTCAGGTCATGATCTCCAGATTCTGGGATCAAGCTCCCCATTAGGCTTCCTTCTCAATGGGGAGTCTGCTTTTCCCTCTGGCCCCAACCCTTCTCATGCTTGCTCTCACTCTCAAATAATAAAATCTTAAAAAAAAAAAAAAGATACAACAATTATAAATATTTATGCACCCAGCATTGGAGCACCTAAATATATAAACCAAGTACTAAAAGAAAAGGGAAATACACAGAAATACAGTAATAGCTGGGGACATTAAAACCTCACTCTCAACAAGGGACAGATCATCCAGATAGGAAATCAAATAAAGTGAATTTGAACAATACTACAGATCAAATGGACTTAACATATATATAGAACATTCTGTCCAATAGCAGCAAAATACACATTCATCTCAAGTGCACATGTAACATTTTCTAGGATAGATCATGTGCTAAAACACAGGAGTCTCAACAAATTCAAGAAGACAGAAATTATATCACCTATCTTTTCCAGCTACAAAGGAATTAAACTAGAAATCAATGAGCAGCAGGAAAGTTGGAAAATTCATAAATACATGGAAACTAAATGACACACTCCTGAACAACCAATGGGTCAAAGAAGAAATCAACAGGGAAATTAAAAAATTAAAAAATATCTTGAGACAGACAAAAAAGGAAATGTAATAAACCATAGCTTATGGAATGTAGCAAAAGCAGTTCCAAGAGGAGAGCTTATAGTGATAAATACACACAAGAAAAAAAAAGTATCTCAAATAAACAACCTACTTTACTTACACCTAAAGGAACTAGAAAAAGAATAAACTTAGCCTGAAGTTAACAGAAGAAAGAAAATAATAAAAATTAGAGCAGAGGGGTGCCTGGGTGACTCAGTGGGTTAAAGCCTCTGCCTTCCAGCTCAGTTTATGATCCCAGGGTCCTGGGATCGAGCCCTGCGTAGGGTTCTCTGCTCAGCAGGGAGCCTGCTTCCCACCCCCGCCCTGCCTGCCTCTCTCAGTCTACTTGTGATCTCTGTCAAATAAATAAATAAAATCTTTTGGGAAAAAAATTAGAGCAGAAACAAATGAAATAAAGAAAGGAAAATGGAAAAGATGAAGAGCTGGTTCTTTGAAAATATAAACAAGATTAACAAACCTTCCGCTAGACTAACCACAACAAAAAAGGACCCAAATAAATATTATTATAAATGAAAAGATGTTACAACTGATACCAAAGAAATGCAAATGACCATGAGACTACAATGAACAACTATTTACCAAATAAGTGGACAACCTAAAAGAAATGCATGAGTTCCTAGAATTGTACAACGCACAAAGACTTACTTATAAAAACTCAGAAAATCGAAACAGACCAATAACATGTAGGGAGATGGAAGCAGTAATCAAAAACTTCCCAACCAAATCTCCAAAATATTAAAAACCTCATAAAACTCAACAGCAATAGGACAAATAGTCTGATTAAAAATGGGTAAAAAAAGAAAAGAAGACCTAAAAAAAAAAAAATGGGCAAGGACCCAAAGACATTCTCCCAAAGAGGATATTCAAATGACCGACACATACATTAAAAGGTGCTCAGCATCACTAATCATTAGGGAAATGAAATTTAAAACCACAATGAAATATTACCTCATACCTGTTAGAATGGCTATTATCAAAAAGACAAGAGATAACAAGTGGTGAGGATACACAGAAAAGACAACCCTTGTTGTAAACTATTGGTGGGAATGTAAATTGATGCAGCTTTTATGGGAAACAGTATGGAGGTTCCTTAAAAAATTAAAAACAGGGGCGCCTGAGTGGCTCAGTTGTTAAGCATCTGCCTTCAGCTCAGGTCATGATCCAGGGTCCTGGGATCAAGCCCCGCATCAGGCTCCTGGCTCAGCAGGAAGCCTGCTTCTCCCTCTCCCACTCCCCACTTGTATTCCCTCTCTAGAAGTCTCTTCTTCTCTGTCAAATAAAATTTAAAAAAATAAAATAAAATGTTTAAAAAAAAATTAAAAACAGAATGACTAGATGATCCAGCAATCCCACTTCTGGATACATACCCAAAGAAAATAAAATCACTACCCTGAAGAGGTATTTGCATCCCCATGTTCACTGCAGCATTACTTGTAATAGCCAAGGTATGAAATAAGCTGTGTCCATCAAAAGATGAATGGATCAAGAAAATGTCGTATACATGTACAGCTGACCCTCGAACAACAGGGGTTTGAACTGCATGGGTCTATTTATAAACAAATTTTGTTTTCAATAAATACAGTATAGTACTACACTGTGAATGTATTTTCTCTTACGATTTTTCTCAGTAACATTATTCTTACTTTAAGAATACAATATATAACACATATAACATAAAAAATATGTTAATTGACTTTATATTATCAGTAAGGCTTCCGGTCAAGAGTAGGCTATTGTTGGTTAAGTTTTTAGGAAGTCAAAAATTATACGCAAATACTGAACTACATGGGGATGGGGTGGAGTTGGTGCCCCTAACTCCTATGTTGTTCCAGGGCCAACTATACAATGGAATGCAGCCATAACAAAAGAAGGAAATCCATCCTGCCATTTGTGACAACTTGGATGAAACTTGAAGGCATTATGCTAAGTGAAATAAGTCAGAGAAAGGCAAGTACTGTATGTTCTTACTTATATGTGGAATATGAAAAAACTGAACTCAGAGAAACAGAGAACAGACTGATTTCAGGGGTGGGGGCTAGGGAAATGGGCAAAATGGGTGAAGGTGGTCAAAGGGTATCAACTTCCACCTGTGAGATAAGTTCTGGAGAGGTGAAGAATAGCATGGTAACTATAGTTAACAGTACTATATCATATTTAAAGGTTGCTAAGAGAGATTTTTAAAGTTCTCATCACATGAAAAATTCTAAACGTGAGGTGATGAATGTGTTAACTAAGTTTATTGTAGTAATTCATTTTATAATATATCTATTTATAAATCATTATTTTAAACCATAAACTATCATAATGTTGTATATCAATTCTATCTCAATAAAGCTAGGGGGAAAAAACCTTTAAGGGATGATTTGGGAATACATAAATTAATTAATTTTTTAAAAAGAGCAAAAAAATCCCACTAAACTAAAATGAGAAAAGGAATATAGCAGAATTATGATATGTGTGTATGTACTAATCCTATTAGCATGCATTTGAAAATCTCAATGAAAGGGAGTTTTGTAAAAGCAAAAAAACACTTAAGTTGAAAAGAGCTAAAAGAAAATTCAGAGGCTAATAATGATGAAACAAACTGAAAGAATTAGAAATTTTACTAGTTATTCCAAATTTTCAAACAATATATAAAATTCATTTCATGGAGCTGGCTATAATCTTAATTCTAAACATAAGAAGAATGGGTAAAAAATTAAATAAATAGAGAATATGCTTAGAAATGGGCTATACCCTAATTCAAAAGGAAAGCCTAGTAAATTTAACACAACAGGAAATCAAACGTTATTCCAAGAATTATTTAATATTAGCAATCTAGTGATACTATGTAAAATATACATCAATAGTTAAGAAAGCAAAACTGTATGAAAATTTGAATAGATGCTGAAAAAGACTCTAATAATGGGATGTCTACTCTTACAATAACTAACACTGTAGTGCAAGTTCTAGTCAATGCAATAAAATATGAAATAAGCAAAAATAGGCATAACTTTTAGAAAATAGATTATTTGTAAGATAATTACGCTCCTAAACAGAACCAAATAGACAACTCTAAAATGTTTTTTATTTTTATTTTTATTTTTTTATTTTTAAAGATTTTACTTATTTATTTGACAGAGAGGGATCACAAGTAGGCAGAGAGGCAGGCAGAGAGAGAGAGGAAGAAGCAGGCTCCCTGCTGAGCAGAGAGCCCGATGCGGGACTCAATCCCAGGACCCTGAGATCATGACCTGAGCCAAAGGCAGCGGCTCAACCCACTGAGCCACCCAGGAGCCCTAAAATGTTTTTTAAAAAAAGAGAATGCACTAAAGTATTTGGATAGCAAAATATAACAGGAAAAACAATTCTATTTAGAATAGCATCATTACAATACAATAACCCTAAAAGCAATGTCTGGGTCACAGAATAAATGAAAAACACACCATGATTATGAATGGGAAGAATGATGATAGCAAATGTACTTCTATTCTCTCCATATGAAAGTTTTATTGTAATTCAAAACCAAAATATCGGGGCGGCTGGGTGGCTCAGTGGGTTAAAGCCTCTGCTTTCGGCTCAGGTCATGATCCCAGGGTCCTGGGATCAAGCCCCGCATCAGGCTCTCTGCTCCACGAGGAGCCTGCTTACTCCTCTCTCTGCCTGCCTCTCTGCTTACCTGTGATTTCTCTCTGTCAAATAAATAAATAAAATCTTAAAAAAAAAAAAAATCAATATGATTTTTCTTCTGGAAAACAACAACATAATTCTAACATGTATCCAGAAGAACAAACAAGTAAAAATATCTAAATGAAAGTGAAATATAAACAAGTGAAAATATCTAAGAAAGAAGAATATGTATGAATAGGGTGAGGAAGAAGACTGCTTCTATCAGATACTAAGTTACAAAGCTAATAAATACTAACATCTGTACAAAATTGATAGACAACTCAGTAGAAATGAAAAGATAGCTCTGAAATAAACAGGTTAATATCTGATAAAGGAAACATCAAATCAATGAGAAAGGTATGAATTATTCAACAAATCAGAGAAACAGGCTATTCTCTAATACTCAAGCCAGTTCCATTTCTTATTCCATAAACTGAAATGTATTCCAGAAGAAATAAAGAATTAAATGTAAAATAATTACCATTCCTACCAACTAATTATGAATCCAGAAGGAAATACAGTAGGACATTTAAACTAATTTCAAGACAGAATTCTCTAAGCACAATAAGCAACTGAAAAAACAAAAAACAAAAAACAAAGAAAGAAGACTGAGAAATAAAATTACATAAAAATGAAAACCATGAGAGACTGTAGACTCTGAGGAACAAACTGAGGGTTTTGGAAGGGAGTGGGGGTGGGGGATCAGTGAGCCTGGTGATGGGTGTTAAGGAGGGCACGTATGGCAACAATGAATCTTGGAACACTGAAAAAAATAAAATTAAATTGAAAAAAAAAAAAGAAAAGAAAAAGCTGTATGCTAAACAATATGAAGTTGTTGAAAACTGAAAGCCAAGCAACTGGGAAAACTCCCATATTAAATACAAAAGTTAATCCTTAGATACCCACATATGTAGGAGAGCTCTTGCAATTAAGAAAAATTTCCTTTTAAATAAAAAAAAAAGACACTAAGAGGGAATTTCAAAAAGATTAAAATTTCTTCCAATGAAATTTCTTCCAATGAAAGATAATAACTTCACTAGTAGTAAAAAACAATAAAGAGATACCATTATCTGCCTCTCAAGCTAGGAAAGATTTAGAAAATGTGACCAATACCTTGTGTTGCTCAGGTTGAAGTTGTATTAGTGTTCTTACACAATGTTGGTAGGATTAGAAATTAGTACTTAGTGAAAAGTAATTCTGCAATATGTATGGTCTGAAATAAGCTCTTATGCTTTGATGTAATAATTCCATTTCTAGGAATTTATCCTAGGGCAAGATATTAAAAACAACTTAAAAGTCCAATAATCACAGAACTTGGCACCATAAAAAATTATTTTTGAAAAATATCAAAATGCTTACAACATGATAAAGTCCTTTTTAAAACATAACTTACTATATACATATTACTATGATTTTAGTTTTTTAAAACAAAAAAATCGTATGTATATTAAAAAAGAGACTGAAAATATATAAACAAATGTTAAGGATAGTGTTATAAATATATGACTTACTTTTCTACTGTACATTTTCTATAATAACTAGAGAAACTAAACATTTTTAAAAGATTATTTTTTTTTTTAAGATTTTATTTATTTATTTGACAGAGAGAAAGGTCACAAGTAGGCAGAGAGAGAAGGGGAAGCAGGCCCCTTGCTGAGCAGAGAGCCCAATGCAGGGTCGGATCCCTGGACCTGAGATCATGACCTGAGCCAAAAGCAGAGGCTTAACCCATTGAGCCACCCAGGTACCCCTAAAAGATTATTCTGAAAAAAGCTAAAAACCACAAAAACAAAAGAAGTGAGTAAAGACTATATTTTCTATAAAAAAGGCATATGAAAGGGATACACTAAAGCTTGATAGGACAGTAACTGGGCACCTGGGTGGCTCAGTTGTTAAGCGTTTGCCTTTGGCTTGTGTTCCCTCTTTCACTATGTCTCTCTGTCAAATAAATAAATAAAATCTTTAAAAAAGAAAAAAAAAAAAAAAGGATCCTGAGGATAGTTTTGTTTTCTTTTGTTTAAAGAAGCACTCGATAGAGTGTGCTTATGGTAAAGGGGTAAGCAGAAATGCAAGATAAAGATCTGATAACTTTTTGAAGATCCTAGAACTATAGATTGGGAAAAAAGATTTTTCCGAAACTGAAGGGGAGCAGGAAAAGATGGCTCAATATAGAAATTTTAAAGAGAGGATATTTTAAGGCGAAGTTGTTTGAAGTAGGAAAGGAATGAATACTCTTGTTTACTTTGCATTCCTATAGAATAGTGCTGGCAAGGGTGTTTGTTTCAAATGAGTCCCCCAACTGGCAGAATCACTGGATTTAATTGATGAGAGGTATGACTAATGTTGCGTTGAAATGTGAATGGGTGGTGGAAGAAAGGTTAGGAACTATTGTTCTACCAGACTGTCTTTCATATAGGAGGCCAAACATTTGGATTGAATCCTTAGTGAGGTTAGAGTAGAGATGATCTTTTGACTATAATGAAGGGCTTAAAGAACAAAAAAGTGGTTTATAAAAATTACTCTGAGAAACAAAAAAAGAAGTGAACAAGGGATAAGAAATTAGCAAACAGTAGAGAAGGTATTGCTGAAGTAAAAAGCACAAATCTATTGTAGCTCTCTATATCACACTGGTTTGATCATTTTCTCTGGTAATATACTGCTGCCTAGGAGTAGAAAAAGTAGATTTTTTTATAGTATTTTTTAAGGATTATTTATTTATTTGACAGACAGAGATCATAAGCAGGCAGGCAGACAGGGGGAAGCAGGCTCCCTGCTGAGCAGAGAGCCCAATGTGGGGCTCGATCCCAGGACCCCGGGATCATGACCTGAGCTAAAGGCAGAAGCTTTAACCCACTGAGCCACCCAGGTGACCAAGAAGGTAGATGTTAAGAATGATTTGGGTCAGGGGTGTCTGTGTGGCTCAGTTGGTTAAGTGAGAGACTGTTGGTTTGGGCTCAGGTCATGATCTCAGGGTCCCAAGATCCAGCCCTGAATCAGGCTCCATGCTCAGTGGGGAGTCTGCTTGGGATTCTCTCCCTCTGTTCCTCACCTCCCAACTCAAACATGCATGAGCTCTTTAATAAAATAAATAAAATCTGAAGAAAAAAAATGATTCTGATGAGAGAATTGATTATAGTCACACATATATAAACCTTAAGTGGAAGAACAGTTTTGAAGATGCCAGAAATGGCATTTTTATAGTTGAAAATGTGTGAGTCTGCTAATAGGACAAGTGAAATCAGAGGTGGGTGGCAAACTGACTGTAGGAATAGAAAAAGCAAAAAACTGGAAAGAGGAAAGTATAAAAACACCAACTGACTAAGATGTGAAGGAGTGAGAAATGGACATTAAGTAGGTTGTGGATCTGAGATCTCAGAAATACAGGCATTCAAAATATTGCTTTATCACTGTGCTTCTAGTTAATATTTTGTAGTTTCTACTACTGGTTTCCCAGAAGTCTTGTTCATATACTATACATGAAGAACCTAGATATCCTTAAAATAATGATATAAAAAGATTTTACACATCAAAACCCACATGTAAATAGGTACATATCCAAGAGCTTGATGAGAAATCAGATTTATAGCAATTTAATAACCTATATCCATGTTCTTTGCTCCATTAATACTTTCTGTATGGACTAGCTTATATTTACCAGTCATTTCACTTGAGACCTCTGAAACTAATCAAAAAGGGCATAGCTGGAATGTCTAACTATGGGGAAACTAAAGGACATTTTTAGAAGTTCAATTAGATTTCTGCCATCGAAAGAATTCTGAAATGCATAAAATGGTATAAACTATTCAAAGATACCAAACATTTTAATGTAGCCCTGCATTTTTTTCATAAAGTTTATTATTTAAAGTAAATCAAATGTAGTTTCTGTTCAGAAAGTCAACAATGCAGTATTATTCACACATAAGTAGAAATAGTTGACAGTTGCTAGTTATAAATCTGAACTTACCACTGTCTTGAATCCAAGTTTCTAAGTTCTCTAAGTAGTTTCTCATTTTTCTTCAGGAGATGAAAGCTCCTCCTAAATAGAGAGATTTATAAACATTTTCATCACCTTTGCAGTGAATGACATGACAGTCCCAGAAATACTTTCCACTCTACTCATGCAACTTTTAAACACTTTTCTTGCCTCTAACATACTTCTAACACAAAGGCGAATAGACCCTAAAAGAAATGTAAATAGAAAGTGTCACTATTTCTACTGCGGCCCTCATAGATTTCTGTTAGTGGATCATTATCTATTAATCATTTCAATTTTTCCTTGCAGATGCTGTGAGCTTCTGAAACTCATATCCAGAAAAATGGATAAAAGCTTATAGGTTCCTTTTCAAAAGTTTCCTAAAAATATATTAAAAAGTTGTTCCTAATGAGAAATATCATTAAGTAAGGATATGTAATCCATCTGGATTACATATGTGCTCTTAAAGGTATTTTTTACACTATGAAGCAATGTAGATATGTTGGCAAATACATTCTATATACACTAAATACATACAAATTATATTCATGAAATCAATGCTTGCTGTGGTAAAATATAGCTTCCCACCTTTAATTTTTCTTGAGACAATATATGGATCATCGTATAGCAAAAGAGAGTAGAATGCACTAACATGAGTGGCAATTACCTACATTTGGACATACCATAAGGCAAACTATATTCCTGACATGTCTTCCCCATAAAGCAGAGAATACTCCCTTCTAATAAATGGAAGGATTTAAATTAAGTAAGATTATAAACACTAGTCAAGGAAGTAGAACTCCCTTTTGGTGCTTCACCTGAATTTAATTAAGATTTATTTGTCCAGTGATAACTGAGTTCCCTTCCTACTACAAATTGAACAAGAACAATACATTAAATAATGCTGTGTCTTTCACATCCGTACAGCTTTTAATGTCACAGAAATTTAAAAGATAAATGTTTAATGATACTTTACACTAGTGTACAATTTAATATTTTATGTATATTATCTAAGTTAACTCTCATCATTATGTGAGGTGCGAGTTACTTCCTCAACTTATAGCCTGAAGCTTAAAGGTTAAATGACTCTAACCTAGTTCTTCTTAAATCTAATACCTTTTCATTTAACTCTTACCCGACTTACATGAATACTTTGTGTTAACTGCAAGCTTTCAGAGAGGTTTTTTGCAACATATGTAAGAAAACAAAATTTTAAAAAATGAAATAAGGATTCTTGATTTGATGAAAATCTTGTGTTAACTTCTCTGATACCAACAAGAAAAGATCATATTACTGTTTGTCTAAAAAACCCACAAGGCTTATGTGACATATTTGGGCTCTGCCCCAATTCCTGACACAGAGCTCCTAAAACTCTTGTAATTTCTTGAGCGATGAAGGTGACAGGAACATCTTACACAGAGTTCCTAAATCCCTTGCAATTTCCCTGGTAATAGGAGAATGTTTTGTTCTGATGAGGGGATGCTTGGTTGGCTCCTGATTAACTTCAGGATGGGGCTTGGTCATTCAAAAGCACAAACCATGATTAGAAGCTTGGAACTTCCAGCCACCCCTATGGGGAAGGAAGACTGGACAGAGATTGAGCTAATAATTAATCATGCCTACGTGAAGAGGCCTCCATAATAATCTCTAAACTATGAGGTCCAGAGAGCTTCCTGGTTAGTCAACTCAATTCAGTGTTTTCAGCAGCATCTAACTCCACAGGAACAGAAGCTCTTACACTTGGGAACCTTCATCCTGTGTACCTCTTTGTCTGTCTGTTCATCTCTATCTTTTAACTACCTTTTATAATAAACTGCTAAATGAAAATAAATGTTTTATGAGCTATAATAGCTAATTATCAAAACTGAGGAGGTAGTTATCTGATTTATAGCTAGTTGGTCGGAAATATGGACTTTCATATTTCCGACCATATCTGAAGTGGGGGGCCATCTTGTGGGTCTGAGCCCTTATTCTTTTTGTACTAACTGCAGTTAGTGCTGGGACTGCCTGCTATGGAAAACTCACACATGTAGTGTCAGAAGTGTGATAAGAAAAAAAGTTTTTCCTATTACCTTATGTGAAGGTTGGGAAAATAAGATTCTTTTCAATTATATGAGCTGTAATTTCTAAGTCACAAAGTTCTGCTAGTTATTATGAAAATGTTAATAGTTAAATTATTGAGTTATTTTTTTATTCCCTTAAATCCTGATAGAACTCAGTGGTCTCAAGCAAACAAACAAACAAGAAGAAATATCTGTCCAAAAGACAAAGAACAAACTGGTAGATAAAATCTGGTGAGGAAAAGAAGAGAAACTAAAATGCTTGATCAAAAGATGAATAAGACTAATGTTAAAAAACATTCTCTTTTATTCTTACCTTTTGTCCCAGGAATTCATTCCCAATATACTGAGAAGCAATCTGCAATAATAAAATGCTGACTGAGGCTTTTGAGGTGTTGGTTCATCTTGCTCCACAGCTTTCATGTTTAAGTCATTGAAGTGTTTCTCAACAAATTCTTTTTCCTCTGTATGCTGCTTAAGGATAGCATTAATAACATCATTTTCCTGCTTTTCAGAAATGCACACAGGTTGTGGAGCAGGGATATTAAGTGATATTCCAGTTCTCTGCAAGCATTCCGGACTAGTTATACCTAAATACTGCAAGAGCTCGTCAAGAACATCTTCTTCATCTCTTATGGTATCCCAAGTTGGTACAGTTTCTCTAAATCCTCTTTTAAACTGGAGGGAAATCCCATCATTTACTGTTATATCTTCTAAGCATTCATTAGATGTAGGAGGCTCTTCTGGCTTCTCTTGACGAGACAATGAAAGTATGAATGATGTAGGCTCCGACAAACCACTCACAGGAGGTGGTCCATACAGGATGGCAGAATCCCATGAATATTTTCCGGAGAGATCACGTACTATGATTCTGACATTTGAATTGGCTGATGCAAGGCCAGCAGATAAACCTCCTCCGGGTATACTCTCTTCTGATCTGATCTGGATGCAGGACACTAAAGTTGTATTGTTCAACACAAAAAACTGGATATTTGGACTCTCAAAGAGCTCAGGAGAAAGTTCAGTACTTTCACTGTAATGATTGTCGTGATTTTCACACACCTGACTTGTTAACATAGCAGGACCACCACTCATTGGGTAATGGCCCAAATGATTTACCAGATGTGTAATAACAGTACGAGCAGCAATAGAGATTAATCCTTGTTGCATTTGAGTTTTCACTAGAAATAAGAAATGTAAGTGAGTGGAAATACTGCTGCTTCCTAGGAAGTTATGTTAACAATGAAATTATTAGACAACAAATGGAGACTTCCTCAAATTATCAAAATCACTTTAAAATATAACAGCAAACATGAATATTTCCAATTTAGATTCTGTACTACAGGAATAAGGGCAAAGAAAACTCTCTTTGATGATGTTTGTTACTTTTATATAGAAAAAAAACCTTTTTCAAAGTTTTGCTAATGGATTCATAATTTAAGCTTAAGCCTTTATATGTAAATCATATTTTTTTTTTAAGATTTTATTTATTTATTTGACAGAGAGAAATCACAAGTAGATGGAAAGGCAGGCAGAGAGAGAGGTAAGCAGGCTCCCCGCCGAGCAGAGAGCCCGATGCGGGACTCGATCCCAGGACCCTGAGATCATGACCTGAGCCGAAGGCAGCGGCTTAACCCACTGAGCCACCCAGGCGCCCTGTAAATCATATTTTAAAGAAGGATCACAAGTATTCTAAATCACCTGAAATCACTTAGTTCACACATTATAAAGCTGGTAAAATCCAAGTAAGTTTCTTATCTCATGAGTAAATTCAGAGAGACAGCATGCTTTAAATGTCATTTAATTATGGTGTTTATCAATGATATAAAAGTTTCAGAGAAAAGTAATCCTTCACTAAACTTTAGGAATCAACCAACTTAAACAGTGATTTGGTACAGCCAATATATGCCACAAAAACTTTATTTTAAGGGAAAACAAATTTTATGGGCCTACTTATGTACATATTTTTATAAGTAAGATATTCTTCTGGGTCATTGTGGCCTAGTCTTACCAGTTAGTTGTATGTAAGAAGTATTTTTCTTTCCTTCCTTAAGCACATTAGGGAAAGCAAATAGATAAGGAGCATATCCATATGAGTAACTTAAAAAAAAAAATCATACCAAATAGTAAAAAAAAGAAAACCCAAAGAATATAGTACTCAGGGGCCTGAAATGTCAGGACCTCAAGGAGGGGGAAAAGGAAGATGTCAGGCAGAAAACACACAGAGAGAATAAAGGGAGGAAGGAAGACATGGAGATAGACAAAAACTTGTCAAAGCCCACTAGCCAAAGATTGCCAGTGTGATCCTAAGTAGGGTTATGTGGAAGCCAGTTCTGAAATAAGTGGTGTCAGGAAGTAGGGACAGTTTGGTGATGATTATCTTCATATTTTACATCTAGGAGGCTAGGGAAGAGCTGTCATTGGTAAGGAAGTACTCATTGTTCATGTTAGGATGTTTAGTTGTACACACAACTAACAACTGTGTGTGAGTGTGTGTTCACTGCGCCCTTGTCTTATGTAATTATAGACATCATTACAGGATGATTATGTCTCCATATTGTTCTACCATAGTATTAGAGTGATCTTATCTGAGTACTATTTATATTCTAAAGAATTTTTATCATTTGGGAAAATTATGGCCTACCTGCTGTAATAAATATAGATTTGAGAGCATCCTGATGATCAAAGCATTATTTACATATAACAAATTCCTTAGTTTTAAGTGTACTTTGTGATGTATTTTGGTAACTGTACAGAACTGTGTAACCACAACATAATATATAGTAAAATTCCATAGAAAAAAGAATACATTTTATTTTATGTAAATTATATCTCAATAAACCCTATTTTAAAAGTTTGTAAGGACAGGGGCGCCTGGGTGGCTCAATTGGTTGAATGGCTGCTTTTAGCTTGGGTCATGATCCCAGGGTTCTGGGATCAAGCCTCGAGTCAGGCTCCCTGCTCAGTGTGGGGGAGCCTGCTTCTCCTTCTCCCCCACTTGTGTTCTCTTGCTCTCTCTCAAATAAATAAATAAATTCTTTTTTAAAAAAGTTTAAAAAAGCTTGTGCACTGCTTGTATAATACTTAAAAAGAAGCAAGAGAAAAGAATAGTGCTATATTTTAAGGCCACAGTCCCCAAGATTCAGAACCAACACTTGGCGACAGGCAGAGATCAGCTAGAAACCAGCAGCTGTGTCATTAAAAGTAAAAACATCTTCTTCCATCATTCCAACTCTAAAAAAAACCAGTTTTCTCTGGGCTTTGATTTTGAAATGTTAAGAGTACCAAAATTTTAATTTTCTTCCATTATCAATTAAGTTTTGTGACTACATACATACATATGTATTTTTTTCCAGTTTACTTAAATTCCAATTATACTGAGTTGTTTTTCAATTATAAATATGGCTAGTTTTGAAAATCAGCTATTCAACACTAGATAACACTAAATGATTAACCTTAATTCAATCCTACATTTTTAAGACCATATGCAAGCCAAGTAAAAAGATATGTCACTGGATGATGAGAAACAGAGGGGTGGCTTGAATCTAGTGTCTGCTTTCTCTTCCCTCATTATAACTTAGAATTTAATGAATGTTCACACTGTTAGGGGCCTTACAGACAATCTAGCCAATATCTGTCATTTTGAACATGAGGACAAGTGAGTACAACAGTTAAGGGATTTTTTTTTGCCATAGAAGAACAAGCCTGGTCTTTTGCTTCCCAGTTCAGGGCTATTTCCATCTTTACCATAACTCTAATTTTCATATTTTTCTCTTTTGTTAAAATGCCCCTTTCTTTTGGCAAATCACTGTAACATCTGGGAACAATGAATTCAAAATTTATTTTTTCTTTGTATAGTAAATTCAAAATAGTATTATTTAGTATAAATTACTATATAAAAGGGTCAGATCAATTTAAAACCTCATTTAAATAAGACTAAGTCACATTTTTAATGGTAATAAAAATCATAATTAAAGACATTAAAATTCTGTTCTTTCTTTTTCCTTCTTCTTTCCTTTTGAGTGGTGAAGTTAAATAGCTGATTTGTTCTAAGCAGTCAAATCTTTTTTGCAGAGCATTTCTGAAGAACTGAAAGAATGTAATTTAATAGAAGCAGATCACAAAAGAGACAAATTCCTGACTTCATCTCTGGCTTGAGCTATGATCATGGACAAATCACACACAACACCTTAAATCCCACTTTTCTCTGAGAATAATACAGATTTTTTTATAAAGATGAATTAACAACTCATATACAAAATTGGACATAACAGAAGGAATATAAACCATTCAATTTTGAGAGCATTATAAGTAACACAGATTTTATGAGTTCCTTTTTCAAATTTACTTATAAATAAACTGCAAGAACAAGCCCAGCTCTTTCCCTAAAACAAACCTCTAAGCCCAGGTATCTGTCCATCCTATACATCTTCTTCTCAAAGGAAGCAATGGTGGGAATGCAGCTCAAATGAGCCTGTTCACAAATCTGTCATAATTATTAACACTGAGAATACTTTAAAAATACATTTACATTTTAAATGTAGGTAAAAGCATTTTCTTTCCCAGGCTGCTTCTCTAGATTCAGGATCTATATAAATATGAGAGGATAAAAATATCTCAACTTAACTGGCAATTTTATTTAGATTTTTTTTTAGTTATAAAAACTATAGAACATACGTATCTCTCTCCTACATATCTATTTAGATATAAAAAAACGAAATTCTCTAATTTAGATATTCAAAATGAAATCCCAAATAACTAGCCTTGTGAGAAAATGCAACATGAAGATATCGATGCTTCTAGGCTTTGTGTAACTAGCACTCATTTAAATAAGGCTATTCAGGGTTGTCTTTTCAGATTGTCAGATTAAACAAACCCTACAGCATTTGCAGCAAACCCATAATTACAGATTATTATGGCATACAAAAGCAGCAAGACCTAAAAAGCTGCTGCAACTCATTGCACTGTAATAGAACATGCAGAGGAAGTTAATTTTGGCAAATGCTTTAAATATTAGCTTTGCATAATATGTATAGGTGAAGCTATAATTAGGATAGAATGAATCCTTTGGAGCCTCCTTTCACTCTGACCCTGCAAATGATGACTTCTTGCTAATAAGACTACTGCCATTTGACAAAGAGCCAACTTTACTACCTTGCTTTATTATTAAGTAAATTTAATAATTACAGCTACTCCTGCCAATAGTTCTCAATTCAGACTTGTCCAATCCAATACTGAGCTTATTAGGGACACTCCATGTTTAGAAATTTTTGGCCAAAAAGTACTTGAAGATGATGAAGAATGCCTTAAACAAGGGCACAGTGATTAGTCACTTTGCCACATATTAAATACATATTAAAAAAACACAACAACACAGCATGCAGTCACAACAAACCACAGAATCACCTGCTGTTGGCTTACAGCTGTTCCTAAAAGGTTCCCCGTTTATCTTGACTTTTTTATCTTTAAGAAAGCCCAAAGGGTACAACTTAATACATTTAGATAATAATACTCCAGAGAGTATTTGGTATCAGTATAAAGTTCATCTATTTAAATCTTTACTTTTGTATCTTCTCTAGTGACTATTAATGGTATACTGAATTTTGTCTGAAATATATTAAAACCTCTCTTTACATAAGTAAATTATTTATTTCACTGTTTAACAAGTACATTATAATGCCTTGAATCAAAGTTTATCATTTTACCCTAGAAAAGCAACTAATCTTTTCATATAACTTTGTTTCTAAGTAAAATAAACACTCCCGTTTTATTATACCACAACTAAAGAAATGATATGTAAAGTTGCTTATACATCAATTATGGTCTAAAGTTTAAATCTTACATTCCTATTTCACTTGGATACAGCTGACCGTTGGACAATATGCAGGTTAGGATTGCTGACCGCCTCCCATGCAACTGAAAATCCATGTTTAACTTTTGACTTCCCAAAACTTAACTATCAACAGCCTACTGTTGACAGGAAGCCTTACGAATAGCATAGCAGGTGATTAACACATATTTTGAATGTTATATATATTAATTACTGTATTCTTACAATGAAGTAAACTAGAGAAAAGAAAATCATAAGGAAGAAAAAATATATTTATAATAAAAAAACAAAAAAAGAAAACCCCTGTTGGTCAGATCAACTGCATTTGTGTTTTGGACAAACTCTTAGCAACCTGTCATCAACATCAAACCCTAGCCCTATTTCTTTGATGTGTAACTTTCCTACCTTCACTTGCATTCTACATCACTAATCCATTATCATGGCCATATCTTAGGTGTCTTAATCATTTATAACGATTCTACCTTTAAAAACCAAACTCCTCCTTAACAGCTTACTCTTTGACCATAATCTCCCCATCTAGTGATTTTTCCCATTCTGTTTTGTAGAGCCCTTAGAGAAGAAGGCTCTTGGAGATGGACAGAAGAGAAGTCAGTAGGATCCCAAGCTTCCACCCTGCTGCAGCTCTGCTTTTAGAAGTTTTACAAACTGAGCTTCCTTGTGAAATTTATTTGAAGGAGTTCTACTGTTTAAAAACTCATTGTCTTTTTTAAAAAAGATTATTTATTTATTTATTTATTTGACAGACAGAGATCACAAGTAGGCAGAGAGGCAGGCAGTGGGGGAGGGGGGGTGAAGCAGGTTCCCTGCTGAGCAGAGAGCCCAATTTGGGGCTCAATCCCAGGACCCTGAAATCATGACCTGAGCTGAAGACAGAGGCTTAACCCATGGAGCCACGCAGGCACTCCTAAAAACTCATTTTAAAACCACTTTCTTAACATACTGATGCTCTCCGTGATTATCAACCTTGGCTACAAATTAATCACCTGGCAAAGCTTTAAAAACTTCTAGCTATCCCTAATCAAGATATCAAAATCTCTATGATGGGAACAGAGCAGCAGTAATTTAATGTGTGACGGAGGCTGAGCATCACTGTTTTTGTTCATTTATTTGCTTGTTTTGTTTTGAGGGAGGGAGAGAGTGTGAGAGATGGAGAGAGAGCACAGTGGGAGAGGGAGAAGCAGACTCCCCACTGAGAAGGGAGGCTGATGGGGGGCTCAGTTAACTGACTGAGCAACCCAGGTGTCCCTTGAGAATCACTGTTCTAGCATTTTATTACCACCATCTACTTTATGATTCACTGGAATCCTAATCATTCATTCCATTTTCTCCTAAGGTATTAGCCATTTCCAAGCATCAGTTCAATCCTCACTAAGCCTAGATTCCATGGCTAAATCATGTACCAATATTCTGAAAGCCATAGTTCTCATGTTTTTCCACCACATCCACCCTACCGAATGCTGACTGGTACAACCAAAACTTTGTAGTTTTCATTTTCTGTTGGACTCTCAGTAACTTCTGACAATTCCTTTAATTTACTTCCATTTTTCTTCTTTCTAGGTCAGAATAAGGACTAATATTAGCACCTATACTTTCTAGCTCACTCTTACGAAACTTCACCCTACTAATGATCCCCTTCCCACCTTCCTTCTCAGCTTATACTTAAAGTTCAACTCTCTTCATCCTTAGAATTCCCTTATCCTTGAATCATCCTTTAGCTCACCACTATCTTATCACTTTTCTTTACTACACAGTCAAGCTTCTTTAAAGAGTACTTTTGATAAATGGCTCTATTTCTTTAACCTAATCCTTGCTCCTCAATCTACAGCCATCCACTTCTCCCTCCACTTCTCTGCTTAAATTAAAGCAGACATATTTTTCAGCCTTTCCATATTTGACCTATCAACCTATCACTTAATACCAGTCCCCAGTCTTTTAAATATCTTTTTCATGTCTTTATTTCTGAGAAGTTACTCTCTCCCAGTTTCCTTTCATTTCCGACTCTTCTCAGAACACACACAAACACAAGCGCGCACACACACACACTCCTAACAAAGACCTTTCTGCTATATTCGAAATCTGCATATACCAGAGACTGCCTCCTACTGGTCTTCATATGAATAACCAACAGGAATGCCAAACTTAACGATTTCCAACACTGCCCTCCTCATTTTTCCTCTCAAACCTCTAACCTTTCTCATATTCTTGGTCTATTTTGGGGGAAATCTAACCAATTTAAGCCTTGAGCAGTTCTTGTTTGGCCTATTGCAATAGCCTCATGATTGATCTCTCTGCTCCTGGGTTAACTTCCCTAAAACCAACCCAACATACCAGAGATTAGCAAACTCTTTCTGTAAGGGGACAGACAGTAAAAATTTTCAGTTTTACAGACTACATCATCTCCTTTGCAACTATACAACACTACTGTTGTTGCACAAACGCAGCCATCATGAATAGTATGGATGTAAATAAAGCTTTATTTACAGAAACAGGTGGCAGACATGGGCCATAATCTTCTAACTCCTATAAAATACTGTTTTCAAACTGCTCTTAATACTAAATTTATCATGTATATAACGTTCTTAAAACCCTTCAATAATTGCTGGGTTCCTCTGGGTTACTTCCATATCATAAATGTACTTTTACTCTTATACTCATATTTAGACATTATTTATTTACATCTTTCCCTTATATCAGAAAGTAAACTCTCTGAATGTAGAAACAATGACGCTTAAAAAAAAATGTTACCGAGTTCACTACCTATCAAGAACTGTGCAGAGGGCTTCATATAAACTATCTTATTCAGTACTCAAAACAACCATGAGGGAATGAATATTATCCTCATTTTACAAATAAGGGAACAGAGCCACTCAGCTAGTAAATGGAGAGTCAAAATTCAGTACCACATCTGTTAAGCTCAAAAGCTAAATATGTTATTCCATTATATAAATTCTATGATATATAAAATAAAATATCAACAAGAACTTATCAGAATAACTTAACTAGAAGTATAAATGAAATGTCATCACATATAATCTTAGTCACTGTTTCTGAAGTTATTTCTCAAACTAAAAATGAACTTTGCTATAATACACATGATGAGGTAAACAACTACAAAGTAAGATATATTCGTCTCTCCAAGAAATAATATGGTCCTGAAGTGAATTCATTTTACCTTCTGTCACTGGTTGAAGTTTAGAAGAGCGTTCTGAATCCGGAGAGTGCAGAGGTTCAGGCTCTTTTAGGCTTTCCAAATGCATAAAAGGATCATAATCTACAGATGCCAAATCAGAGAGGCTCATTGGAAAATATCTTGGATTGCTAAAACATTGAGCTCCATAAACACACCCATGTAATACCTGGAGGTATGAGGGGAAAACACAGTTTTCCTTTTCAGTAAAGAAAAATAAAATAAAAGGAAAAAAAATGTCAACTGGTAATATAAGAGCTTGACAAAACTTCAAATATTTTAAAACTCAGTTCTTCAATCAAGGTAAAATTTAATACTTCTTAAAATGAAGAATGAATGAAATTTAACTAATGATTTTCACATTCAACAAAAATTTGACTCCTTTCAAATATCTGCAGTAAAACAACTGTCTCTTGCATGAAGAATTTTAATTATCCTTAGGTACTGTAAGATACATCTATATTCTCAGAAAACGCCTAGCTCTAAAAAAATAAAAATGTAATACTAAGGAAATGTGATTTCTTTCGGTTTTAAAAACTGTTGGTTACCAAGTAAACAATATAGCAAACAAGTTGACCTTATAAATGCAATTGAGGACAGATTTTTCTATTTTATCATTTTCTGCTCCTGTAGCATGGACTGGTTGGAGCAGTGTCTTCAGAGGTAAGGCCATGATCCAGTCCAGAAGGCACAGAAGTAAGGATACCACCAACTGTAACAACAACAAAAAATGGTAATTATCATTGTAAATTCATAAAATAAGACCTTAATATTCTCAACAAAAATTCACTAACTTATTTTTTGTCGTCCAAAATTTATTTCAGGAACTACAAACCCTAATTCTAACCATGAATATTTACTTAGATCTAATGGATTCTAAAATATATATGAGTATTATTGTGTTTCTTCCTTATATTTTAGAGCTATCACAATGAAACCTTAAACATAATAAAAACAGAACTGCCAAAATTACTTGGAAAATTACTATAAAAACACTGAGCTTAAATGAAGACATCGATTAGTAGACTATATAAAACTGTTCAAAGAATGGAATTCAAATGAAAGGTTTGAGGTCATATATATTACAATCACTTCCACATTCCTTTTAAAGAACAAAAAGAACGAATTAAAACATCACAAAACTGGTATCCTCAGTATGACCAGAAAACAGAACATCTAAACTTCAAATTATCTGTAAGTATAAAGTACACAGCAAATCCCACAAGCTTTTTCCCATTCTCCCACTACAAACTTCCATGAAGAGCAAGGGGAGTTTGGGAAAAACTGTAAAAGAGAGAAAAGAACTGAGTACAAACCTAAAAACCAAGCCAGAAAGAAAAAAGTCGCCCTAAGTGTGAGAATACTGAAAAAAATATATTGGTAGATCGATATTGAGTGGTTAAAAAAAGGACTTAAAAATACACACACAGGGGGGCATCTGGGTGGCTGGGTGGGTTAAGCGGCTGCCTTCAGCTCAGGTCATGATCTCGGGGTCCTGGGATCGAGTCCCACATCGGGCTCCCTGCTCAGCAGGGAGCCTGTTTCCCTGCCTCTCTGTCTACTGTGATCTCTGTCAAATAAATAAATAAAATCTTAAAAAAAAAAAAAAAAAGTACACACACAGGGAAGGTAATGCTTTGGGGGAGAAGAATGTTAAGAAGGAATAGGGAGACAGCCTGTGGAAATCATGTAGTAAAAAGAAAAAGCAAAAGAGAAATTAAGGATCTCACAAGACTTAAACTTTAAAAATTGTGGATCTGCAGCATCTGCATGGCTCAGATGGTTAAGCATCTGCTTTCAGCTCAGGTCATGATCCTAGGGTCCTGGGATCAAACCCCTCATCAGGCTCTCTGCTCCACAGGGAGCCTGCATCCCCCTCCCCCTCTCTGCCTGCCTCTCAGCCTACCTGTGATCTCTGTCAAATAATTAAATAAATATTTTTAAAAAATTATTGTAAAAATAAAACAAAAATGAGACTCTAAGCAATTCAGCTGATAAAACCCCCACCCAAAAAACCCAATTATGAAGCAGATGAAAACTACAACACAACAAATCTAATCTAAGTCAGATATTATCAAACAGCATTTAGATATGGGGGACAAAGAAAACCCCATCTTAAATCAGAAATTAAAACTAAGAAGACATAGACCAAGAAAGGAATAACTGTTTCAAGTCAGGAAAGAAGTAAAAGGACAAAATTTAGAAATGAAGCCTAAATTATAAGGTGCTTAAGGAAGAATAAATTAAAAAAAAAAAAAACAAATTGAACACAGGGCATTGAAGAACACTGGGATAACAACTGACAGAATAAAAATGAGATTTAAAAAAAGATAAAAAGCGTCAGAGAGAAAATGAATGAAATAAATGATATGGAAAAAATATCCAATTTACATATAATTACGGTCTCTGATATATACATGTTAAAAAGGTCATCCACCAGAAGCCAGGACAAACTGACCTGCAATAATCAACTCTGCACATACCCTTATAAAACTTTCAAAGTAAGACTTCAGACATAAAGAAAAAATATCTTAAGGGCCTCCTAGAGAAAAGATGAAATAATTTCAATGTATACAAAAATGAAAATAAAATTCAAAAAATAATGCACAAAACAAGGCAACATTGGTGGTGGGGGGGAACTTAACATGAATGTGAACCTAAGGATTCTAAATCTAACCAAGATGTTTCTCAAGTATCAGGGTTACAGAAAATGTTTTAAATATACAAGCACTCAGGGAATTGTGTATTCCTGAGACTATCTTGAAGAATAAAGATGAATTTCATCCAACCAAGTAGTTGACTGAGAAACTTCAGTGAAAAGAATGATGAGTATTTGATATATTTGGTTACAGAGCTAAGATTAAAAAAATAAAGATAGAGATGAGCACAGAAGAATCATTTATTGCTATATGCTATTATGACATATGCTATATGTTACATGTAGAAATAAAGTAACCAAAAATAGAGGCGACAAGAGAAGAAAACTAAGCTCATTTATTAATGTATAGGCAATAGACAGGAGATAAAGGATACCATTAAATAATCACAAACTACATAGAAGGTGTTTTAAAAAGTAAGAGCTTATAAGAAAGCAAGGGAATAAAGACATTTTAAAAAGGTATACAGAGAAAAGTAACTAAAAGAACAAAGTATAAAATTTCCTGAATACCAAAAGGAACTTAAAAAATAAAAGAACAAAGGAAATATGTCATGGAAAAAGAAATGCAAAAAATGCAATATGCTAATTAAAATTAAACCAAAAAGCATTAATGTTAAAAGTTCCAATTCAAAATGAAACTAAAACATTTATGAGGGGCACCTGGGTGGCTCAGCAGGTTAAAGCCTCTGCCTTCAGCTCAAGTCATGATCCCAGGGTCCTAGGATCGAGCCCCACGTCAGGCTCTCTGCTCAGCAGGGAGCCTGCTTCCTCCTCTCTCTCTGCCTGCCTCTCTGCCTACTTGTGATCTCTGTCTGTCAAATAGATAAATAAAATATTTTTAAAAAATGTATGACTATCTATGTGTCAACATAGCGACTATCTTTATAAAGCAAAAAGTATAAAAGGTGCAAGGAAATTCAGAAACATTAAGGAGACTTCAACATACTACTCTCAGTATAAGACAGATCAAGTGGATAAAACACAGGCATACTTCATTTTATTGTGCTTCACTTTACAGATACTGCATTTTTTTATAAATTGAAGGTCTGTTGCAATCCTGTGTTGAGCAAGTCCATGAGCACCATTTTCAGACTGCATCTGTTCATTTGATGTCTCTGTGTCAAATTTTGGTAATTCTCACAATATTTCTAACTTGTTCGTTATTACTGTATTTGTTGTGGTGATCTGTGATATTATACTGTAGTTGTTTGGGGGTGCCACAAACCATGTTCATATAAGACAGCAAACTTACTCAGTAAACACTGTGCTCTGACTGCTCCACTAACCAGCCATTCCCCCATCCCTCTTCCTTCTCCTCAGGCCTCCCTATTCCTTGAGACACAACAATACTGAAATTAGGACAATTAATAATCATACAATGGCCTCTAAAGTGTCCAAGTGAAAGGAAGAATCATATGACTCTCACTTTAATCAAAAGCTAGAAATTAAGTCTAGGCATGTTGGGGAAGGCATGTTGAAAGTCAAGACAGGCTGAAAACTAGGTTTTTTTGTGCCAAACAGCCAAGCTGTGAATACAAAGGAAAAGTTTTGAAGGAAAGCAAAAGTGCTACCCCAGTAAACACATGAATGTTAATAAGAAAGCAATATAGCTGTATTGCTGACATAGAGAAAGTTTTATGGTCTGGAGGGAAGATCAGACCAGCTGCAAAATTCCCCTAAGTCAAAAAGCCTAATCCAGAGGAAGGCCCTAATTCTCTTAAATTCTGTGAAGGCTAAGAGAGGTGAGGAAACTACAGAAGAGAAGTCTGAAGCTAGAAGAGACTGAATTGTGAGGTTTAAGGAAAGAAGCCATCTCTGTAACATACAGGTACAAGGTTAAGTAGCAAATGCTGATAAAAAGGCTGCAGCAAGCTATCCAGAAGATTAGCTACACTAAACGAGAGATTTTCAACGTACACAAAACAGGCTTCTATTTGAAAATTCCATCTAGGACTTTCATAGCTAGAGAGAAGTCAAAGTCTGGCTTTAAAGCTTCAACGGACAGGCTGCCTCTTTCAGTAGAGGCTAATGCAGCTAGTGACATTAGTTGAAACCAGTGTTCATTTACCATTCCAAAAATCCTCTGACCCTTAAGAATTATGCTACAGACAAGCTATAAGAGACTCTTAATCTCACAAAACAAACTGAGGGTTGCTAGGGGGAGAGGGGTATGGAGAGGGTGGTTGGGTTTTGGACATTGGGGAGAGTATGTGATATGGTGAGGGCTGTGAAAAGTGTAAGCCTGGATAATTCACAGACCTGTACCCCTGGGACAAATACTACATTATATGTTAATAAAAATAATTAATAAAAAAGGATTTAAAAAAAGAATTATGCTACATCTATTATCCCTGTGCTTTATACATGTATACAGTATTTTAAGTCCAAGAGCTCTGATGGAGATGCACAACAAGAATAATGATGTTTTCATGCCTGCTAACACAACATCCATTCTGTAGCCCATGGATTAAGGAGAAATTTTTATTTCAAGTTTTATTGTGAAAGAAATACATTTCATAAAACTACAGCTGCCATAGATAGTGATTCGTCTGAAGGATCTAAAGTGAACTGAAAACCTTCTGGAAAGGATTCACCACTCTAGAGGTCATAAAAAAACATTCATGGTTCATGGGAAAAGGTAAAAAATATCAACATTAATGGGAGTTTGGAAAAGTGATTCCAAACCTCATGGGATGACACTGAGGAGCTGAAGATTTCAGCAGAGGAAGCAGCATTGGTAGAATTACCAAGAGAACTAGAATTGGAGCCTGCAGAGGTGACTGAATTGCTACGAGCTCATGATCAAACTTTAATGAGTAAGAAATTCCTGCTTATGAACGAGCAAAGCAAGTGGCTCCTTGAGATGAAATCTTCTCCTGAAGATGCCGTGAAGACTGTTGAAATTACAACAAAGGATTTAGAATACTACATAAATGCAGCTGATAAAGTGTTTGAAAGGACTTACTCCAACTCTGAAAGAAGTTCTATACTATGGGTAAAATGCTGTCAAACAGCATTGCACGCTACAGAGAAACTGAGAAAAAGAGTCAATCAATGTGGCACACTTCATTGTTGACTTATGTTCAGAAATTGCCACAGCCACCCCAACCTGCAGCAATCACCCTGATCAGCCATCAACACTAAGGCAGGACCCTCCACCAGCAAAAGATTACAATTCACTGAAAGCTAAGATCATGGTTAGCATATTTTTAACAAGAAGGTATTTTTAAATTAAAGTTTATACACTGTTTTTTGGGACATACTTCTACTGCACACTTAACAGATTAAGGTGCAGTTTAAATGTAACTTTTATATGCACCAAGAAACCAAAAAATTCATTTGGCTTGCTTTACTGAGTTATTCACTCTACTGTGGTAGCCTAAAACCAAAACCAAGTACTTCTAAGGTATGGCAATATAACCCATATGAAAAAAAAGTCCTTTGAAATCTTCAATAATATTTAACAGTATTAAAGAGATCTTGTCACTAAGAGTCTGAAAACCGATAGTACAGAATCTGAAGAAACAGAACCAAGTAATTTCATAAATTGATTATTCTCTAAAGGGCAAAAGAGAACTTTTTAATCTGGTTATCCACTTGGAAAAACAACAATAATTGTATCTCTGTCTCAAAACATACAGAATAAACTTCAAATGGGTGAGGGATAAAAATATAAAAAAATGAAACCATACAAGTATTAGAAGAATCCTCTTATCTAGGGTACAGAGAAAGGCTTTCTATCTATGACTGATAATTCAGACACAATGAAAAAGAAACTGACTACATAAAAACTAATTTTTTCCTTGATCCCCCCACAAGAAACAATAAAAAAAAGTCCACCATAAACAAAAGCAAAAGACAAATGGGGTGGGGCAAAGAAAATATCTGTAACATATATCACAGTTAAGAGCTAAAATCCCTAGTACATAAAATTTGAGGGGAAAATACTAAACCTGACAGAAAATGTAAGATATAAATAGATGGGGCGCCTGGCTGGCTCAAATGGTGGAGCATGCGACTAATCATCTCGGGGTTGTGAGTTTAATCGCTGGGTATAGCGATTACGCATATTAAATAAATAAGTTTTTTTTTTTAAGGAAGAGGAAATGAATAGATGATTCACAAAAATAAAAATTAGGGATGAAAATAGTAAATGGGATATTCAACCTCACTTATTAAAAGAGCAAGGTAAATGAAAAGTACAGTGAGATTGTTCCCCCCACACACTGGCAAAAATTTCCAAATAAGACACACTGTGTGGTTGAGACTCTGGGCAAACATACTCACAGTTTGCTTCTGGGAATGCCAATATTTAACAAAATTACCTATCTGTTTACCTTCTGACCCAGAAATTCCACTTCTAGGAATATACCTTGAAGACACATTCCAATTATGTAAAAGTATAATTAGGCACATAGTTAGTCACTGAAGCATTCTTTGCAATTGCAAAATTCTGAAAAAAACCCTATTCATTCACACATAGGACAGTGAGTTGAATAAACTACAGTACATTCACATAATGGAGAAATAATCCTATATAGTTATATAGCTGTAAAAAAGAACACAAAAGATCTTTATGAAGTATTGTCAATTTCTAAGATATCCTATAAATTTAAAAAAAAGCACCAAAGAATATCTAAAATATGACTCTTAACAAGGAGAAAAAAAATTATAAATGTTATCTGCTCACTTGTGCAGAAATAAACAAAGAATGGATAAAACATAAACTAAAAAAACCTGAGAACAACAGGGAGAAACACTAAAATTTAGGAATATAAACTGAAAAAATAACCTGAACTATATTTCAAATGAAGTCTATAACCACACTGAAATGGGGCTAAATGGAGGGAGAAGTAACCTAAATAACTTTTAAACAGAACTTTTGCACTATATACTCCCTTGGTAACTATATACAAGCATAAATATATTCTGAAACTGCCTTTATTTTTCTAAAACTGCACAAAGAAGTAAACACATTGTGGATAACTGCGTATGGGAGCCAGGTTCTCATTATTGGGGCAGTTAGTTACAAATAAGTAAAAGGAGAGGACAGACTGAACCTTGTGGTGTTGGACTAGAATCAGAGGTGTCAAGGCAAACTCATGGTGTTTTAATACACACACATAAAATACATATTATATATTTGTGTGTGTACATATTATTTATTTTTTAACTCTGTTGGGAGGGACTTCAAAAAAAAAACAACAAAAAAAAAACCCCGACAACCCACTGACCATGTAAACACCTAGTTCCTAGATCTTTATTTCCACTCAATGGAACCAACGTTCCTTGGGGAAATGGCTAATTCCAGTATTGCGTCAGGGAAAATACAAGAGGAGTGAAAAATTCTGTAGTAACAGAATTTAAGGATATGTTGAAAGAACAATAAGGAGGATATGACAAAAAGGACAAAGAAGACAGTTTAAAGGGCATTCCCACTGGCTAAAATCCGGAACATTTTGAGCTTTGAAATAAATAATGATAGTAAAAAACTAAGGAATACAATCCACTGCATAAAGAAAGAATCATGATCTCACCATAGTAAGATGGATAGGGGACAAGAGAAAGCTCTTCCTTATCACAGAAAAATAATGAATGTAAACATAATGACAGAATTAAGAAATCACCATTTGGAATTAACATAACAACATTTAATTCTGATAAGAGTTATCAATGGCTAGCAAAACTACTTAGTAAAGGTTAAGAAATAATAGGATATTTATATAGTCTCAAACTGTCTTCCTATAAGATACTTATATAATTGGAAATGTGTTCCAATTATATATTATATTTTGTAATTATATAAGTCTCAACCAGGCTGAGATTATACAGCTGCTTGGCTCAAGCTCTTAGCTGTCCCTCAAACCTCCATGACTATCCAAGCTGTGTCCTAAAAGGGTCGGAAATGCCAATATACTTATTTAGGCTCCTGAAGGACTACTAATGACCTACCCCTTCAGCTCCCGGATCCAGGCTAACTGGAAAGCTGACTTTCAGGAACAGCTGGTCAAGTTGCAATATTAGCTATGCAGTCTAACTCATAACAGAGAAATTGAGAGCTGGCTATTTTTGCTTACTCATTCTGTGCTAAGCCAAAGAAAACAGTTGCTGGGAGTGCTCGTGCAAATAGAACCACCTCTGTTTTGTGTGTTTCTAGAGAATTCATGAATGCCAAGTTCTGTCTGCTGCCAGAATGAGGTGATTTGGGAGCCACTCATTTAGTGTCGACGAGCTCCTTCTAGGGAAAAGCTGGAAACCTGGTTTTATTGTTGGAGCCAGCCAGAGGAAGACTACAGGGGAACTGCCCACTGATTCTAACGGGCTTCCAGGAGGACTGCAGTCAGCATCTGGATGAAGGCTGATTAGAAGCTAGACCTTCAGGGCGCCTGGGTGGCTCAGTGGGTTAAAGCCTCTGCCTTCGGCTCCGGTCCTGATCCCAGGGTCCTGGGATCGAGCCCCATGTCGGGCTCTCAGCTCAGCGGGGAGCCTGCTTCCTCCTCTCTCTCTCTCTGCCTGCCTCTCTGCCTACCTGTGATCTCCACCTGTCGAATAAATAAGTAAAATCTTAAAAAAAAAAAAAAAGAAGAAGCTAGACCCTCAAGCAGCAGTTGGGAAAATACGCATTCAAATTCTTTATAGGGAAAGAATGCCTCTTCCCCCTGCACTGAAACCCAGGGGAATATGGATAGCACATGCTCACAGTCTTAACGAGTGTTCCTTTTTTCCCTATATTTTTGGGGGACTCGTGAATACAAGCCCTGTTGGCTTTCAGAGCAAAGTGATTTAGAAGCCCATCCCTGGGGTGACAGACTTAAAAGTTTGGGTGCTAGATTTGTGGTCTAAACTCTTCTCTCCTCAGAGAGACCCCAGCAGTTGGGCGTTCTCTCCAGATTGTGCCAACAGTGGGGTATATTACAAGAATGTGCCTCAATGTTTCCTACATATTTTGATGTGGGTATTTTCTCAGTTAGCAGATGTATAGGATCTTTCAACTAGTTTCTGGATTTCTCTCAGAGAGAAATGCTCCATGTGTAGCTGCATCTTCTGTGCATCCACAGGAGGAAGAAAATTCAGGAGCCTCCTATGTCTCTATCTTCTATTTTGGTGAGCCCCTGCTCTGTTATTCTTCAAGGTGTTCTACTTTGCTAATAACTCTTCCTACTCTGTAACTTCTCCTTAAGTAAAAATATATATTCCCATAGTTTAATACTACTCATGTGTTGATGATACCAGTAATTTTTTTTCTAGCTTCAAATTTACTACTTTAGGTATACAGAGTTGCTTTGCTGGTGGTTTTACTAGGCAATATTCCTTACATGCAACACAATGGAAACTGAAATTCATCCTTCTCCAATAACTCTGCTTTTTTGAGATTTCAACACCATATGATTAAGAGATGGTGACACAGATATGGGGAATAGAATGCAAGATTGGGACGTGAAAATGGAAAGGAATAAAATAATTTTCAGAGGAAATGAACAGAATCTAGAGCAGCCTTGATTAACAGACTTTGTGAAATGATGGAAATAGTATACATTGTCCACGGGGCTATTTGGCCCTTGAAATGTGGTTAGCACAAATAAGAAAATTAAAATTTTAAATAAACTTTGAATTTATTTTGTTTTTTTTTTTTTAATTTTGATTTAAATTTAAAGTCACATGTGGTTAGTAGTCACTATCCTGGGTAGCACAGTTCTAGAGTTCATAACATGTTATGTACAATGCCTAATGTATAATAAAAAACTAAGACATATGCACAAACAGGAAAATGGAATCCATAGTCAAGAGGAAAAGATTTCAATAGATATAAACATGGCAATAACCCAGATATTGAATTTAGCAGAATTTAAAGTCATTACTTTAAAATAATTATGACAAATATGTTAAAAATCTAAAAGAAAAGACATAAAATTGATGAAGAAATGTAGATTTCAGGAAAGCTATGGAAACTATGAAAAGAGACCAAATAGAAACTTTAGATTGACAAATACAATGTCTGAAAGAGTTAAAGGAGTCTCATAATGGATTTACTGACGTAAATGCAATCTAGAACTTTTTGTGGCCAAAGGGTATGCCTTATTCTATGTGCTGTAACTCTATTACAAGTACTCTCCTTAATGGAAATTTCTTTATTTTCTACCAGTAACAGCTATATAAAGATATATGGTTACCTTCAGAGTTGATGAATTCCTCATAATTACTAATTTTCAGGCATAAACAAGACCATAATTTGGCAGGATAAAGAGAAATAATTATAAATGAACAAAATATCCTCCAAGGTTCCTCACAATCCTGAGATTCAAAGACTTTACAAATAACCGTGATTAACTTGAAATTTGAACTAAAATACAATTTAGTTACTTTTAAATAATGTAAAGATATATTTCATAAGTCAATCAGAGAAAGATAAGTACCATATGATCTCACTGATACGAGGAATTTGAGAAGCAAGAGGGGAAAATGAAACAAAACAAAACCAGAGAGGGAGACAAACCTTAAGAGACTCTTAATCTTAGGAAACAGAGGATTGCTGGGAGGTGGGGAGTAGGAGAGATGGGGTAGCTGGGTGATGGACATTGGGGAGGGTATGTGGTATGGTGAGTGCTGTGAATTGTGTAAGACAGATGAATCCCAGACCTGTACCCCTGAAACAAACAATAGATTACATGTTAATTAAAAAAAGATTTTGTAATTTGGGGTTTAACATTTTAAAAAAAATAATAAATTTTAAAAGATATATTTCTCATAGCAATTTTAAGCACAAGATGAATTAATATTTACCATGTAAATATATATATCTTTGCAGTTTTAAAACATAAATATTTTACTAAACACATATCAAATATCAAACAAAATTTAAATTACCCTCTTATCCATTTCATAAGATGAAGCTTCTGTACTTGGCAAAAGGTGGGTAATGGTGGCTATCAGGATCTGTCAGCAAAGAAAAAAAAGTTCAAAATATGTTAAATGATGCATCCTAAAACTTAAATGTTAATGGTGAAGTGATAAAAAAATCTACTAATGAAAGTTTATCCACATTTTTAAATCCTAAATACATTAACACTGTTACTTCAAAATAATTTTTAATAGGTAAGTTTTTCAAGTATTCTTAACTATCAGTCATTTATAATTCTCGTATGTATGGAACCAAAATCATATAAAGTCTGTCCACTATAAATGGATTTCTTACAAATTCAACTCATGAATCAATATATTTAAATAGACAAATATGTTCACAGGAAAATGAGAGTATACAGATGAGCAAAACAATTTCTAAAAATTATCTGCAATTCTATCACTCAAGAAATCTATTTTGCTCAACAAATTAGTTACAGAAGGATGTACTTCAAGATAATAAAGGCCATTGACAAACCAATAGCTAACATCATACTCAATGGCAAAAAGTTAAAAGCTTTTCCTCTAAGGTCAGGAGCAAGACAAGGATGCCCACAATTGCTATTTCTATTCAGCGTAATACCTGAAGTCCTAGCATAGCAATTAGGGAAGAAAAAGAATTAAAAGGCATCCAAATCCGAAAAGAAGAAGTAAAATTATTTGTTTGCAGATGACATCATCTCATACTTAGGAAACCCTAAACATTCCACCAAAAAGTGTCAGAATTAATAAATGTATTCAGTCAAGTTTCAGGATTAAAAATTAATATACAAAAATCAGTTGCGTTTCTATATACTACCAATGACCTGTCAGAAAAAGAAATTAAGAAAGATATCCCATTTGCAGTAGCATTAAAATCAATGAAATACTTAGGAATAAATATAAACATGGAGGTAAAAGATCCATACATTGTAAACTATTAAAACACAGATGAATGAAATTGAAGACACAAATAAACGGGAAGACATTCCATGTTATAAATGGGAAGAATATTGTTTGATTGTTAATACTACCCATAGTGATCTAGAGTGTCAATGTAATTTCTATCAACATTCTAATGGCATTTTTCTCAGAAAAACAAAAAATATCCTGAATTTTGTATGGTACCATAGAAAACCCCAAAGAACCTACAATCTTGAGGAACAACAAAACTAGAGGCATCATACTTCTTGATTTCTAGCTTCATTATAAAGCTACAGTAATCACAACACAGTACTAACAGTAAGGCATTGACATAAAAACAGGCACACTGACCATCGGACCAGAATAGAGAGCCTAAAACCTAAACCCACATATTTACGGTCAACTAATCTTTGATAAGAGCACCAAGAATGTACAATAGTAAAAGGACAATATCTTTAATCAATAGTGTTAAGAAAACTGGATATCCACATGCAGAAAAATGAAACTGGACCCCTGTTTTACGCCATTGACAAAAATTAACTTGAAATGAAACAAAGACTTAAATTTAAGACCTAAAACCATAAAATCCTGGAGGAAAGCTTAGGAAAAATATTTTTGATACTGGTCTTGGCACTGATTTTTTAGGTAAGACACCAAAAACACAGATAACAGAAGCTCAAATAAATATGTGGGACCACATCAAACTAAAGAGCATCTGCACAGCAAAGGAAGCAATAAATTGAAAAGGAATGGGAGAAAGTATTTAAAAACCATGTAATTGGATAAGGGGTTAATACATAAAATATATGAAGAACTCAAACTCAATAGTAAAAAAGCAAATAATCCAATTTATAACAGGCAAAGGACCTGAATAAACATTTTTCTAAGGAAGACATTCAAATGGTTAATAGGTATATGAATAAGTGCTCAACATCACTAATCATGAGGAAAATACAAATCAAAACCACAATGAGATATCACCTTACATCTGTTAGAATGGCTATTATCAAAAAGACAAGAGATAACAGATGTTGGCAAGAAGGTAGAAAAAAAGAAAACTGATATACACCTTGGTGGGAATGTGAACTGGTACAGCCTTTATGGAAAACAACATGGAGGTTCCTCAAAATATTACAAATAGTAACTACCATATGATCAAAACCAAAACAAACAAAAAAACCCTACCATAATGATCCAGCAATCCTGCTCCTAAGTATATTTCTGAAGGAAATATATTTCTGAAGGAAATATACTTTCCTTTCTGAAGGAAATATACTTCCCAAGTATATTTCTGAAGGAAATCAAATCAGTATCTCTGCACAACATGTTCACTGTAGCATTATTCACAATAGCAGAGATACAATGTAAATGTCCTTCAAAGAATAAACAAATTTTTAAAAATATGTGTGTATATACACACAATGAATTATTATTATTCAGCCATAAATGAGAAATCCTGGGGGCGCCTGGGTGGCTCAGTGGGTTAAAGCCTTCGCCTTCGGCTCAGGTCATTCCAGGGTCCTGGGATCGAGCCCCACATTGGGCTCTCTGCTCAGCAGGGAGCCTGCTTCCCACCCCCTTCTCTCTGCCTGCCTTTCTGCTTACTTGTGATCTCTATCTGTCAAATAAATAAAATTAAAAAAAAAAAAAAAAAGAGAGAAATCCTGCCATTTGTGACAACATGGATGAACCTGAAAAGCATTACTATAAGTGAAATAAGCCAGACAGAGAAAGGCAAGTACTATATGTAACAAACTTGTATATGGAATCTTAAAAAAATAAAATAAAAAAGAATGCTGCTTTCACAGAAACAGAATAGAATAGTGGTGGCCAGGGGCTGGGAGGAGAAGAGGGAAATGGTGAGCTATAGGTCAAAAGGTATACATTTTAAGTTATAACAACAGTAAGTTCTAAGGATCTAATGAAAAGCATGGTGACTATAGTTAATCATTTACTGAATATCTGGAAGTTGCTAAGAGCAGAGCTTAAGCATTCTCACCATAAACAAACAAACAGTTAACTATGTGAGGTAATGAATGTGTTAATTATCTTGTCCTTGGTAATCATTCCACAATTATCAAATCACAATGTTCTACATTTTAAATACATACATTTGTCAACTATTTCTCAATAAAGCTGGGGGGAAAAATAAGGAAATCCACTCTCAGGGTGCCTGGCTGGCTCAGCTGGTAGAACATGTAACTTTTTTTTTTTTTTTTAAGATTTTATTCATTTATTTGACAGAGATCACAAGTATGTAGAGATGCAGGCAGAGAGACAGGGTAAGCAAGCTTCCCGCCAAGCAGAGAGCCCAATGCGAAACTCAATTCCAGGACTCTGAGATCATGACCTGAGCCAAAGGCAGAGGCTTTAACCCACTGTGTCATCCAGGAGCCCAGAACATGTGACTCTCGACCTTGGGGTTGTGAGTTTCAAGCCCCATTCTTACTTAAAAAAAAAAAAAGAGAGAGAGAGAGAAATAAAATGAAATCTACTCTTGTCTTTCCAGACGTTCCTGTGTGTGTGTGTGTAGGTAAATTTATGCTTTTAAAAAATGATATTTTATAATGTGGCTTTTTAAATAAACATATACTCTGAATAGTATATGAATAAATTTGATACAAAAATATGAAATAATAAAAAATTATTAAAGAAGGCAAAATATGCACATGTTATTTGCTCTCAAATATGTCTTGATCTCATTATACTTTTTTAGGTACATGTTAAAATATATAGGAGTAAATTTATTATATTTAACAGGGTCATAATAAATGAGAAATACTTACTTGAATAATTTTCAAGGGAGAATCAGGCTGGTAAATCTGAAGTCTAGGTACATAATGAACCAGCATGTGAAGCATGTTACAAGCTACATGGGCTACTGTTTTATTAGTAAACTGTAATAACAACAACAAAATATTCATTAATGCATTAGCTGCTGAAAAACTTTAAATTTCATGTTTCTTTTTGCAATTTTATGTTTATTAAAATATTAAGATAAATATACAGCTGCAAAACAAAAATTCACCACACATCCTAAAACGCAATTAACTTCATTTTTAATTTTGAGTGTCTGTCCCCATTAAAGTTTTTTTTCTTTATTTTTCTCTACATGGATTTCTACAATAGCCTATAAAATGCTAATTTCCTTATCAATCATTTCCCCATTCCAATCTACTTACTTTCAAATTAATCTAAAGAACTGCACTGATGCTGACATTCTCTATGCTTAAAGCTCTTGGATGACTCTTCAGTGGCATAAATTCAAACTTGTTATGTTTAACTCTCTATGACCAAATCTCCCCCACTACCTCACATCTCCTCTTTCCAAAGTCTTCTCTATTACTTAAGTCAAAGTGATCTCAGCTTCCTCTGACCTCAATTAGCATGTTATATGCACCCACTCATTTGGTTCTCTCAGCTTTCTGTTTTATTACTCTCATTTTAATCCTTTTCTGCCTCATATTAATAATCTCTTGAATCTAGTGTATACAGTTATATTTTATTCAGAGTGGTATCCCTCACTCTGATTAGCAAACCACCTCAAACATAGTACATACTCAGAAATATTTGTCAAATAATATTTGTACGTTTTATGTTTAGAAGTCTATATATATACTGTATTGCAAGTTTTAAGACAAAAATAATATCATGCATACTTTCACAAGCAAAAAATTTACTCAGATTCTCCAAGTAATTAGGTTATTATTTTTTAACAAATCTTACTCTGGTTACAAAAGGAATAATAATAAATTATTTTTGAATAATAAAGCCAAAACACTAAACAGCTCAAGAATTCAGAAGTATTAAGGATTAAAGAGTAGGTTACAAAAATATCGATTAGGAAAAAAAAAACCTATATATGTTGTTAAGTGACATAAAAAGTTGAGATAAAATAGGTTATAACTAGGATATCCTAAATTCAAGAGAAGGACCACTCTGAAGGAAAAGATCAGGATCAAAGAAATAATGTAATATAAAATTAATGAACACATTTCTCAAATGTTTTATTCTATAAGGACACAATATATAATTGACATTTGGAGAAAAATAGTCCTGCATTCTATACTATATTAATATATTCCATGTATATTGGGATAGGTCTTTCTTTTTTACCTTTAAGGAAACACAAATTACATTCAGAGCTTCCTTGATTTGAGGATGATGAGACTCATGGACTAGTTCTTCACAAATCCAAATACCTAAACTGCACAATGCTACACATCTGCGAAAAGGGCAACCAACAATGATATAAATAGAAGGAGATGAGCCATTAAATGAAATGCAATCACCACCAAAAGCACCACCACAACCAAAATATCCACAACCAACCAATCTAGAATAAACATGCACTGCTTAAGTGAATCAATCAATTTGTTACTCTGTATATTAGCTCTTCTTAAGCAAGGGTAAGTAGGAGGAAAGCAAATGACCCCAACTTAATGCCTGATTTTCAATCATAATTTACTACCAAGCCCACAGGTGGGGATAACACACAGGATCTTTGAAACAAACACATATTAATAAACTGATATTCCCATAAAGCTTCCCAAATATGTAACCTGCTTTCAAAAAAAGAAAGTGATTTTACTGACAGCACAAAATGAACTTAAGCAAAAAAACACGAAGCTGATGGGATAAGCCAAATATTTCTTTCTTTTCTTTCCTTCCTTTGTTTTGTTTTGTTGTTGTTTTAAGAGAAGAGGGGAAGCACAGTGGAGAGGGAGACAGAGAATCTTAAGCTGGTTCCATGCCCAGTACGGAGCCTGAGCAGGGGCTCAATCTTGCAACCCTGAGATCGTGACCTGAGCCAAAAATCAAGCGTTTGGATACTTAACTGACTGAGCCACCCAGGTGCCCCTAAATATTATTTTCATAATTCTTATATTTAACACAGCTAGCTACAAATTTGTTGTAAAACAAATTGGCAATACAAATAAAATTCATATACTATATAAAGGGTTTCCAACAGGAACAGAACTTGTAGAATTTTTTCTATTTCTTAACATCTTGTGAAACTTCATTTCCCTGTTTCAACTGAGTTTCAGCTTGAAGGGAGTTACTTGATAATCAGAATCAGTAAAAATTTCATTAGTGTATTTATGTATAAGCTTCTGATGAAGTACATACCAGTTCCCTCAATTCCTAAAAAAGTCAACTCCTTCTAGTATCATGGTATACTTGACATGCCCTGATACTGACATTCTTAAATTAAATTTTGTAGAATGTTAAATTTTAGAATAATTCAATGCAGGAATGTCTTTCCTCCTGAACAGAGCACATGAGAAATTCTTTCTTAATGCTAATAAATTATTTACTATTAAAACTACCAGGGGGGGCGCTTAGGTGGCTCAGTGGGTTGAAGCCTCTGCCTTCGGCTCAGGTCATGGTCCCAGGATCCTTGGATGGAGTCCCGCATCGGGCTCTCAGCTCAGCGGGGAGCCTGCTTCCTCCTCTCTCTCTCTGCCTGACTCTGCCTACTTGTGATCTCTGTCAAATAAATAAATAAAATCTTTAAAAAAAAAACAAAAAACAAAAAACAAAAAACAAAAAAACTACCAGGGGGACCTGAGTGGCTCAGTCAGTTAAGCACCTCTCTTCAGCTCAGGTCATGATCTGGAGGTCCTGGGAACAAGCCCTTTGTCAGGCTCCCTGCTCAGTGGGGGGCCCGCTTCTCCTTCTCCTCCCAACTTTTGCCTTCTCTGTCTCTCTCTCTCAAATAAATAAAATCTTTAAAAAAAAAAAAAAAAAGGGAGAATCTGGCCTACCGTGCAGGACCAGAGGGCTCATCTCTTGCCGAGCTTAATACAGTTTTGATTATGAGTTCCTAAAATAAAGGGGAAACATCAGTAATGATTAAGATTTCATTCATTCATTCATTCATTCACTCATTCAAATATTTATTTAATGGCCACTATGGCCCAGGCACTGTGCCCCGTGCTAGAGATAAACAGTGAAATAAAACAATCTTTATTCTCATGTGCATACTTTGTTAATAGGGTCCAATATTATTCATATAATTATCTAAATTTAAAAAAAAAACACTAATATGGTCTGAATATTTGTGCCCCCCCAAATTCTTATGCTAAAATCATAGCCCCAAAGATGATGGTATTAGCTGGTGCTTAGGTCATGAGGATGGAGCCCTTATGAAGGAGATTAATGCTCTTATAAAAGAGAACTCAGTTCCTTCCAGTTTGTGAAGACACAGTGAGAAGGTGCCAGCTATGAACCAGTGAGAGGACCCTCACCAGAATGCAACTCTGCTGGAGGCTTGATTTTGGACTTATTAGCCTCCAGAACTATGAGAAATAAATGTCTATTGTTCATAAGCGACCCAGTTGGTAGTACTTTTTTTTTTTGTAGTATTTTGTTACAGCAGCACAAAAAGACTAAAATAAACGATTTCTGAAATTTACAACCAAGTATGTATGTTTCAAAAAGAATCTTTTTTCCTGATTAAAAAATTAATAAAAAGCTCACTATAAAAATTAAAACATTTACTTGCTTAAAAGTATGGGCATCTTTTCAAAACTTTGAGAAATCTTTATTTAAAAGCAAGCCTCCTCTTTTTTTGATAATTTGTAAAACATCACAATGTTTGAGTTTAGGTGTAAGTGCTAAATAATAGTTAAAATTATATAAATGAATAAAATATTCAAAAGAGAATAAAGAGAAAACAATTATCTAATAGAGGATCTTATAGTAAGTTTATGTTTAGCAGGCAGAGAAAGAACACTAGTTTATTAAGGAGTCCTAGAATATTTAGAGAAACAAGTAATAAATCAAGATGGATCTGTGCAACATAAGTCAAAGTTGAAAAGACTTAGGAAGGTCAGGAATATCAACATGGGTCAAATACCATAGTGGCTAAGAAGAGGAAAACAAGAATGCCACTAGGCATGATAATTAAGAATCTATTTGTTCCTTTTCTTAAAAAATCATTATTTCATTCATTCATTCATATATTCACAAAGCATTTATCAGTTACATAGACTGTAAGCTCCTAGGAGGAGTAACTTTTCTACTTATCTCTGCAAACTTAGCATCAAACCCAGTGGCTGGTAATTAATAGGTACTTTGGACATATCTATTTGTTTAAGCTCAAGAGCTTCTATGCAATAGATCCTGTCTTAAATGCTGGAAAGAAATGGATGGTTAAGATGCAGTACATATTCTCAAGAAGTTTATATTCCAAGGAGGGAGGAAGACTTGTTAACAATTATTAACACAAGATGACATATACAAGGTTCTATGTGAACAAACAGTTAAACTTTGGAAAGTCATAAAAGACTTCACAAAAGGGTCTTAAGTAAACAGGATTTTGACAAATGATCAAGGTCAAAGACTAAGATTATTTGTGTGGGGGTGATTAAGAAAGACAAGAAGAGGAAAACAGGTCTACATAATAGATGTTTTAAGCAGAAAGAAATGCATTTTCAAAAGCACAAAATTGAAAAACAGCATGGTATGTTCCATGCGGCTATGTGACTGCAGTTTAAAATACACAGAGAGCTGGTTTCAGTGAAAATGTAAAAATTAAATATGACCACTATGGCATGTAATTTTCCCTTAAATCTTCAGTTTTCTGGCTAAGAATAGAATAATCATCATTTTCTTGAGATTTCTGCTTTCTTCATCATTATTAGAATTAGCTTTTATTTTGGAGATACCCCTTCCCCAAAGTTTGTTTTGATTTTTTAAATAATTTAAGCCATTACTGTCTATATAATGGCCAGAAGACAATAAGGCCACTCTTGAAAAGCAGATCGTATGTAGTAGCTAGGCTAATCCCTAGAGACCTCAAAACTGCCTAAGCAAATTAAAACTATTACCTATCCCTGACTTCAGGATCTTCTGAAAACAGAAGAAACCAAAGACACTACATCTCTGAAGACCAAAACTCAATTTCTATAGTTTTTATTAACTGTTATTACAAATTTGCACTGAGCTATACAATTTTATGTGTAAGTGAAATTCACTTGTTCAACAAATGTTTCTAGAGTAGCAGATGCCAAGCAGTATATTAAGCTTTGAGGATACAGCAGTAAATAAGACTTTGTGTTATTTGTCTGAAGCATAAATCAAACACTAAACAAGTAATTATATATAATAAATGTCATAAAGAGAAATATGGGTGGTATGAAAGTATATACAGAAATCCAGCAAACTGAAGAAATTTCTTTCAGAGAAGGCAAAAGTTTAAAAATTGATTATCAGCATGACTGTTCAGGAGCTATAATGCTTCAGGTACAGAGATTCCCCGCCCCAATTCCAGTTTCCTACAGCAAAACAGAATATTCCATTACATTGTTGGATATATTCACATGTGGAAATAAAGAGAGAGTCAGGTTTGCAGATTTATTGCCATCTCAACCTGCTTAGATGCCTTAGAAGTAGCACAGTACCTGCCTCATGGGATATTTCAATAAATGTTCTGTGAGTGAATGAAAGAATCCTAAGATACTGACATATGAATGGATACAATAATGAGAAAATGTTTCCAAAAAAGTTATCAACACAAAAAAGACTATAATGCTAATGGACATTCCAGTCTTGTGTCCGAGGGGTATGACTGGTTAATGTTCTTTAACAATTATGTGGATTTCTAAAGAAAAAGAAAGAATACAAATTTTACCATACATTGTTACTATAAAATCATTTAAACGCTGAAAATCTGATTTCCTACCTTAACATCTGTAAACTGAGACACAGCAATATCAGGAATGTTGGGATGCAGAGCAGGCAGTTCACAATATAAGTTAGGAAAGCAAACCAAAGATCCCAGAAGAACTTGTGCTTCCACTCTTGGTGCCTAGGTATCAGATTTTTTTAGAAAAAAATATAAATACTTTCATTTTAAAGGCAACTCACACATCATAACATACTGTGTTATAACTCATGGGCAGATGATTCAATGTCACTAGATTGTATTTGTCACTATTTAAGAATAAATAAAGTAACTAAGGATAAAAATAGTAACTGTCTCTTCAAAAACAGGCACTAGTTTAGATGGTTTTTATGATATTATGTACATGAGAAAAGCACTGCCTATACTACTTACTAAATACAGTCAGAATTTATACTTGGCCTACAGATGAAGGTAACTTTTCATCTTTTTTCCTTAGCTATATTAAGCCATTTCTGAAGTATCAACACTGAGCATTTCTTTTTCTTCTTCTACCTTCTTGCATGTCCACCAAACACCAATACCCACCTACTATTATATTTATTAACTAAAATACCTACAATACCAATTTATATGTTTAATAATACCTAACAAAAATGCTAAAACGAATCTGCTAGAAATATAATACTTCTATTCACATAAAACAACAATCTGTCACCAAAAGGATTTCCTTATGTTTCTAAGGGTTATTATAGAGGCAGTGGAGTAGTACTTCATTATGATCATCAACAAAACAACTCACTTCCATATTTAAAACATAATCCAGATTTGCAGATAAAAGACAACACCATCAAGAGGTTAGAGTAAGCTTATAGACACCATGTTGATTTAAAAATAGTTATAGGGGTCCTGGCTGGCTCAGCTGGTAGAGCACGTGACTCTCTTGATTTCAGAGTTGTAAATTAAAGCTCCAAGATGGGTGTTAAGATTACTTAGAAAAATAAAATCTTTAAATAAAAAAAAATTAGCTATAAAAGTGAAACTGATAAAAACCAGCATTTTAAAAGAGATCAGCTAAGGATTTTTATTTAAAGTTGGATAAGATAACTAAGAATGTTCAGATATGTGGATATAATGGGAGCATACTGTAATGTGATTATAATTAAGAAAGGCAAAACCTAATCAATTATTTTACAATCTGTCTGTCAGGGGAAGAAACAAGCTGCCCATTAACAGAAGGAAGATGATGTGTATGGGATCTAAAATGGAATCCAAAGATGAAGATTGGAATGTGTATCTCCAACATCATCCAGAGGAGAAGACTAACCTTTACCTTATAGTAGAGGGATGGGGTGTCAGGTTTGATTCTTGCAATAATTGGTCTTCCTATGCAGTCTTTCTCAACAAGTGTTCTTCATATGTGGAACATATGACTGTTTTTTAAATTTTTCTAAGGATATTACAGAACTAGCATCCTTTCTACATGCACAGAAGGTAAATTTAGTCACATAAAATGGATGCGTAAGGACATTAGGGCTTAATTCTCCTGCAGAATCTTGAGAAGTACAGGAAAAGTGCTGATTAGTCCATCTAGAATAATTGGCCTACTCAGTAGTAATTGTTTCCACAGTAAATTGATAAAAAAAAATTAAGTAGTTTGTATATCAGTCTTCTCTGAGGTCTACCAACTTGTGCCAGTATCAAAGAGATTGATAATCTGTGTACACTAATGCTATAATAGCCTTGTAATTTATTTACCATCTTTACCTGCCTTCCATTTAATCTACTCCTAGATTAATACACTTATTATAATATTGCCAAAGCACAGATTCAATCATCTCTCTCCCTAATTTAAAACATTTAACTGTTTATCTAATACAGCATTATCATCTGATCCCTCACATTCAAGACTTTCCGAATATAGTCTAAGGCAGTACTTCTCAATCTTCAATGTCCATACCAATTATTTGGAATATAGTTAAAATGTGCATTCTGTTTTAGTAGGTCTGGGATAGGGTCTGAGACTCCAAATTTCTAACAAGCACCTAGATCATGCCAAATGTTTCTGGTGTGCAGACCACACTTTTTGTAACTAGGATCTAAAGTACCTTTCTGTTCTTTTTGTCCACTACTCCCTAGTTAGATTAACCTGCTTCAAGAAAAGATGGGAGTATTTGTCATTCCTAGAACACAGCTTATTCATGCTTGTTTCCCTCCTGGCATACCTTCCCTCATCAATATTTTCACATATAAAATTACTAATAATCTTTCAAGGGAGAGAGGGAGAAGCAGACTCTCCTGTTCAGTATGGAGCCTGATGTGGATGGAGCTCAATCCCAGGACCCTGAGATCATGACATGAGCTAAAGTCAGATATTTAACCAACTGAGCCACCCAGGTGCCCCTACACTCTGTGCTTTTTAACCATTTATATTGAGCTTCTCCTATTGGTACTTATTTATTGCCCTACATTCTTTTTTTTTTTTTTTTAAACATTTTATTTATTCATTTGACAGACAGAGATCACAAGTATGCAGAGAGGCAGGCAGAGAGTGAGGAGGAAGCAGGCTCCCTGCCCAGCAGAGAGCCCGATGCGGGGCTCGATCCCAGGACCCTGGGATCATGACCTGAGCCGAAAGCAGAGGCTTTAACCCACTGAGCCACCCAGGTGCCCCTGCCCTACATTCTATAGTTGTCAACAATTTAAAAAATATATATCTGTATAAGCATGGTGCTGTGCTAGGTCCTGGAGGTATCAAGATGAGTAAGATGCAATCGCTCTTCTTACAGAACTGGAGAAACAGGGTTAACAACTAGCTATAAATACAGATTCTTCCCTTATGTGAACATTTCCACATGCATCCAGTTTCATGGCGTTCAGTAACATGTAAAAGCTACTGTCTCTCAGCTTTCCACTTCAGTCCTAACATGTCCTTTGAGCTCCTGCCTTGTACATGCAATAGCCCTCCTGATATCTCACTGATCTCTACTAGGCAGCCTACTATCCTCCAAATAGAGAGAATTCCTTCTCATTCACTGTTGGTCTTTTACACAGCTTATAAGTGAAATAATGTATATTAAACAGCTTTCTAAGTTACAAAATGATGTCAAGTATGACTGATTATTCTTTCCCCAACATTCTTAGTTTATTCTAATTAATTGTTATTTCTCATTTATACTTTGCACCAGAGTGATCCTTCTCAAGTAGAAATTTGATCATGTCACTCCTTGTGTAAAATCCCTCAATGCTCAGTCATTCTTTCCTTGGGATGAAATCTAAACTCTTTAGCACTATAAACCATCTACTGTCTTCATCTTTAATTTATCTCATACTTAAATATGAGCAGGATCCAATTTTAGTGAGTTACTATACCTATTATAAAAATCCTCACATGCTGTTTCAGAGTTGAGAGTTTCCTCCTAGAGCACACTTTCGAAATATCTCACTTCTGGTCCATCTCTTTTGCTATGACCCATTGCCCTCTCTTTAGTTTCTTCCCTCCCTCTACTTGATTCCTTAGATTTTCTCAATTTTATATTTTGTTTTGCTTATCAGATTTAATCCATTTTTATAGCTCATGTGTCGATTTTTCAATTTTAGTACTTTCTTGTGTTTCAAAATTTACATTAAAAAAAGTAACTTCAGTTAAACTGTAAATTTTCCTAAACATCAGCTTTTTAACCTTATTAACAAGGGCTCCTCCTTTGTTGCTTTGAGTTGAGTCCTGTTTAACTACAGTCTGTTATATTATGAAGAACAGGAAATAAAAACTTACATTGAGAAAAGCTGAAGAAGCCACTCTACCAGCTGCTACAATAAAATCCATAATAAGCATTGTGGCACCAGGCAAACCAAGTGAAAAAAATTGAGGTGAGCAGTGCTTGATGATTGTATTGACAATATCCTTAGGAGTAAGCAAAGAAGGGAAAAGAGTATCATAAATTAATCTTGGGTATCAGCTAATCAATATCCTTAAAAAAAGGTAACATATGAAACAGTAAAACAGGCAATTACTATTCACTGCCTAACTGGAAAGACTAATTTTAATTCTTCTAATTAATCCATGCTTAATATTATATTCTGCCAAAGGAAAGTAAACAAAGCATTTATTTAACTGACATCAATATAGCTTTTTTTTTTTTTTTTTGCACTTGAGAGGAAGCTGGACAGCTCTTTGCTTCAGGGGGTTGAAAATATAAGACCCACGTATCATGAAACTAAACTGAGAACTAGTTGTTAGAAGCAGAGTGGCTGCTTCTCTCATCTACTCGCTTCCATGTGAGATCTCTGATCTCTAAAGTTGCATGACCTATTATGTGACAACTGCAGGGATTCTCTTTATTAGATAAACTGAAGCCCTTTGATGGCAAATATCTAGTCTCAGAAATACAGACCTAGGCATTTTTTGAGGGAGTATCCTTAACTTGGTTATTCATTCACTTTGCCTTTGGAATTCAACATGAAGATGCAGAGTTTTACACTGTCTTACTCAATCCGATTTATCCTAAACAAAAGGTTTCTCTGACAAGTAATTAAAGGTGTCATTTTGTTTCAGACATGTTTATAAGGTAGAACACTATAAGTAACCACTTCAAATTAATGCAAGAAATATTTTCATTTTGGGGGAAGAGAGATATAATTACCTCTTTCAAAATTAGTTTAATGCTCTTCAAATGAAATGCAAGTGAAATTTAAGCCCATCATGATTAAAATGTTTCATTACCATGACTTACAGCCTCCCATAGGTTTTTTATTTTTTAGTTTTATGGCCGGGATCAAAACCCCTCAAGTAATGTTCTAGAGTAATATTTATGACTGGCTAATGCAATGATTGCATTGATACGAATGCCAAGTCAACAGAACTGTCACTATACTAACAATCTATGAAAAAGAGAAAACATGATGTGCTCACTCTTAAAGTAGAAAAAAACCTCTGTTTCATGACTAGATGAGCAAATCCATATGCCTCAAGAGCCAATTATAAAGTAACAATTACAAAACGCCCAAGAATAAGTACATTAGGACGTTAAAGAAACATGTCAGTCTAAGCAAAAGATGGCTTAATATCTGCAAAACGGAGAACTAGTTGTTAGAGGAAAGATACATTTAATAAACAAGTTGATCACCTAACTATAATGGCTTTTCAACTATGTTTCAAAAACAAATTAGGTTACAAAACGGAAGAAACTTGTAAATAAAATGACTACATAAGAGAGAATTTTTAATTCTACACCTTAAAAGTTAAGAGTTAAAAATCAAGAATCAAAGATAAGTTTATAAAGTAATTGGTTAGAAAGTATATATTTACCTGATCAATATGAAGTAATCCACAATGCATTATATTGTAAAAATGTGTTAGAAAATCTCTGTTTGGAGAAACATCTTGTCTTCTTTTCATTGTATTACAGATAAGTTTGTAAGCATGTAATTTACCTTGTTTATACTTATCAGTCAACATGGTTGCCTACAATTCAAAAATGTTGGTCTTAATATTCAAAAACAAATACTGTTAAATTGAATAAAGCAAGCAATATATTTGTTTTCATTTATTTCTATGTTGGCCCAATTTCTTAATGAATCAATGAAACTACTGCAAATATTAACATGAAACACAGGTATAAATAACCACATACTGTTTCATTTAGGAAAATGCACCAAACATATCAAATAATATTCAAAAGAATTAAATCTTTTAAAAAATATTTTATTTCTTTCTTTATTTATTTGTCAGGGAGAGAGAGAGAAAGTACACAAGCAGGCAGAGTGGCAGGCAGACGCAGAGACAGAAGCAGGCTCCCTGGGGAGCAAGAAGCCCAATGAGGGACTCCATCCCAGGACCTTGGGATCATGACCTGAGCCGAAGGCAGCGGCTTAACCGACTGAGCCACCCAGGCTTCCCAAATCTTTTTTTTTTTTTTTTTTAATATTTTATTTATTTATTTGACAGAGAGAGCAAGAGAGCACAAGCGAAAGAGCTGTAGAGGAAGAGGGAGAAGCCGGCTCCTCTGAGCAGGGAGTGCGATGGGAGGCTAAATCCCAGGATCTTGTGATCATGATCGAAGACAAAGGCAGATACTTAACCAAATGAGACACTCAGGTGACCCAAGAATTCAATCTTTAAAAAATATAGAGCACATTCTAACACAAATTTGAGATCTACACTTCACTTACATATAATAAAAACATAATTTTCTACATTCATTTTTGTTTTATTAAATAAGTAAAAATGATGCACCTGTATAATAATTTTGCTGTGCCCATTCTCCTCTTATATAACCCCTAATGACTAGTTAAAAACTAAGTGTTCTAGAAGATTATACGTAAAACCTAAAAAATCTATCAAATGTTTAAAACTGATTACATATGTATTTACTAAATGAACCTTTTAAATTAACATTTTAAATCTTAAGCTTACCTTGAAAAGCCAAGGTGTAAGAATTCTCAGTGGAGGAATCAAAACTGGTGGTGAAGGGGAGGTCAGGTTATCAGTTGAAATGCCAAGGTTATCTCTAATCTGTAATTTTCAAATAAAATGCAACACACCTATAAAAGTGTTCTTCCAGTTTGTTTTATCTTAAACTTGAGTTTAATTCCAGTTCCTATCGTTAGTTATATATTTAAACATGGCTAAGTGACTTCACCTTGCTAGGAACCAGTTTATAGCAAGGTGGGGTGGTGGGTAGCTATGAGATCTAAGGCTTCCACTTCTTAACTTTTTTTTCTTTCTCCTCTCATGTTTTGTTTTTTTTGCTTTTACCTTAGCTAGATTTTGCCAAAGTTCACAGAGGTAATCAAAAACTTGAGCATGTATTTCAGGATCCATAATAGCGTTGACATCTCCCAAAATGCCTAGCATTCTTCGCCACATTACAGTAGCAACATCAGCATGCCATCCTGTGAGTGTACCCCCTGCCATCACGCTACAACATTCAGATGGAAATTCACTGATTTCTGTAGAAAAAATACACTAGTGTCAGTAATTTTTCTAAAGAATTGATCACAAAACACAAAGGAGTCAAAATAATAAACTTAAATATCTACAAAAGTGAATTTTTAAAGTGTCATTATGCATTAGTGTTATTTTTTCCTGATTAAAATCAACTAGTTCATAATTCCTTATTATGGCAGTAATTACTTATTCAATACCACCTGTACTAAGATTTACCTAAGGAGGAAATGATGCAGATACTAGATAAATTTATTATAGTTGATATAAAGGTCATATTTATAAATACATAATCTCTCTTTCAGCAAATGGTCACTTCAGGTTATAGCATCAATTAATAGAATATCTCAAGCTGAAGGCAGTTCCTATAGGAAGTCTTCATAAGCCTGTTTCTTTGTACTTAAAACTTCCAAAGAAATGTATTTCACAATTAAGTCAAGCCTAGCATTAAAAGAGATATGATAATAACATGGGAAAATTAACATTTTTACTAAAACTTAAACATAATTTAAAAATTTCTATAATTACATTTCTTTTGCTTAATGAAATTGGCAAGATTATATGTAAGAAATATAGGTAACCTTGGATCCTAGTCTCATTTCTATCATTAATTATGTAATGTTGTACAAATTACTTAATTTGTCAGAGAGAGAGAGAGTGCACAAGCAGGCAGAGTGGCAGGCAGATGCAGAGAGATAAGCAGGCTCCCTGCCAAGCAAGAAGCCCAGTGAGGGACTCAATCGATCCCAGGACCCTGGGTCATGACCTGAGCCGAAGGCAGCGGCTTAACCAACTGAGCCACCCAGGCTTCCCAAATCTTTTTTTTTTTTTTTTTAATATTTTATTTATTTATTTGACAGAGAGAGCAAGAGAGCACAAGTGAGCACAAGAGAGCAGAATTCCTATGGTTACACTTCCTCACTGTAAAATAGATGGTTTAGCTAACATCACTATAGGTCTCCTTCAGCTTAAAAAAAATCCATCGGAGCACCTGGGTGGCTCAGTTGTTAAGCATCTGCCTTTGGCTCAGGTTGTGAACCCAGCATCCTAGGATCAAGCCCCATATTGGGCTCCCTGCTCAGTGGGGAGCCTGCTTCTCCCTCTCCAGCTCCCCTGTGCTTGTGTTCCCTCTCTTGCTGTGTCTCTCTGTCATAAATAAATTAAAAAAAAAAAAAAAAACCATTATCCTATTCAGTGTATATAATGGAAAAGGCAAAATAATTACTAAGTTGGTAAGGATTATTCCTACTTGATAGTATCTCAGTGTGCTCATAATTTCTAAGTTCATTCTAACTATATGTAAGTCCTTTACCTCTCATGTTTGACTTTTTTCTCTTTCCACATAAAGTGTATAATAACTGATTGTATTATAAAAAAGTTACCAAATTGTCTCTCACGATAATAGAAAATAAGAGTCTGGTGTAAACCCAATGAAATAAAAGAAAACACAAAACACTGCAGTTTCACTGTTAACATTTCCCTACTCTACAGAACCTGCATAATATAGTGATAAATCAACTGATTTGTCTCTTAATTATCCCTCTCAAAAACAAAATTTTAAATAATTTAGATAATAAGATCTCCTAACATTAATGCTCTGAAAGGAAAAATGGCAAGTATCTAATTTCCAAATATTGCCTAGGTCATCTGGAGTCTGAAGAACAGAATGGTGGAGCTTCTCATCAAGCTGCAGATCTTTCTGTTCCATGTTATCTATATTCAGTGTGGAAGGAGAAGGTGTCTGTGACCTGGATCCCAGAGCTGAATGGACTGGAGAAGCACTTTCTGAACCTGTAAAGACAATTTAATAAAAATTACAATAAAGAGAATATTCAACACCCTCTACCTAAGATGTAATGCTTAAAACCCCAATAAAACACAACTGAACCACATCAAAGGATATAACAGGTTACAAGTTGGCCAAAGAGGTAAATAAAATAAAAATACAGTACAAGATTTTATATCTAGGGGTCTCATTTGATTTCTTCCATGGGACTCATATGGAATTAGAACTGGACTTACCAGTTCATAGAAGCCATCAGTGAGAGTGAGAATATCTACTCTCATTCCTGGTCTAGCTACAGAAACTCTAGGACGCACTGTTACTCTATTTCACTAACTTCAGACTTGGAGCAATTCAAAAGAAGAGGAACTGTGGCTCTATGTGCTACTATCATTACTGCCCTGGTGTACAATGGTCCCTGGTGGGCCCCAGTGTTCAGTCTCTCCCCCACCACACACACACACACACACACACACACACACACACAGAGTCCCTGGTGGTCCCCAGTCTTCAGTCTCTCTCCCACCATACAAACACACTCCTTTCTTCCCAATCCATTTTTTGTAAGGCAGCAAAAAAAAAAATCTGAAAATCTAATCTGATAGTACTCCCACATTTAAAATCTTTCTATGGATTTTATGCCTCTTTACTGGACACAGCATAAGTGCAAACTTTTTAGTGTGTGGTTTTCCAGTCTTTGTGCAACTTTATTACAACTCCATAATTCCCCTAGTACTTTTAAGTTCTAGTCATAGAAAGTAAACTGCTGGTATTTATCAGAATACATAGCATACCTCTGGCCTTTTCCACATATTTTTCCCTTTGCATGGAGCCCTTATCCTGTTCCCATAAGTCTGGTTAACTTTTTATTTTTCAGGTTTCACCTTAGACACCCTTTCCTGAGAAGCCTACCCCATGTTGATATATCTGGGGTAAATAAATAATCTCTGCTCTTTGCACTTATTCCTCACCATTATATCACGTCACACTGACCTGAAACTATTCACTTTTAAATATCTTCACTAGTGCATATACTCTGTAAGAACAGGGACTGAATCTGTGGTTACATACTGACATACTGCCAGTGCATAGTATGGTGTCTGGCAAATAACAGAAACTCCTGTCAATTTAAATAATGTATACCATAAATTAATACTATATGAACAATTTGTGGTGGTTGTATGGGAGTGCTACTAGTACCAAGCCAAGCCCCTAAAATATTAGGTCTTTTTAAAAGAAAATCAACAAAGAAAGATTGGGCTTAAATGACGCATTAGACCAGATGGACTAAACTGGTATGTACAGAACAATCCATCCAAAGCAGCAGAATATACTCTTCTCAAATAGATACGGAACATTCTCCAGGAAAGATCACATATTAGGTCACACAACAAGTCTCAATAAATTCAGCACACCGAAATCTTATCAAGCATCTTTTGTGACCACAACAGTATGAAGCTAGAAATCAACTACCAGAAGAAAACTGGAAAAACTACAAATACATGAAGACTAAACATGTTACTAAATAACTACAGGGTGAATGGAAACTTAAAGGAGAAAAAATACCTAGATATAAATAAAAACAGAAATATAACATACCAAAACCTATGGAATGCAACAAAAATGGTTCTAAGAAAGAATTTCATAGCAATACAGGCCTGGCTCCAGAAAAGAGAAATCTCAAATAAACAATTTAACTTCCACCCAGGAAAATTAGGGGGAAAAAAAAAAGAACAAAGCCCAAAGTCAGTAGAAGAAAAGAAATAATATAAGATCAGAGCAGAAATTAATAAAATAGAGACTAAAAAGACAATAAAGGAAGATGAATGAAACTAAGGGCTGATTCTTTGAAAAGGTAAAAATGACAATCCTTTACATAGATCCACAAGAAGAAAAAAGAGCTCAAATAAAGTCAGAAATGAAAGAAATACAAATACCACAGAAATACAAAGGATCATAAGAGACTATGAACAATTATACCCCCACAAACGGGTCAACCTAGAAGAAATGGATATATTCCTAGAAATGTATAATCTTCCCGGATTCAATCATGAAGAAACAGAAATCTGAATAGACAGATCACTAGTAAGGAGACTGAATCAGTAATCAAAAACCTACTAATAAACAAAATTGCAGGATCACCCAGCTTTGCTGGTGAATTCTGCAAAACACCAAAGAAGTCTTAACTTCTATCCCTCTCAAATTCTTCCAAAAAATTGAAGAGGAAAGAAAACTTCCAAACTTATTTTACAAGGCCAGCGTTACCCTCATACCAAAACTAGACAAGGACACCACAAAAGAAAATTAGAGGCCAATACCCCTAATGAACACAGATGCAAAAATCCTCAACAAAATATTAGCAAACTGAGTTCAACAACACAGAAAAACAATCATACACCATGCTCAAGCGGGATTTATTCCTGGGAGACAAAGTTGGTTCAACATCTACAAATCAACCAATGTGCTAATACCATATTAACAAAAGGAAAGATAAAAATCATATGGTTATTTCACCAGATACAGAAAAGTATTTGACAAAATTCAATACCCATTAATGATAAAAGTCTCAACAAACTGGGTATAATGGGAATGCACCTCAATATAATAATAAAGGCCATATATAACAAATTAGCATCTAATATCATATTCACTGGTGAAATGTGAAAGCTTGCCCACTATCCCCACTTTTAGTCAACATAGTATTAGAAATCCTACCTGTAGCAATTAGTTAAGAAAAAGGAATAAGAGGTACACAAATTGGAAAGGAAGAATTAAGACTATCACTATATGCCCCCACATACTATATATAGAAAACCCTGAACCTTCCATCAAAAAACTGTCAGAATACATGAATTCAGTAAAATTGCAGAATATAAAATTAATATGTAAAAACTCTGCTGTGTTTCTGCACCCTAATAATGAACTACAAACAATCCCATTTATAATCACATTAAAAAGAATAAAATACCTAGGAATAAATTTAACTAAGGAGGTGAAAGACCTATATAGTGAAAACTAGGAGACACTGATGAAAGAAACTAAAGAAGACACAAATAAATGGAAAGATATGCCATGCTCATGAGTTGGAAGACTAATATTGTTAAAATGTCCATACCACCCAAAACAATGTACAGATTCAATGTAATCCCTATCAAAATACCAACAGTATTTTTCACAGAACTAGAATAAATAATTTTAAAATTTGTATGAAATAACAAAAGACTAACTAGCCAAAACAATCTTAAGAAAGAAGAACAAAGTTGGAGGTATCTTGCTCCCTATTTCAAATTATACTACAAAGCTATAGTAATTAAAACAGTGTGGTATTGGCATAAAAACAGACCCAGAGATCTACAGAACACAGAGAGCTAGAAAAAAACCCATGCATATAAGGTCAACGAATTTACAATAAAGGAGGGTAAAAGATACAATGGAGAAAGGATAGTCTCTTCAATAAATGCTGCTGGGAAAACTGGACAGCTATATGTAAAAGGATAGAATTAAACTACTACTTTATATCATACAAAAAAATCAATTCAAAATGAATTGAAGACCTGAAAACATAAAACTTATAAAAGAAAACATAGGCAGTAAGCTCCTTCACATTGATCTTAGCGATGTTTTTTAGATATCTGTTCAGGCAAGGGAAACAAAAGCAAAAATAAACGAGCGGAGCTATATCAAACTAAATAGCCTCTACACAGTGAAGAAAACCATCAACAAAACAAAAAGGGAACCTACTAAACTGAAGCAGATATTTCCAAATCATATATCTGATAAGGGCCTAACATATATATAAAAGGATTCATAGAACACAATAAATATATAAAATATATAAAGAACTCCTTTACCTCAATAACAAAAAACAATCCAATTAAAAAAGGGCAAAAGTTCTGAATATTTTTCAAAAGAACACATACAGATGACCAACAGACACATGAAAAGATGCTCAACACCACTAAACCTTCCAGCCACTCTGGAAAACAATACAGAGGTTCCTCAAAAAATTTTAAGTAGAACCACCGTATGATCTAGTACTTTCACTACTGGGTATCTATCTAAAGAAAAGAAAAACACTAATTCAAAGAGGTATTTGTATCCCTATGTTCATTGCAGTGTTACTTACAACAGCCAAGGTATGGAAATAACCTAAGAGTCCACTTAAGGATAAATGGATAAAGATGTGGTTTTTATAGACAATGGAATACTATTCAGTCACAAAAAAGAATGAAATTTTGACATTTGCAACAACATGGCTGGACCTCGACAGTATTATGCTAAGTGAAGTAAATTAGACAGAAAAAGACAAATACCATATGATTCCATTTATATGTGGAATCTAAAAAGTAAAACAAAACAAAATAAAACCCAGCCCCACAGATATGGAGAACTAACTGGTGGCTGCCATGACAAAGGGGAGGACGGTGTGGAATGGGAGGAGAATTAAGAACTTTCAGGGGAGCCAGGGGAGCTCAGGTAAGGATCCTAGGGTCCTGGAATTGAGTCCTGCCTCAGGCTCCCTGCTCAAGCAGGGAGTCTGCTTCTCCCTCTACCTTTATCCCCTGTTCGTGCTCTCTCGCTCTTCTCAAATAATAAAAGCTTAAAAAAAAAACTGGAATGGATAATCACCCATCAAAGGGCATTAGAAGACAGTGAGAACCAGAGGAAATTTGGATCATCCAGTGGAACCACTAATCTATGTGCTACTAGCTGCCCAGGATCCCTCTGGTCACTACAGTGGTCACTACAGTGACCAGAGACCAAGAACCTTGCAATAATGTGATCTTGCATTTCATAACTGAATTTCTTGGATCCCACTCATCATATATTTGACCACATAAAAAATTTGCTAAAAAGCATAATTCACTGTATTAATACAGACTATTAGTATATTGATAAATAGGCCTTCTATTAGGCAGTATTCTCTACAGTTTCTATAATAAATACTTTGTTAAAGAAATCATTAAAAATCTGGGCTTTGGAGAAAGACAACTATCATATGATCTCCCTGATATGAGGAAGTGGAGATGCAACATGGGGGGTTAAGGGGGTAGGAGAAGAATAAATGAAACAAGATGGGATTGGGAGGGAGACAAACCGTAAGTGACTCTTAATCTCACAAAACAAACTGAGGGTTGCTGGGGGGAGGGGGGTTGGGAGAAGGGGGATGGGGTTATGGACATTGGGGAGGGTATGTGCTTTGGTGAGTGCTGTGAAGTGTGTAAACCTGGCGATTCACAGACCTGTACCCTTGGGGATAAAAATATATGTTTATATAAAAAATAAAAAATTAAAAAATTAAAAAAAAAATCTGGGATGACACTAAAACACAGTGAAAAGAAGAAAATACTTCTCAACTATTTTTTGGTAATCTAAAAATCACTACAGGAAATGCAGTGATGCAAACATATATAAAATTCTGTATACAATATCAGGAGTTCAGCTAATCCCCTAAAACTTACCATGTAGACTCTAGGCCAAGACACTCTTACATTAATGCATTTTTTCCCTCCATTGTTACATAAAGATAGATGAAAACATAATGCTTAAACTCTAATAAGTAATACTTAAAACCTATCAAATAAAATCCTAAACAGATTCTTTGGTGGCTTAAAAAATGCACTTAAAGAAGACATTCCCTTGAGTAACTTTACCAGTAACCGTTGCAACTTCAGCGGAGAAAGCCTGTTGATTAAGACTGCTTGTTTCAGAATCTATCTGAAGTGTGGTTAGACTAGCCACTTCCTGCTCTTCAGCACTCTGATGATGGCCAGAACCTGAATCCACATCAGCAGAGGACGTTATCCCAGCATCAGCTCCAAAGCCAAAATCTAAAGGAAGAAGAAATGCTAGTACATAGAAGTCTCAATTATAAAACAAAAGCATTTACAAAAAAGACAAAACGGGGTGCCTGGGTGGCTCAGTCAGTTAAGTGTCTGCCTTCGGCTCAGGTCAGGATCCCCGCTGGGATCAAGCCTGGAGTCTGGCTCCTTGATCAGTAGGGAGTCTGCTTCCCCTTCTGCCCCTGCCCGTTACCCTCATGTTCTCTCCTTTCCCCCTCAAATAAATAAAATCTTTTAAAATAAAGAGACAAAGTTGCTTCAGCAAAATGATTAAACATTAACATTCCCCCTACATCTATTTACATACCACTCAGACAAGTGTAAATAATGTTAACACAGTTTAAAGTTTATAATTAGAAACAAATTTTTAAAAGTTCTCATAGCTTATTACTAACAACAATAAGGACAAAAAACAGATACATATGATGTATCTTCACTATTCTTACCCACATTTTCTGATAGCTGGTAATAGGCTTTTCAACAACTTTATACTCTCTACTCTAGGTATATACAATAAAAATGGCTCATATGTAGTAAACCATTTTTCTCTTAACCCATATATTCCATCTGAAATCAGAGTAGCACATAATTCATGAAGGCAGAAAACATTTTTAGATTTTGGTACTCTTCACTACCAAGTGTAACAAAGAATTACAAAAAAGCTATGTGGTACTGATACAGCATCAAGTAATATCAATGCTATCATTTTAACTTTTGTGATTATTCAAGAAATGCTCTGGGTAATGGAACACCGAACATAACTGTACTAAACATACTGAAGCACTGAACTAGATAGTGGTTCCCAAATACAAATGCATGAAACAGCACTGACTCATAACTATGACTATCCATTATTCTAATGTCAAGTCTACTCTAACTTTTTTCCTTTCTGTATGTTTGGTTCTAAAATATCATTTGTTTTATGAAAGGATAGTGGTTTCTGTTTTTTAAGTGCCTTCAGTTTGGTGAAATAAAGTGGTCCCGACTTGAATTCCCTAAAACTTCCTTTGGAATTTCACTAAAAAATGAAATCATAATATGTGGGAACCCTTGTCCAGTAACATTAGAGAGGAAAGTGATGGTTACATAATTCACAAGTCAGTCTCAAACAGAAAACAATTAACAAAAAACATACTGCTCAAATAGAAAAAGATACTTGCTGTCAAATTTTCGGCCATCATATTGGAAAGCGCTGAAAGAATCCGAATGACTATCTGAGCTGATAAGATCACTGCTCCCTGCACTGGCAGGAGAAGTCCATTCTGAGGGCACACCTGGGTCATCAATAGGGCGCATTTGGTTTTGCTTATTTAGAATATCAGGGAGGTCTTTGGGAATTTCAAGACTGCCTGGACTACTTCCTCTTCTTGTCATAGTCTAAAAATTCAAGAAACATCTTACTATTAAAAACGTAATCTCATTAAACATCTGAAATCTTGAATTTCCAAGACAATCACCATAATAAATTGAGATATAGGGTATGAAGTAGGAGGTGGGAAACACACTAATCAAACAGTCTATGTAACTGTATGGAGCCATTACCTGAATTACTGTTGGTTTGTCTAAAGTAGAGACCCAATCGTGATATGGTGTTGGGTCTAAGATTCTTTGAGCCTCAAAGGATCCATGGAGTGAAGTTAAGAGGGTAGAAAGAGCAAGGTATTCAAATGGAAAAAGTAGCAGCAAATAGTAGAGATAGTGGAGGAAGGAAAGAATGATGGCAAAGAGGTTATTCTATAATGAATATATATAATAATTCTATTATTTTTTCCCATTCAAGGAAAAAAAAACTAAACTCTCTCAACAAAAATCTTATTAAAAAAAACACAACAGTTGGGGTGCCTGGGTGGCTCAGGGGGTTAAGCCTCTGCCTTCGGCTCAGGTCATGATTCCAGGGTCCTGGGATCGAGCCTCACATCGGGCTCCCTACTCAGCAGGGAGCCTGCTTCCCCCCTCTCTCTCTGCCTGCCTCTCTGCCTACTTGTAATCTCTGTCTGTCAGATAAATAAATAAATAAATAAAATCTTAAAAACAAACAAACAAACAGTGGAACATGACCATTAAAAAAAGACGCAATTCTACATATATTTATCTTTCCTTAACAACTAAGCATTATTAGGGATAAAATTGCTTCTATTTTCAATCTGCCATAGTTCTAATAAAACAAAGAGAACTTTAAAATCTGTTCTGAAGTTATCTATAATGACTAAGTAATCAATATTTATGCTATCAAACCAATAGGAGTTGGGTCAGAAGACCTCTCGTTATCTTTCTTGTTAAGAAAGAGCCAGCAGTGGGCAGGAAGGTAACCTATGAGCAAATACAAAAAACAGAGGGAAGACTAGGAAGGTAGGGGCTTATACCTAAGTAGTTAAGCAAATAGGTATTCTAACCTTTTACTCTGGTCAAAATTATAAGCCTATTTGTTTAATGTCTTTAAATAAAAAATATTATAAAAGTAGAATTTAAGATCTTAATTCAAAAAAGGGGTTAAGTTTTAGAGGAAGATTATTTCGAGTAAAGATTTACAAACACACACACACACAGGTATATATATTCTCCTTGCTAAATCAAATAAATAAAATAAAATAACACTTACTGAGGCATTACCACTTCGAAGTCGTTCTGCTATAAACTCATCCATCAGATCAGGAACATTAGCACTGCTGCTGCCAATATCACTATTAAGAGGGGGCAGTTTTGGGCTCATGTCCTCTTTATTGACTAAAAATAAATAAATAACTATATATAGTGAGAAAAAACTTAACTGCATTTCCTGAATTTGAAACAAACAAAAACAACCCAAAACAAATCACCTATGCCATATCAATTATTTGCCAAACATGCATCTATGAATAATTTTTCTCCTTTTAGATTTAATTTTAGGAATTAGTAAATTGATATTTACTTTATTTAACTAAGCAGATGTTAGTCAATCTTCAGTGTAACCTTAAACAGCAAGAAAGCTTATAGATAAGCACTAGCTGGAGTTAGGTTAATATCGCCTATAAAGAAACTGGTATATTTATCTTTCTTCCTGCCTCTATGCTTCTATTTAGAGTCTTAATAATAACTTAGAATTCCATTCTTTCCAAGGACTATTTACAAGGAATCTATCCCTTGAATCTATCCACATCTCAGTGGGATATAAATGCGTTTAAGTTTAGATAAATAAAAAATTTATAAGCATGACATAATGTCATTTCTGTACACTACAAAGTCTAATGTTATTGTTTTAAGAAAAAAAATATTTATTTTCATAAAGGTTTTTCTGTAAGAAGAAAAAATTATTCTTAAAATTGTTCTGTAAAAATTATTTTGATTTCTTTATGACTATATTAATAATAAAATTTTAAACTTGGGGAAAAAACTTATAGAACACAAGATATTTACTTCACTATTATGCTGTTGAAAAGTTAATTTCTCTGCAATAAAAGAAAACCAGCATTGTTTATATTCCTAATGAACTAAAAAAGCATTTCAGGCTAAGAAAATACACTAGTCAAGAGCTCACTGTGAAATACCATTATCTTTATATTACTGGCCAGGCTTTGCTAAGCTGTCGAATACTGCCCTCAAGTGGCATTAATGGCTCAATGCAAGATGCATTATATGGCATTCTGTTAATCATGCTAACAAAACCATGTTAAACAAACAAAATCAAAACCTACCTTACTGCTGAAAGTTAATTTTCTATATCTGTAAAGTTATTTTAAATTTGAATCAAGATAAGAGAAGACAGTTACCATAATCTTGCTTTCTGTAATCTGTCCATAGAGGTTCCATATTTAAATCATGATTGGCTATCATGAAACCTTTATGCACATCTAAAATCTCAGAAAAAAGAAAAGCACTGGTAAGTGTTTTAAGGACTTGCATTCTATACAAATGAATGCAAAACTAAAAAGCCTACCCCTTGTTTTGAAATTGCTTATATGAAAAGTAACTAAATCCATTTTGAGATTTAAGAAATAATTTCTCCTTCAATGATAACTTAAAACGTTGGTGGCTGGTTGTATGACCTAAAAATGTCAAAGTAATTTTCGTCCACGAAAAAAGATAAAACTAAGTAAATCAGCAATAAAAATAACGAACTCAATTAGATACAGCCGGTGCTCTTTTAAATATAAACTATAAGGGGGCAGGGGAGAAAGTATTCCACCTACTTAGTAAACCTAATTTCATGGCTCATGTAGTACATACTCAGAAAAATATTTGATTTCGGTAGCCTCTGAAAGGTCATTAAAATTTTCCTGTATCTCCCTCTTTCCTATCTTGTTCAGCAGCAAAGAGGTTTAACTAAATGCCTTAAAAGGGAAATTAGTAATTTAAATAAACATTGTATGCTGGGAAAAATACAGCTGGGAAAAGGCGCATGCATAACCAAACAGAGAGAAAGCAGTGACCATCCCAAAGCTTTTTGATTGCTTATAGCTTGCTTCAGTTGCATTAAGCCAAACTGGTGCTGTCTTTCTCCTTTTGCGCTCTGCACACTGTTAGTGCTCACCTGCAGCTTTCCTTCCAAAATAGCCCATTACATGACTGTACAGATCCCTCAGTGGAGCCTCTGGTGGCATTCTGTTCTGCCTCTGTGGGGAAACATTTGCCTTCGGCTTCGAAAGAGCATGTACAACAGTTTTATAAACGCCACCCAGGGAGCCCTGCTGTAGTCCTGCCTCATGACTTGATGACCTAAGAGTACTACGACTACCTAACTGATTACTTGCAATTCCTTCTTTTTCTAACAGAGTGGTGGGAATCTCTGTAGACTCCTTCATTGTTTTACTTACTGACACTGTACCAACTGTACCTAGAGGCCTGTACACACCAGGTTTTACTAACTCTGTCAAACTACCTGAGCTGATATGGGGGTTGCTGGTGCTGCTAGTGCTGCTGTTACTACTACTACTAAAGCCACCAAGCTTCCGCAGTCTCATCTTCCATGGAGCCTCTTTGTTTTCCAGAGGATTATAAAACTGAACTGACTCAGTAGATGGTCTAAAAGTAACATGAACAGTATTTCGTTTTTTAGTAGCTATTTTCATGATTTTGGCTCTATGAGTTACTGTTTCAGACAAGCTCCTTTTAGTTGGAGAAAGCTTGCTAGTGCTTGTAACATGAGGCAGTCTATGGTTAAGAGGTGTTTTTAGTGTAGTTTTCTTGGCATGCATTACATGTGGGACAATGATTTTTTCACTGATTTGCACACCCTTAACCTTTTCAACTAGTGTTGTATCCACACAGGCATCTAATTCTGTGGCTGTCTGTCTATACAGGTGTTTCCTTTTTTCTTTATCACAAGGGCTCCCTGAACTAGGTTCTGAGGACTGTTTGTCACTGTTTAGTTCCTTAGATTTTTCATAAGTTTTTGTTCTCATAAAACTTCCTAACTGGTTAGGTGCAATACTACTCATGAAGACAGCTGAGTTTGGTTCTTTTTGAAACTGAATGTTTTCAGGAGTCCCAACAAAAGAGGCGGTATTTTCTGATTTACTTTCTTGGTCTATGTATTCTAATTTATCTGAAGACGATCGTTCATCCCTATTTACTGCAATAATCATTTCCTCAGAAGCTGCATCTTTACCTAACTCATTTTTACTATGATTTTCCTGGTTTTCCTTAAAATATTCTTTCAGGGAGGAAAGAAGATCGTCATCTCCTTCAAGGTCAATGTACTGGATTTGTTCAAAAGCTGAATCTGCAAGTTCTACTGGATCTATTAAGTGACAAAGATGGTCATATATGCTATCACCAACTTCCAGAGAAGACTCTCTACTATGCGTATCAGTGATGTGGCTTTCAGTGGATCTAGTTATTGAAGAAGCCTCTGTGGAACTCTGCAAGCTTGGCGCATGACGGGATGAACTGTCAATGACAGGAACTGCACCTTTGGCTCGCTCAACAGTGAATGGTTCCAAGATGTCAGAAGTGCTGCTACTTCGAGGCAATGGCTGCTCCTCATTCAAAGCACCAAAAACTTCATTTCCAGTGTCTTCACTTTGTGAAAAATGTCTGACTCTAGTTGGGCGGGGAAGTATTTGAGCATCATCAATATCTGTAAAAAAGAAAAATTATGAAGAGTAGGAACTATATGAACATGAAGAATATATTATTAAATTTCAACCATACCCTAAACATATGCTTAAAATAAAAAAATTCTGAGATTTTTTGGTAAGCTCAATGAAATCTATTAAAAATAGAAATTTGTTTTTAAGTAACGATGGGCACAAGCCAATATAGCATGTAGTGTCAATGATTAGAAAACTATCAGAATACATTTTAAAATGTTAACATGCATAGTAATAGTGAGGTGATGAAACATTTGGAAGTGCAGTTAAAGATAGAGCTGTGCCAATAAATAAAGCAATTTAAACTTGCTATTCAATTTTTCCTATTTAAGTTCCAAGCATAAAAAAGTAGAACTTAACACAGGAAGCTGATTTAGGTATTCCACTGTAAATTCTTATAGGGTCTCATAAATTCTCATTTCTTCCTTACCAGGCAAGAGGAATCATCTTTTCTTCAAATCTTGCCTATTTGTTTAATCACATATTACAATGAAAATCTCCCTTTCTTCTACCGAGGTGTTTTGCATTATTTTTTATAGCATCAATATCTATTCACCCTACCAAACACAGTGCTAAAAAAAAATGTTTTCCCATTTCTCACAAACACCATTTAATCTACTAGGAAGAAACCTTCTCTGCCTATCATTGGCCCTTACCATTTAACAAATATTAAAAACAAACCTTAAAAATTGTATCTAGGTCTTTTGGAGGTACCTGGGTGGCTCAGTAGGTTAAGTGTCCGAATCTTGATTTGGGCTCAGGTCATGATCTCAGGGTCCTGCAATGGAGCCTGCACCGGGCTCCATGCTCAGCAGGGAGTCTGCCTGGGATTCCCTCCTTCTCCCTCTGCCCTTCCCCCTGCTCATGCATGCACACACCCTCTCTCTAAATAAATAAAATCTTAAAAAAAAAAAAGGTATCTTTTTACATCTCTAAGAATTACAAATTTTAGAGTCAAATGGGCATTACAGATTATCTAATTTAATTTTCTTACTGAGGAAACTGAGGCCCAAATAGGTAAAATCAGAAACTATGAGAAGCAGGCTTAGTGTTCTATGTCACTGCATTGCTTTTGCTGCTCAGTATATGGTAAATCCTCAAAAACATTTATGAAATTGAAAATCACAACTTGAAGTACTATGATATATAGTACTATAGATACATGTAAATTAGAAACTTTGTAATTAAAATACAGTACCTATGAATCCACCCTGGCCTTTACATTACCAAGAAATACGCTAAAAAAATTTTTGTTTGTAAGCCAGCAAAATATAATGAAAAAAGGACAAAGAGTTAAAAAGTCAGATGCTGTTACTCATTAGGCTTATGATACAAAGGTAATAAGTAACAGAACTATAACTGAAAATGGGACGATTTAGAACCAGAGTAAAACAGTGACTTATCTAGAAGACCACAAATTAACTTATTGATTGTGCTAGGTATAGAACTTCGGTTTTCTTACTCCAGACTCTGAGACCAGTGTTCTCATTTATAAAATGGGGACAGTGACTTAAAATTTCTTGGGATCCATGCTATGCATAAAAGGAGGCTGGTCTTTCTGCTATTTTATTCATATCAAGTTCTTTTACAAGGTCCACAAGGAGTCAGGTTATACAGATTCAGAACAAGGGAAGTTTGTATTTTAAGATTCAACTATATTCCTGAAGATATACATTTAGATTTCAAGCTCAGGTCAAATACACAATACTGCTGGAAGTTAAGACAATTAATCTATTTTATCATTCAGTTGAGGGGAATATTCTAAAAATGACACTGTTTTTCTTCTTCATATACTCCATTTAGAAATTCTTTTAAATGAAAAGTGAAACATTTCCTCAGAAACTAAACATTTATGCATTTATAACCATTTATTATTGCAGCAGATACCTAATGCTTATTTATCTGTCTTAACAAATGTATTTTGGTTTTATTTTATCTCCCATAAGAGATCATAAGAACCTCTGCCTAGAGGACAGAGATTATTTTTAAAATGCACTCCAAATTTCTTTCCACAAAATACCCTAAGAGGATTAGCAAAGGATAAAAATTAATTCTCTATAAAAAGCCTTGAAAATTTTAAAGTTGAGACTTCATCTGTTTCTATTCAAAATTTAAAACCTTATTAAAAGCTAATGTTATGGGGGAGCCTGAGTGGCTTAGTCGGTTAGGTATCAGACTTTGGCTCAGGTCATGACCCCAGGGTCCTCCCATGTCAGGCTCCTTACTCAGCGGGGAGCCTGCTTCTCTCTCTCCCTGTTGCTCCCCCTGCTTATGCTTTCTCTCCCTGTCAAATAAATAAATAAAATCTTAAAAAAAATAAAAAAGGTAATGTTATGATTCTAGCAAATATATGAACTTCAGAAAAGAAGTAGAATATTAGTTTTAAATTTTAAGTTCCTGACATTTCATAATTTTTCTATTCTAAACAAGCCAATAAAGATTTCTGTGAAGTTCTCTTTTTAAGAATTTGTTCCCAACCCTGTCCTCACCTTGCATAATTAGAGAATTTAACCATTATTACAGTCTGTTTTTTCCTTAACTATTTTTTTTATCACATATGAATATCCAATACTTTCATGCAAGTTTAAAAGGCAAGAGCTTTTAAAAAAAGCATATTTTCTATCAATAATATACTGCTTGAGAACTTAAGTTTAAATTTAAACAAAAAAAAAAAACCAGTATTTAAGCTTTAAATATAGTTCTTTTTTTTTTTTTTTTAAAGATTTTATTTATTTATCAGAGAGAGAGAGGGGAGAGAGCAAGCACAGGCAGACAGAATGTCAGGCAGAGGCAGAGGGAGAAGCAGGCTCCCCGCCGAGCAAGGAGCCTGATGTGGGACTCGATCCCAGGACGCTGGGATCATGACCTGAGCCGAAGGCAGCTGCTTAACCAACTGAGCCACCCAGGCGTCCCTTAAATATAGTTCTTATAACTATATAAAATTAGTAACTGAATAACATCAAAGAAGAAAATAACTGCTGATAGGAAATCAATGTCAGCACTTACGCATAACTGACTGGAGCAAGCTTTAAATTTAAAGAAATGCCTGTATACCTGCATTCTGTTAAGGAGAAAAACACTAAATGATAGCTAAACCATATAGTCTTTTCTACATGTGAGGCATTGTTACAAGCATCTTACATATATTAACTCACTAATCCTCACAACAACACTGTGAAGTAGGCATTGTTATCCCCATTTTATAGCTGAAGAAACTAAGTGACTTGTCTGAGATTACACAGTTAGAAAGTAGAGAGCTAGGATTTGAGGGCAAAAATTAGTCCATATTTTAAGTATCCTGACTAATATCTGTCATATAGTCATGAAATAATTCATTAATATTTTTAAATTGGCAAAAATTAATTGTGTTAAATTATAAAGCAGCATAATGACTTATCTCCAAAGATAAGAATCTTAGAAATCAAGACTTAGTCAAATACAAATATTAGTGAATTACAGAAGAAAACAACTGACAAACTTTGTATTGGATTGCTGAAAATAACTGTGGCTTTAGGTTTAAACAAAAATGGGTCTTCAAAACAATTATGCTGCTTATATTTTACCTTGAAAAACAGTAGCCTTTAAATGAAATTATTTTAATCTAAAGTATCAGTAACCATTAAACAAGCAAAACAAGAAAAAAGTTTTTAAATAAATTTTAAAAGAACTTTTGAACATTGATAAAATGCTTCCTATGGAGCCTACAAAGTGCTAGAAATGTCAAGTTTTATCTCCGGATTTCCTTAATAATATTTAGTATGAAAAGTGTTGGAAATTACTTCTGGAATAGTTTTTCTTTCCTGAATATTCTGTTTCAAAGCAAAGCTTTCTTTGTTATTTTGAATGATAAACTCTAAACTAAAGCTTGCAATGTGTAAAAAAAATTTCTTCCCACTAGAATTATGCTTCTTCAGGATTTTGTTTGTATCAACATCACAATATCCCCAGTGCTTGAAATAACTCTTATCACACAGTAGAGGTTTAGTACACTAACACTGGTAAAGGACAGCATGTCTTTTATAATAAAAATTAGTAGCTGCTAATTCATAAAATATCAACCTAGTTCCTCAGGAAAATAGATCTCTTAATTTATAACACTAACACACCACTAGGAAATTTAAATAATTTTACAAAACAGGTACAGAATCAAGAGCCAAATCCCTTCTACCTAAAGTTAAATTCTATTTTTGACCAATCATAAATACTAGTTGAATTCATAAAAATCATTTATATTAGTTTACAAAGAAGTTCATACCATTTTAAAGCTGAAGTTTTTTTCTGGATTTACCTAAAGGAAATGACAATGTCCTTTATGTAATTAAAAAATGTTTTTGCCTATTTGGGTAACATGGCAATGTACTTTCAAGGTAAGAACCACAGAGCATCCATGTTTCCAATTTTATTACTAACAGAGTCTAATAAAGACTCTTCAAGACTGGATGTACAACTTCAGGTAATTCAAAGCAGTGTCTACATCACCAAAATCATGGAAAAACAGTCTATGCTGATGTTTTGTTGCAATTTTGAGTCTTTTTGCTTACATTTTGGTCACTGACAGCATAAAAAAATGCTATTGATTTTTCTAAATTGTTCTTATATTGGCAACTTTGTTGAACTTTTATAGATTCTAGCAGTTTATTAACTCGGTTTTCCTAGTCATTAAATCAGGAAGGCTCCTTCTGATGCCCCATAATTCTCTGGCTTAGAGAAATTAATAAATTTCAACTCACAAAAAAATTAAAAGCAACATATCAACCTCAAATAACTTTAATTTTGAACACTAAAACTTAAACCGCTGAACTATCTTCTACTCTTTCATCCTTCTAATAGTTTCCCTTACTCTTAAATTTTGGAAATAGACAAATAACCAATACATTTTTCATGTTAAGAAAATTATACTGGGGGCACCTGGGTAGCTCAGTTGTTAAGTGTCTAATTTCGTCTCAGGTCATGATCCCAGGGTCCTGGAATTGACCCTGCATTGGGCTCTCTGTTCGGTGGGAAGTCTGCTTCTCCCTCTCCCACTCCTCCTGCTTGTGTTCCCTCTCTTGCTGCATCTCTGTCAAATAAATAAATAAAACCTTTTAAAAAAAATTAATTAAGGGGTGCCTGGGTGGCTCAGTGGGTTAAGCCTCTTCCTTCAGCTCAGGTCATGATCTCAGGGTCCTGGGATTGAGCCCTGAGTTGGGCTCTCCGCTCTCAGGGAGCCTGCTTCCCAGCCTCTCTGCCTGCTTCTCTGCCTACTTGTGATCTCTCTGTCAAATAAATAAATAGTCTTTTAAAAAATATTAATTAAAGAAAGGAAAGAAAATTACACTGTTTGGGGGGCGCCTGGGTGGCTCAGTCGTTTAAGCATCTGCCTTCAGCTCAGGCCATGATCCCAGGGTCCTGGGATAGAGCTCCACATAGGGCTCCCTGCTCTGCAGGAAGCCTGCCTGTCCCTCTCCCACTCCCCCTGCTTGTGTTCCCTCTCTCGCTGTTTCTGTCTCTGTCAAATAAGTAACTAAAACCTTTAAAAAAGAAAGAAAGAAAGAAAATTACACTGTTTATGAGCATGTTACATAATGCCATTTTAAGTTAGCTTCAAGTTTTGAGACGTACTTTAAAAATTAATACAAATTATTCCAGCAAAAACAAAATAAATTTGATTTAGAATTATGCTAGAGCGAGCAGATTACAGGTAGAAATTCTATAAAAGATTACTATCACATGTTGATGATAACAAAGAAATTCCTTGGTTGTGTAAAGAAGGGCCTACTTGTTTGGTTGGAGGTGGAAAATTCTCCTCCTGATTAGGTAGAACTGAGGAACAGGATGGGGCATGAGAGATAACATTTTCTTTCTTCTGATACTCAGAAAATAGAAGTAGAAAGATCAAAATATTTCGCTCTACAGAGCTCAATTCTAATAATGAAGCACTATTAAGTAACATTAGCAGCCTACATAAAACAGCCTAGAGAGACTAGAGTCTAACAGCAAGTATGACAAACAAGTTAGCAGTTGAGAACAAGTTCAAAGAAAGTAAATCTGTAAACTTAATTTCCAGGTGAGAAACCCACACTACTTACTTAGAAAATAGTAAGAATCAGTTGGAAAAGCATAAACAAAGTCAGGTGGCCACCCTGCTTATGTTTTGTTTTGTTTTTACATCACTTATTTCATTAAAGGACTACTTTTGGCAATAAAAGCTTATTTGCTTAAGAACAATTCCTGAGATTTCTGGCTTTTCTGTAATCCATTTATCAGGAAAAGAAAGACTGCTTAGCCTAGGCTACCAAATGTTTAAAAGCATAATCTAGTTTAGGAATGAAGAGTATGCTTGGCCAGACACCTATATTACTTGTAGAGTTTTAAAAAATAATGTTAGATGCCTGTGTAACCCCCAGCATATTATATCAAAACCTGAGGCAGATGCCTGGGAAAAAAATATTATTTTAATTGTTACACATAGTCTATTGTTAAGAACTGATGAAAAATAAAGCAAATGCCTTTGAACTAGTCCCCCAGCTTAAGAAAAACTATCCAAAGATATTCAGCTATTTAAATAGTTTGGTCTGTATAAAACTATAAATAACATAAATAACATCACATAACAGTGTAGGTAGAATGGACATCTAAATAAGAATACTGGAGGAATAAGAAGGGCTGGACAGAAATAGGGTGCTTTAAAAGCTGATGGTCCATTTTTTAGAATCTCAGTGTTTAAAAAAAGGCGGGGATGCATCACCACTTCCTCATATCAGGGAGATCATATGATAGTTGTCTTTCTCTGCTTGACTTATTTCGCTAAGCATGATACGCTCTAGTTCCATCCATGTTGTCGCAAATGGCAAGATTTCATTTCTTTTGATGGCTGCATAGTATTCCATTGTGTATATATACCACATCTTCTTGATCCATTCATCTGTGGATGGACATCTAGGTTCTTTCCATAGTTTGGCTATTGTGGACATTGCTGCTATAAACATTCGGGTGCATGTGCCCCTTTGGATCACTACATTTGTATCTTTAGGGTAAATACCCAATAGTGCAATTGCTGGGTCATAGGGCAGAGGTAGGAGAAGAATAAATGAAACAAGATGGGATTGGGAGGGAGACAAACCATAAGTGACTCTTAATCTCACAAAACAAACTGAGGGTTGCTGGGGGGAGGGGGTTTGGGAGAAGGGGGTGGGATTATGGACATTGGGGAGGGTATGTGCTTTGGTGAGTGCTGTGAAGTGTGTAAACCTGGTGATTCACAGACCTGTACCCCTGGGGATAAAAATATATGTTTATAAAAAAAAAATAAAAAGTTAAAAAGATAAAAAAAAAAAAAAAAAAAAAAAAAAAAAAAAGGCGGGGATGCCTGGGTGGCTCAGTTGGTTGGGCATCTGTCTTTGGCTCACGTCTTGATCCCAGGGTCCTAGGATCTAGTCTGACATTGTGCTCCCTGCTCAATGGGGAGTCTGCTTCCTCCTCTGCCTGCCGCTTCCCCTGCTTGTGCTCTCTCTGACAAATAAACAAATAAAATCTTTAAAGGGGGGGGGGTCACACAGCTTCCTTCTACCTGCATAAGTATTCAAGAGTATCAGGTATATATTTTTCCAGAGAACTCCACTTCTAACCAAAAGCTAGAAGACTGTCTATGAGTATTTTCACTGTTTTTTGGTGAAGCAGTTACAGAAACCTCAGCTCCTGATCTTAAATGATGTGCCCAGGAAATATATTATTGAATTCATTTAGCCTGCTAATATGAGGGAGAGACCTAAAACTATGAAAAATTTTCCTTTGCAGTTCATTTTAACTCTCTCTGTACTATAACTATTCTACAGTAAAATTTACTCAATCTTTGGAAGGAAACATAAACAAATCGTTTGGTTAAGAATCTAAAACTTTGGCAGTTTTCTTTTTAAAATTTAGCACTATTTTTTTAAAAATCTCTCTTCATAGAACTTCTTTTTCCTTTCCCTACTTCTCCCCCTTATGGTCTTGCCTCCCCTATCTCCCTTCAACGCACCTAACACCAGAAAAACCAAAGAAAAACCTTCAGTTTGCCTCCAATAATAATAGGGGCAATGAAAAATATCCAATAATCCAGATTTCTACTGTATAAGCGTGTATAAGAGTAATCCTGTCCCATTTTCACAGCTAATTTTTAAAATTATGAGGTCAGTTCAATGTCTTGCAAATTTGTTCTCTCTGGAACCTAAATGCTTTAGAATGTCAATGTGTGTACCTGGGAAAGCTCTCCATATTAAATAAGTTTGAGAAATAAACAGTTGTGAGAAGGGTATGTGTTTGTGTGTTTCTTTTTAAAAACTGCACTTCTAGAATATATTGATACACACTATAAATTTTTAATCCATACGACTTAATAAGATCTCCCAGAAAGTGTTGTAAATTTACACAACTGCACAGCAAATGCTAAATTCATTCACAAGTCACTTCTCAGTAAAGAAGAGTTTTTGCTGCTACTTTATATGTTCCTTGCCCCTTTTAAGCCTTAAAAGAAAAATGGATTTTACTAAAAATAACCAAGTCTAATGATGCTTTATGTCTTATATGTATACATGCACAAATAACCAGAAGTAACTGTATTACAAGTTATCAATAGATAAGCACTGGTTTGGAGGATTATGTGTATTTTTCAAATTCTTTTCTATATAATCCATATTTTCTAAAATTAACAGTAGTTTGATAGCCATATATAAAGTTTGTTTTTATTTGGTGACTGATATTTTACCATTATCTAACTCTTTAAATCTATCATAGAATGCATGTTACCCCAAATGAAGGAAATGAAAACAACAAATACAACTGCCACTTAGAAAACTCCTTTCAAACACCATTCCTAAAACACCTTCCCCATTAAATCGATAAAAGGTAATCTTTCTGAATTATGTATTTACAGTGAAGCAAGGATTCTGAAATAGGCACTTGTCCTAGTTAAGACACTACCTGACAACATTTTAAAGGCAACACCTCATGTTTATTTTAGCTTTTAAAAAATATTTCAGCACTTAACATGCATATTTGCTAAAATATTATTTAAGCTGCAGACAAGAAAGTTTGCAAAGCCCCTAAGATTCTGAGGAAAAAAAAAATTTCTTGTCAGTTTTAACACAGCAGGGGACTATATCATCCAAACATTAAGAATTAGTGGCCAAGAATTAGTGTCTGGGTGGCTGAGTTGGTTGAAGCCTCTGCCTTCGGCTCAGATCATGATCCCAGTGTCCTGGGATGGAGTCCCGCATCAGGCTCTCTGCTCAGCGAGAAGCCTGCTTTTCTGTCTCTCTCTTCCTGCCTCTCTGCCTACTTGTGATTTCTGTCTGCCAAATAAATAAATAAAATCTTTTTTAAAAAATACAAAATAACAAAAAGAATTACAAGGGGTACATGGGTGGCTCACTTGGTTAGGCAGGCTTCTGCCTTCCTTTGGCTCAGGTCATGACCCCAGGGTACTGGAATCAAGCCCCACATTGTGTTGGGCTTCCTGCTCAGTGGGGCGTCTGCTTCTCCTTCTCCTACTGCCCCTTCCTCCCCTTGTGCACTCACACGCTCCCACATTCTCTCATAAATAAATAACATCTTAAAAAAAAAAAAAAAAAAGAATTAGTGGCCAAAATTCATTTCAGTTTTCCTAAACATGTCAAAAATGGTTTGCAGTAAATGTTTTAAATATGTTTTTTAAAACTATATAAAAAAAAAAAAAAGCCTGAAACAAGAAATATATTTAAGAGACATTTACAACAAATTGGGAGTTTCGTTTAGCTATATATAATTTAGTTATAAGAAGAGAAACATTGCTTTGTCCATTTATGTAACTGAAATTATAACTTGACTCAATCAACAAAATCAGTGCTACTTACATAGGAAGGTACAGCACCTAAAATGAAGCACCAAAGAGACAAAACATTCAAATTCTTTATTTGTAGCTAAGCATCCTATGTAACAAAAATATATGCTGTTTTCTTCTATATATTAAAATTTATATTATTTCATTTATGTATTTCCAATCTTACTACTCTTTACATTGATAGCTTAAATTATTCAGGTAGCCTAATCTTACTGGTGTCAAATACAAATTCATTCATCATCAAATACTTATTGAGCATCCAGGTTTGAATTTGAGACCAAATTTTCTATTTTATCATTATCATCCATAAAACTCCATAGTCAGCTATCAATTTCATTATAAGATTCTGGTAGAGACTCATTATTTCTATTATACTTTGGTTCTAAAAAAAATATTGAATACTTCTCAAAAACATCATAAATATATACCTAATATTTATATATCTAAGTATTTACCTAAGTATTTATCAATCAAGGTCTCTTGAACTAGAAAACACAAACATATCACATCCAGTAACTGAGTATTTTATTTTCTCATTTTCAGGAAAATAAAATACTAAGTTTTTTTCAGTTACAGTATTTTCAAAGGATACCAACCACAACAGTGTCTATGTATCTACGTACATTCACCTCTCAATATGTATCCCTCTGGTTTGGTTGAAATATCTGATATTATATCACAAATGGTGGAAAGCACTTCAACTAAAATAACATGATTAATAAAAATGCACCTTCCCTTGGGAGCACTTGGGTGGCTCAGTTGGTTAAGTGCCTGACTTGATTTCGGTTCAGGTCATGATCTTGGGTTCTGGGATCAAGCCCCATGTAGGGCTCCATGCTCAGTGAGCAGTCTACTTCAAGATTCTCTCTCCCCCCTCTGCTCTTCCCAGCTCCCACCCCACTCTTGATCTCCCTCTAAAACAAATAAATAACTCTTTAAAAAAAGGAGGGGGGGCGGGCGCCTGGGTGGCTCAGTGGGTTAAGCCGCTGCCTTCGGCTCAGGTCATGATCTCAGAGTCCTGGGATCGAGTCCCGCATCGGGCTCTCTGCTCAGCGGAGAGCCTGCTTCCCTCTCTCTCTCTGCCTGCCTCTCCATCTACTTGTGATTTCTCTCTGTCAAATAAATAAATAAAATCTTTAAAAAAAAAAAAAAAAAAAGAGGGGGGGCACCTTTCCTCACATAAGCCTTCAATCCATCAGGAACTGAAAGGATGAAGACAGGTTGATTAAGGAAAAAAAAAAAAAAGCCAACCTCACCAAAAATGTCAATGTCAACAAAACATTCCTAAGAAGAGTGATAAGAAAGTACCTAAAAATGTACAAGTCATTTTCTTCCAGCTAGCACATTTTGCACAGTAACTATTCAACATATTTGCTTCTGCCTAAAAGACAAGACACTATATGATTTTATTCACAAAAAAATTATTTTTTTAAAATAGCTAATCCACAGTGATAGAAATCAAAAGCAATTGTGGGAAGGAGGGGTAAAGGCCTGAAAATGTCACTAGGAAATTTGGGGGATAATGGAAATGTTCTATATTTGTTTAGGATGATGGTTAATAGGGGTGTATACAATTCTCAAAACACACTGAACTGAACCCAGGACCAATACATTTTATTATAGGTTAATTAAACCTTATTAAAGAGCAGATCATCTATCCCTATACTGGGGATCAAGGGCCCGAGGCAGAACTGAAAAGCTGACCAGGTTTTGAGGTTTCTTAACACTTGGGGCTTCATAGCATGGTTTCTTTACTTGGCTTAAAAATGAGTTCTTATAATTCTATACACTATTATAATCTAATATAAAGAAAAAGATTGATTCCAAAGCAACTCTAAGATTTGGGTACTTTTCTCAATTACTGATTCCCCTTGCTTACTTCCATTACTACAGATGATGGAGATACATTATTCAAGATTTACCATATTATTAGTCAAAACAATGGGAAATTAAAAGTCAAGGTTCTGATCATTACCTTCCAAGTCATCTTTTGTCAAACATCTATAATAACATAAATATACATTACTATTTCTTTTAACCACCCGAGAAGCAAAAACTCAACTGTAAACAGAAAAAAATTTACAACCAAAAAGAGTGGACATTGGCACAGCACTAAACTTAGCACTTCCAGAATGAACTGCCAGGATAGCATTAGAATTCAAATAACTCAAAATGTTGATTTCTCAACCATTTTCCCAATTTCCCACACCTCCCCCAAAGAAATTAACTTTGAAGAGTTTATTTGATTAAGCAAAATTTGAAAGCAGAAGGATTAAAAAGTGAAAAGGTGGTGCAGAAATTAGCAGAGGTGGCACTACCTGAAAGCTCATCAGAAAGGGGAGTGAGAACAATATCAGGCAAGAAGGGTTTGGAAGTATGGATCAGAACAGGAGCACTTTTAGCACTGCGTATATAGGCCGATGGCAGAGCACATTCACCAATGGATCGGCTTCTCATGGCTTTAAAAAAGGAAAAGAAAGAAGTGGGGAAGGAAAAAAGAAGAGTGACTATAATGAAAGGCTTGTGTCACAGAAAAAGCAGCAACAGAGAAAACTAAAAGATACAAAGGAAGGAAATTTTAAATTAAAACATTTCAGCACGGCAAATACTGGCAAGCTGTAAGAAAAGAAATCAGAGAACACATGACATTTTGAATGTAAAGTTTTTGGTGTAAAGCAGGAAAATGCTTTTTTAATTAGCAGTTACCATGGTATAGCATTAAACATGAGCAGACACTTTAAATTAGCACTATGTTCTCAAAACCAAGGGTTGAAAAGTTCATTGAATGGAAACACTGATAAGAACTCAATATTATTAGTTCAAAGAAATTTTTGGTACTATATTCAGGCATTTCTCTGAGACATTATGTGGCAATTGTGAGTCTTTCTTCTTAATGAAGCTGAATTCCAAAAACCAGTAATTCCTACCTTCATGCTCCTCCCTAACGAAGTTTCAAAGTCACCCCAGGTCATTTTTAGAACATTTTATGTAATTCATAATCTAAAGGATTGAATCTCATAGTTAGTATTCGATCTTGGTAGGAGAAGAAAGCTTACTTAAATCCACATCTCTTATTTATGTTAAAGCGTAACAGTATATATAGGACACCTGGGAGGCTCAGTTGGTTAAGCATTGGACTTCAGCTCAGGTCATGATCCTGGGGTCCTGGGATTGAGCTCCACAACAGGCTCCCTTCTCAGTGGGAAGTCTGCTTCTCCCTCTCCTTCTGCCCCTGTCCCTGCTTGTACTCTCTCTTTCTCTTTCAAATAAATAACTTAAAAAAAAAACAAAAAGTTTAACAGTATAATTTAAAACTTTTACGTATTTATAGAAGATAGAATTTGCAATCTGGATGAAAAATCAAGTCACTGAGAAATAGAAACAAGTTTGTGCTAATTCAGATCTGAAGTATCTAATACAAAAACTTTAAAATTAAGTTCTTAAAGATAACTTAAAAACCGGATTACTTATAAAAAATTACATTTGTACTTGCATTTGGTAGTCTCGTGTAAGGAGTCATCAGTTCTCACAATTAAAGACAAATTTTAGCACACTTAGAAATAAATTAATAGTCAAGCTTATACTTCCCAAACAAGTTTTTAACTTAACTTCCAGTTTAGGGATTCTTGAACAAATGATGGTATGCATAGTGTTCTGTATGAATAGAGGACTTAAAAGAAACAATACTCCATAATATTCATAAAATATGACAATTTTAAAAATTTGAGCATTAATATCAATTCAAAATCTTGGCTTTCCTGGTTAATGGAAACTCTTGGTTCCCTCCCTGAGGCCTAAATTCCTTAGCCTGTCACACAAGGACTATGCGACTAGGTACACAGATTACTGCAATTGCATCTTCTCCTCCTGTTCTCACATGCTGCTGCCACAGAGAATTTTTATACTGCTTCCTGAAATGCTCTTTCAAAACAGCATGGCTTTGTGAATTCATAATATCCTTGGTCTTCTTTTCCTCCGGACATTCCTTCTTACTCAAAATGTCGTTTTATCTGCGAAGCTTTTCTAACTTTCCCACATAATTAAATGTACTGGCAATACAGCAATGAACAAAACAGTTAAGCATCCCTGCTTTTGCAAAGCTTACAATCTATTTTTAGTGGACTGTATGTTTTTTATGTCAGCCTCCCAACTTTTCAAACACACAACTATATCCTCTGATTTTTATAAGCCTACCTAGCACGTGGCATATATGAGGAGCTTAATAAAAGCTTATTGAATGAATGAATATCTGTATCTGGGGAGTCTAGCATAATTATTTGTAAAAGAAAGGTTTCAACTGCAAACATATAGAGGAGTAAATAAAAAAAGATACTTAAAACTAAATTGATTCTTTTAAAACTAATTTGATTCAATTTGCAATTCTACAGAATTATAAGTTTTCTTCTATTTTTTTCCTTTGGGTTAGATGGTTCTTTGGATGTAACAATTCCTTTTATTTCTTCTTTCCTACCACCAACTTGAAGAGCTTGGGCATTTCCCTTGGAACTTTCCATAATCACAGTGGTTTAAGTTTGTTATGATTCCAGAATGAATTCTACAAAAATGTACCCCTCTATTTTTTTTATTTTTTATTTTTTGCTATACTACAGGTCTTACTACAGGCATACCTGAAAATCTGCCCATTACCTCACAAAGCCATCTAACCTGCACTACAGAAAATTACTTACGATGAATTAGATACTAGGATTTCTGGGGATTTACTAATCTAAAGCTCAGGTCAGAAATCTCCAGAAAGCCACTGACATTCCTACTGCCACATACACTCCTAAGCCATACACATCAGTGATCTTCAATCTGTAATATGTGTCTTATGTAGATGAAAGGGCAGCATGAAAAATAAAACATCAAGAAGTAAAAACAAAATTTTAAACATATAACCATGACAATTTTTGAAGGCTTTTTATTTTTACCCTTCTCAAAAAAATGAATAAAAAAGAAAAATAGATGCATTCCACATAAATTCATCTTGGATCATAAAACAAACACATTATGTCAAAAACTGTAACCTTCATTCAAGAGTTCCCATGCAATGTCAGAAATTCACAAATAGCAAATATATTAAATCATTAAAAGTACACAAACACAAAATAAATAGAAGGAAGGAAACTGGCCTTTTCTCACTTCTAAAATTATACAGTTCTCCATATTTACAATTAAATAAAATTCACATCATACATACATGTCTACTTGAAGAAAATACCTTTGTAAGTCCCCCCAAACTAAGGCTCAAGATTATAATAAAAGTAAAGGAAAAGGAAAATCTGAAAACAGAAACAGTGATATATTTGTTTCAACAGTTGATGAATATGATTCAGGCCCTGAATCATAACTGCAAACAAGTTATTACTTCTCACAAACATATTCTAAAGTTAAGTCTAAAGTAAGTCCTAAATTCATTGCATCTTCTTTAATAATGTGCTGGCCTAAGTAAAACCTTAGACAAGAGTATACTAGAATGTATACACTTTATCACTGAATTTTTAACTGTGTATACACTATGAACATAAAATTTTTAAAATATTTTAAGAAAATATATATTGGAATACTCCTAAATTAATCTGCTGACTCTTTTAAAAGTGTCTTCCAACTTATACAGGCACTTTTCTGAACAAAACTTTTAATACATCAACTTTTTATTTGATAGGTTTATTTAATGAACGAGCCAGACAAGATGTTTTGGCATAGGTACCAGAAAGTAAACACAGTCAGGTAGGAATTTAAGATCAGTATTTTGCTCACTATATGTTTTATAAAGATTAGAAATATGCCAACATGTTAATGACTGTTTCTCATTGGACAGTTCGTTGACACTTTCTTAAACTTTACATTCCACACTAACCACAAATTACTTCTATAATCAGAAAAATTATGTAAGGGAGTTTAAAAAAAATAGATATTTTAAGTAAAATTTTAAATTTAAAAGAAGAATTCTGTCCTAACCAATACACAAATATTTTTTATTAAATGTGACAGTAATATAAAACAAAGAAAGCCATTTCAGATGTAATCAACATCTTCCTAAGAATCTCAAAGTGATTCTATACAAAAACTTTAAATATTATATTAATTTTAATTCATCCATATCCTTATTCTTTTATCATTTCTCATTATTCTTGACATAGACAATTCTATGCTTATTTTATAGACAGAAAACAACTGTGAAAATATAATTCTTTTGTAGGATTTAAAATTAACTGTGATTTTTAATTCTTCTAAATTTCTTTAAAATTATGTGTTTTTCACAGATTACCATTAAATATAGATATATTTCCACACACACACAAAAAAGTGCTCCGGCCATAAAAATCATGGACTACAGGGGTGCCTGAGTGGCTCAGTTAGTTAAGCATCTGACTTCAGCTCAGGTCATGACCTCAGAGTCCTGGAATAAAGCCCTGAGGTGGACTCTGGATCAGTGGGGAGTCTGCTTTTCCCTCTCCTTTTGCGACTCCCCCTGTCGGTATACTCACACACCCACATTCTCTCTTGCTCTCAAATAAATAAATAAATCTTTAAACATAATCATAAATTGTAAAACCGAAAGTAACTTCAATCAATTTTGTTTCAGGCATATAAGGTAGTATCATTCCCATTACACAGATGAAGTAAATAAAGCCTAGGAAGTTCAAAATTATCTAGCTATTAAGTGATGAAAGTAAGAATAAAAAAGAGATTAGGACAAAACCTTATTTTTCATTGCAGCACTCTTTTTACTACAATTCAGATGAAGTTATAAGTCTCTGAGAGAAAGAAGATTAAGATGGTAGCTAGGTCCAGAGTATACTAAATCATCCTACATCCAGAAATTCTTCCCATCATTGCTCTTTTGCTGCTAATTCCAAGATTATAGAAATATCTTCCATGTCTACAAAAAGCTGCAAGGAACCGAGCAACAACCTCTACCTTGGTCTCAGCCATCTGCAAGCAGAAAGCACGAATTCCTAGTTGGAAGTGTGTGAAGCCAATCTAATTATGTAACTGTAGCACTGAAAACTTAGCTACCCTAATTTCCCCTGTTACTGAGTATATTTACTTAGTAAAAATTCTACCAGTTAATGCATGAGTTCTGTAAAGTGAATCAGGGTTCTATTTCTTCAGTTCTGTAAAAAACAGTTTAAAATTATTGATACCCACAGTAAAATAAACTACATAAAAATGCTAATGTAAGATAAATCTTAATAGCATACATGGGTAACAGCATATCATTAGACTCTTGAATACTAATGAAAAAAAAAGGTTTTGCTATAGAAGTTTCTCCTTTAATGACCAAACTGATAAGAACATTATGTATTTACATACATTGTTACCAAGGACTATAAAGATATTGCCCTGTACAATTCTCATTATTTTTAAGAGTACATACCAACGGTTTTTTGCCGTACTATACTCCTTGCCTTTTCGGTTCCTGGGGAACCAGTGGTTGTTGCACTTCTCTGTCTCATTGGGGCTTGGCCAGGCTGATCACGACTCCACCCTCTAGAAAATGACTTGTCAACTGAAACTTTCTGAAATTCATGTCCAACTCCTAGAAATGCAGATTTTCAATTTCAGTATACCGTCACCTGATTAATAATCTCTTCAAATTATGCATCCTACCTTACCTCAGATTCTCGGGTTTCTCATAAAGCATTTTAAAGTATCAAGTTAAATGCCTGTGTACCATAAGGCTTTTTAAAATTCACTTTACGTAAAAATCATATTCCAAAACTGATACAGAATTCTAAAATTACAACATCAAAAATAAACTATTATTAAATCTTTTGCCATCCATTTATTTCATTAAAAAAGAAACATTTGGATAAGCAAAAAAGTTTAAGAAATGAGGGACGCTTGGGTGGCTCAGTTCGTTAAGCGGCTGCCTTTGGCTCAGGTCATGATCCCAGGGTCCTGGGATCGAATCCCATATCTGGCTCCTGGCTCGGCAGAGAGCTTGCTTCTCCCTCCCACTTTGCCTGCTGCTCTCCCAGCTTATACTCTCCCTTTCTGTTAAACGAATAAATAAAACCTTAAAAAAATTCTTTAAAAAAAAAAGTATAAGAAATAAGTTAACCAAAAGTCATCCTATGGTGGAAGTTACTACATCTCTACCTGCCAATAATAGCCAGTTGGGAAATAAATAGTCAGGAAAAAGTATTTTGGTCACTTAATGAACTACCATGGACTACTGTTAAATAGGAAGTATGACTCAGGTTAAAATCTCTAGCCAGCAACTACTTATTAAGAGTGAAAAATACAGGGACACCTTGGTGGTTCAGTGGGTTAAAGCCTCTGCCTTTAGCTCAGGTCATGATCTCAGGGGATCTAGCCCCTCTCTGCTCAGCAGGGAGCCTGCTTCCTCCTATCTCTTTCTGCCTGCCTACTTGCGATCTCTGTGTGTCAAACAAATAAATAAAATCTTTAAAAAAAAAAAAAAGAGTGAAAAATACAAGGGCGCCTGGGTGGCTCAGTGGTTAAAGCCTCTGCCTTCAGCTCAGGTCATGATCTCAGGGTCCTGGGATTGGAGACCCGCATTGGGTTCTCTGCTCAGCAGGGAGCCTGCTTCCCCCTCTCCCTCTGCCTGCCTCTCTGCCTGCTTGTCATCTCTCTCTTTGTCAAATAAATAAAGAAAATCCTTTGAAAAAAAAGGAGCGAAAAATACTAACACAACAAGGATTATAAAAACATGTAGTAACAATATAATCAATATGCCATTGTCCCTCTCCCCCATTTTAACACTCAATAGATATATAATCCACATCTAGGGAATGTTTACTTTTAGTCAAAACTAAGAAAATGTTTTCAAAAGAATTTTTCAAATAATTCTTTTTAAATAGAGTAACAAGAACTGACCTAAATTCTAACGAAAATGTTTCATATGATAAAAAGGAAGAGCATTTTATAAATTTACATTTTGGTTAATTATTTAAAATAAAATATTTAAGATTCTAAATTGTTTATTTAAATTTTAGCTAGATATATACAGAACACTTTATTTCTCATCAAAATTACTAATGATTTTGAAGTTCTTCAAGAAAAAAATTACAAGGTACCTACATGATTTATTACCGGAAATTTTTAATCTGCAGGGAAGAGTTAAAAGAAAACATAATGGTTTACCATTCCTTGTCTCCCTAGCCTGATTTTCCCAGACCAAATTATTTAAACAAATTTATGGGGAGCATCTCTGTGGACAACTCTTACCTTTCCCTTTGTGCTTTTTTTGCTTCTGTTCACTCAGCTTATCCAATGGTAAATCACTGAGATCCAAACTATATAAATTTCTAGCTAAAACTTTAGTTAGTGTTTCCATAGTCAGTGACCACTCAGTGGCTAACTCTTCCCAATAGGTCAGTGACGATAATACTGAAAGTAAGTCATCCCATAGTTCTCGAGAGATGTACACATTAAGATTTGCTTTGATCCAGGCAACGATAAGAGTCTATAAAGACAAAAAAGTAACAATGAAATATGCTCAAATTCAGATATTCAATTATAAAAAAAATTACCTAAGAACAAGCAGAATTTAAAATCCCATAATATCCATGATCCCTTCTTGGTATATAATACTTACAAAGGAATTCATGCAATCATTACTATTTACTATAAATTTCAACAACTGCCAACACCCAACATTCTAGAAATTAGGACAAGTTATCAAAACTGAAAAGAATTATCTCTAAAGTTGTAACTATCCTTCATGCTGTATTACATTAATGTTAAATAAATGCTGCTTAAAAAGTCTCCACACTATAAAAATTTTGAAACTACTGGGTTGAATTATTTACTAATGCTTTTGAGCTAAACTGACCAAAGGCTTTCTCAAACTAAGGATGAAACTCTGTATATAATATGAACATTCTAAAAACAAGTTACTGGAGATACATTTAATGAAATGTTTCTGAAAAATTATACATAAAGAATAAAATTAAATTTCATTTTGAAGATACCAGAAGAATTAAAGGCACTTTGTAAAATATCCAATCATACAATAAAAAACGTATTCATTGAAGGGCAGAAATTACATCACCCCTGAGATTTTAGGGACTTCTACTGAAGATATAACCTCCTATTGAAGTTTTTCAAAAGCTTAATTTTTACTAAGGAATTCACATAAAATTTATACATTAAATGCCAGATGAAAATGAGCAGAGTTTACAGCATGAATAGCAGTAACTAGTGGCTTTCCATTCTATCTTACATTATCTATATTTACAGTACAAAAAAGTTATTCCATATAGCAAGCTAAAATTGTGCTCTCCTATAGTTCCAACATCAGGTTAGTTCTAACAATTGGGAAATCTTTTTAAAAAGGGCTAATGAGGGGTGCCTGGGTGGCTCAGTGGGTTAAGCCGCTGCCTTCAGCTCGGGTCGTGATCTCAGGGTCCTGGGATCGAGTCCCGCATCGGGCTCTCTGCTCAGCAGGGAGCCTGCTTCCCCCCTTTCTCTCTCTGCCTGTCTCTCTGCCTGCTTGTGATCTCTCTGTCAAATAAATAAATAAAATCTTAAAAAAAAAAAAAAGGGCTAATGAAGTTAAGAGGAGTTTAGATAATAAATGCAATTGGTTTCAAAAGACTATTCACTACTAAGTATAAAACCTTAGGCAAACAAAAATATTTTTTAAAAAATAATTTGAATAACTATACTTATGGCCAAGAATTAGATCTGAGTAGGTTTTTTTTTTTTTTAATTTTTTTTAAGATTTATTTATTTATTTATTTGACAGAGAGAAATCACAAGTAGATGGAGAGGCAGGCAGAGAGAGAGAGAGAGAGAGAGAGAGAGAGGGAAGCAGGCTCCCCGCCGAGCACAGAGCCCGATGCGGGACTCGATCCCAGGACCCTGAGATCATGACCTGAGCTAAAGGCAGCGGCTTAACCCACTGAGCCACCCAGGCGCCCCCTGAGTAGGTTTTTATCTTTGATATTAAGAACCATTTTATCAATGTATTTGTATTTAATGTGTCATCTTAAGAACATATTATTTTGGTATTTCCAAAGAATCCATAATACATTTAAAGTCAATACTCTATCCTCAGGTTGGAAAACACAATATGTAATTTATAAATATTCAAACTACCACTGACACTTAAAATACAGAAGTGACTAAAGTCTTACAGAACAGCATGATAAGAAAGAATCTTGATCATTAACTACTTTTCCATTACTACAGAAACACTTAGAGTTTTATTTTTCTAACAAGCCAGAGACTTAGAAACTCAAAAAGCAAACAATCAGGCCATTACTCATGAAGCTCCCTGGCAGCTTTTTGCAATCATGTAAGTATGCCACACAACAGAAAAAGTTAAATATCATCAGTCTATTTCAATGTTCTTTTCACAGATGTGGTACTTCCTCCACGCTTATACTAGGTTGTGAGTTTCTATGTACGGCAAATAGCCCATTTAGATAAGCAACTTTTAATTTAGTTCTACAAAAGATCCTTTAATATGAAATGATCTTTGATTTAAAGCTTTTTTTCCCCAAGTAACAAATTCAGGGCTCAATGAATCTTATAAAAATACATATCTATTCATCTATTTATCTATTTATTTATTTTTATTGCCTGGAAAAGTGGTCCTGCAAGTCGACCTGCCAAGGTCATATTTTTTTTCCCCTGGAACTGTAGAAAAGCTTGTGATGGCATCTTCAGTACAGATTCCGTGACTCTGAGCAATACAAGCAGCATCTGTTCCCTTAAAGTAAAAAAATTAATTAATGTTTCCTTCTCACATATGTTTGTTCTTGGTTAATGAATAACTTTAAAATTATTTGTTATAAAATGTACTATCTTTCGGTAAGTCAAATACCAAATATCTTTCAAATTTTTAGAATTCTTTAAATATTAAATTTTAAAATTCCATTTTATAAACTATACCAGCCATTTTAAAACCACTTTTCAGTCACAAAATCCTCTCATCAATTAAAAATGTATGCAAAACCTGATGAATTGGGAGGTGAGAATGTGGAGGCTGCTCCCATCCCCCAAACTCCCAAAATCAAGTAATAACCTTAGGAAGCTGTCTATCTATACAATATAGTTCTACCTTGATGCCTATACAACTAATATTCTTTATAAAATGGAAAACAAGCACATATCGAGAAGTGTACCAGGTACAATTTCAAAAACCACAAGATTTTAAGATTAATAGATCACAGTGATCCTGGCGGGTAATCAAAGACCATCACTCTTTTGCATCTTTCCATCCATTTAAGTTTGGCCATTTCTAAACCCTTTATACTTTATACCTGTATACTCCACATCAAGACAATCATATGATTTCTACCTTGTCTCTTTCTCCTAGTGTCTTATTATTAAGACCACAAAACTACCTTATTTGCACTTGAAAATCTGGAAACTGATTAAGCCACATGTAAAAAAGGGTATTCTAGTATGGGTGCACAGCCAGGCTACCAGCCCAAGTCCCTATCACAGCCTCCTCTAGGATTTGCCTGTGGGCCCATTCCAAGCACAGCAACATGTGGGACGTGGGACAATCCCTGTGAGAAATGTGGCAGAGGTAGCAAAAGTTCACAGACCTAGAAGTCATCATTTTTCTGGGAAGGGAGGGCAGAATTAAATAGAAAAGTATGAAAAATATTCTGAATTTAACAAAAAAATACATGCATTTATTCATAAGATAAAAATCAAAGTTGCTGCATTTGTAATCTACGCCTCTGGTTTGGCTGTACAAAATGATGAACTTTTTGAAATCAACCAAATATGCAATAAAGTATAGCTTTTCCAAATAAATCTTATCTGATTTGTGGTCAAATCAAAATTCATTCATATATAAACTTTCACTGTGAAATGATAGCAATGATTTGAATTAACAAAATCTTATAAATTCAATATAAATATGTGAGTAATCTCTCATAAAGCTATGACTTCAAGGAACTTATAAAAAAAAATTTTTAATACTAAAGTGTTCCATATAGCAGGCCTCTCACTTTAACCTGGCTCAACAGCACTAATGCAAAGTATATTTAAAAAAAAAAAAAAAGAAGAAGAAGAAGGGGGTGGGCGGAGACTAACAAAAGGATGGTCCAAAGTAGTATGGTTCCTGGGTAATAATAACCTAGGCTCTGCAGTCTGAAGGACCAGTTCAAATCTCAGCTGTGCAAACAAAGATAAATGAACCAACCTCTTTGTACCTAAAAATCACCACATAAAATAGAGATATTACCTACCTGAGGGGTGCTAAAAAAAGGATCAAGAAAGAAAATGCATGTATAGAAAATGCTTAAAAATATACCTGGCATAGAAAAGTAATACAAGTAAGTTAATAACAAACTATATCCTGATATAACTCTATCAATACTGCTAATAAAGATTTTTTCCAAAATAAAGCCATTTTTCCATATGTAGCAAACATGTATGAGGCATACACTTTTACTAAGTACTTCCACTTTTCAAGAATAAGTCAAAGGAGAAAAATTATGTATGTATAAGGATGATCACTCTCTTCTCTCTACCCCAAAACAAAATGAAATAACTAAATATCCATCAAAAGAGGACTGGTTAAGAAAATTATAACACATACAAATGGCAGAATAATACTAAGTGACTATATATATAGTTTGGTGAACCAGATGTTCATCAAAGGGCAAACAATGATTACCTCCAGAGAATGAGTTTTGGGGCAACTTTAACTTTCTTTTTAAAACTTTGTTTTGTTTTATTTTTATAATGAACATGTATCATTTTAAAAACTGAAGAACTGCTCTTTTCCCCAAAAGGCCTATTTTTCCATTCATTAAATATTCATAGAGCACAAATAGTATATAAAATACTATGGTAAGAAATGCAGGAAATATAAAAACAAAGACAACAGAGACATTTTTTAACGCCTTTCAATTCAGAGGTAAAGAGACATATATACAAGTAATTTAAGGATTTAGACAATTTTTAAAAAGAACTGTAACAGAGATACAAATATGCAATGAAAGGAAGTGGAAGAAAAAATTAAGTAAGGATATGTGAAAAAAGGAAGGTGGAATCTAAAGATAGTTATTGTGACAACACAAGAAGATGGCAAGCATCAGAAAAGTTCAGAATGTGCAGGAAAGAGCAATTTGGTAAAGACAGGAGCCAGATCCCATTCTGCAGGGTGGAGTTTAGGCTTGAGAGAAAGCCAGAAAAGTGTCAGGGACCTCACTGTACATGGCCTTACATGACAGGTTGAGCAATCAGGCATTCACCCACTTAATCATTTACTTATTCTTTTGTTCACACATGCACAAATTCATTTATTCACCCATGTATTCATTTCTGAGGGGGGGCATTAGAAAAACAATCCAAGAAGGCTGAACAAAGATGTCTGAGATAAAATGGAAACTATTGTCATCATAAAAATTATATAAAATATTTACTCGCTAATAGGAGCCTCTACAATATTGTGACAGGACCTGTTCATAGACATTATTCCTCTAAAAATTACTATAATTATATATATACAATTAAAAAAACATAAAGGATAAATATTTTTTACCAAGTCTTTTTGTCCATTGATACTTGTACAACCATGAACCGGTAAATGTTAAGAATGCGTTTACACATATCTGTATGCTCATCCAGAAGGTTTTTAATTTCATTTGCAGGTTCAAGAAGAAATATGTTTGATGAGTTTATAATAAACACCTAAAACAAAAGACATCATTAGCTATTCATTATAAAATTAGAAACTTATTTAAAAAACAAATTCAGGGCACCTGGGTGGCTCAGTGGGTTAAGCCCACTCAGTGGAGAGCCTGCTTCACCCTCTCTCTCTGCCTTCCTCTCTGCCTACCTGTGGTTTCTCTGTGTCAAATAAATAAATAAAATCTTTAAAAATAATAATAATAAAAAATAATTTAAGAAAAACAAATTCAGGGGACGCCTGGGTGGTTCAGCGGGTTAAAGCCTCTGCCTCCACGGCTCAGATCATGATCCCAGAGTCCTGGGATCCAGCCCAGTATCCGGCTCTCTGCTCACTGGGGAGCATGTTTCCTCCTCTCTCTCTGCCTGCCTTTCCGCCTACTTGTGATATCTCTCTGTCAAATAAATAAATAAAATCTTTAAAAAAAAATTCAGATGCTTATCACTAGGTGATCTATAATGAACTAAAAAGTATATATCGCTTCTCGGCCTTTTGGCTAAGATCAAGTGTAAAAAGTATAAGGCTACATGTTAATTCTGACCCTGTTTCTACCACTAGCTTGACATGTGAGATTTAAACCCATTAAACCATTTTGTTTTTATGTTTATCTAGACAAATATAAAATCACTACTAGGCCCCCAAGAAAAGAAACCAAGTAAAAAAACAGTGTTTTTTAAAACTGAGAGTTTTAAGATAACTCTACTGCTGTCATAAATTGAAACAAACAAAAAATAGTTTAGGATAGGGGCGCCTGGGTGGCTCAGTGGGTTAAAGCCTCTGCCTTCGGCTCAGGTCATGATAGCAGGATCCTGGGATCGAGTCCCACGGCGGGCTCTCTGCTCTGCAGGGAGCCTGCTTCCTCCTCTCTCTCTCTCTGCCTGCCTTTCTCCCTACTTGTGATTTCTCTCTTTCTGTCAAATAAATAAAATCTTAAAAAAAAAAAAAAGTTTAGGATAAAAGAAGATACTAAATTAAGATGAATTTTCAGAATAAAGTGTTCAATATCATCTACTACTCTTTTCACGTTTATAGACTATTTGTGTTTATGTGCTTTAGTAATAACAACCTGCATGAACAGATCACATATCACAGTACTACAACTGAGGTGCCATTAATATGCATCTTCTATTACAGAAAAATTAAAAAGAACTATGATAATCAAATCATTAATTATATTTTGTTATTGAAGACAAAGCAATTATAATGGTGACAGGTGTGTGCAAAGACTCTCGAGGATACTTTGGAGGTATAGAACATTTCATCTATTGTAAAGCTAGGACATTTACATCTTCTATACCCATAATCCTGATTTAAATCCCTCGATGAACTACATAATAAAACATATCTGTGAAATCATAAGAAAAAAGAATATATTTTTTTTAAAGATTTAATTTATTTGACAGAGATCACAAGTAGGCAGAGAGGCAGGCAGAGAGAGATGGGGGAGAAGCAGGCTCTCTGCTGAGAGAGAACAGAGAGCCCAAGCCAGGACTCGATCCCAGGACCCTGAGATCATGAGTTGAGCCGAAAGCAGAGGCTTAACCCACTGAGCCACCCAAGCACCCGAGAAAAAAGAATATTAAGCTAACTTGAGAATAGTGAAAAGAGAGAACTCTGTAAGTCTAGCAACACTGACCAAGAAAAGCAAGAGGCATAAATAAATAAATAAATTGTTAGGGGAAAAAAAATAAGGATATAACTAAGAGCAATTTGGGAGAAAAGTATTCTGACAAAAGAAAAAGTAAGTTTAAAGGACCTGAGATGAAAACCTCCCTACAATGTTTAAGGAACAGAAGGAGTAGAGAGTGAAGTGAAGAAGTAGGGAAGCAGTTGGGAAATGATGTTGAGAAACAGAACCAGAGCATGTGGTTCAGAGCTTTACACACTGTCAGTGGTAAAAGAACATGTTCCCCCAACCCCAAATTTCACAGATCAATCCTATTATAAAATACAATAAAAATTAACTAATAAGAAAAAGGAAATGAAAACAGACATACAAAAATAGAAACACAAACCATCAAAATCAGAAATATTAGATTACTTAGTTTCTAAACTCTTACTCTCAATTTTGCAATTAATCTTGTGGGCTGGCACTAGTTCGTGGACCACACCTTGAGGAGCAATCATGTGAAGCATTGTAGACCATCAGAAAGACTTCTGCTTTCATGCTTAGTGATAATGCAAAGCCAATGGAGGGTTTTGAGCAGAAAAATATGATCCAACTTACATTCTGTAGACTCTCTCTGGCAACTAACTATGTTGAGACTATGCCAGTGATGGGTGGGCAAGAGCAGAGAAGGTATACTAATTAGGAGTTTGGATTACTGTAATAATCCAGATGAAAGATCATGGGGGCCTGGACCCAAGAGCTAATGTAAATGTTGAATAGTTAGATTCGGCGTACATTCTGAAGATGGCCAGGATGTGTTATCAAATTAGATGTAGGATATAAAAGAAGGTGGGGTGCGTGTGTGTGTGTCACCTGGGTGGCACAGTCAGTTGAGCGTCTGACTCTTGGTTATGGCTCACGTCTGATTCAGGGTCTGATATTGAGCCCTGCATTGGGCTCTGCACTCAGCAAAGAGTTTGCGTGGGTTTCTCTCTGCTTCTCTCTCTCTGCCCTTCCCTCCAGTTTGCTCACTCTCTAAAATAAGTCAACAGATCTCTTTTTTTTTTTAATTAAGATTTTATTTATTTATTTGACAGACAGAGATCACAAGTAGGCAGAGAGAGAGAGGAGGAAGCAGGCTCCCCGCTGAGCAGAGAACCCAATGCGGGGTTTGATCCCAGGACCCTGGGATCATGACCTGAGCCGAAGGCAGAGGCTTTAACCCACTGAGCCACCCAGGCACCCCAACAGATCTCTTTAATTAAGAATAAAAGAAAGTCAGGAAACAAGATGGCTTGAACAACTTGAAAACAGGAGCTATAAATGAACCAAGAAAAACTGCAGGAAGAGCACATTTGTTGAGCAAGAACAGAAGTCTTAGACACGTCAAGTTCGAGATGCCTATTAGATATCCAAGTGAAGATGCTAACTTGGCATTTGAATATTTAAGTTTAAGATTCAGGGGTGCCTGGGTGGCTCAGTCAGTTAGGCGTCTGACTTCGGCTCAGGTCATGATCTCCAGGCCCTCCCTACTGAGCAGGAAGTCTGCTTCTGATCCTCTGACCCTCCCCCTTACTTGTGACCTGTCTCTCTCAAATGAATAAATAAAATCTTAAAAAAAAAAAAAAGACTCAGAGTTCAAACAAGAGGTCTCAGACTAGAAATAAAATTGTAGATGATACAGTAAATACATGACATTTAAAGCCAGAGGAATGGATGAGATGAACCAGAGAATAAGTAGAAAGATCCAAGAACTGATTAGGGGCCCTTCAACAATGAAATGATCAGGGACATATGAAAAAATCAGTAAAAAATTCTGAGAAGTGGCCAGTGAGTTAGAAGAAAAACAGGAGGGATGCTATTCTGAAGAACAAGTGAAGAAGTGTTTGAATAGGGAAGGAATGGTCTATCCTATAAAATGTTCCTGACAAGTCCAGTAGGATTAGGATTGGAAAATGTACATTTGGGACACCTGGGTGGCTCCATCCGCTAAACATCTGACTCTTGATTTTGGCTTAGGTCATGATCTCAGGGTCATGAGATCAGGCCCCACATCACACCCCATGCTGAACATGGAGCCTGCTTAAGATTTTCTCCTTCCCCCTCTCGCACTCCTCCCTCCACTTGTGCATGTGCTCACTCTCTCTTTAAAAAAAAAAAAAAAAAGTACATTTGATTTAACAAAGTGGAAGTCACATGTGGTCTTGACAAGAATAGTCTGCTTTAAAAAATGAATGACAGGGCGCCTGGGTGGCTCAGTGGATTAAAGCCTCTGCCTTCAGCTCAGGTCATGATCCCAGGGTCCTCGGATCGAGACCCAAATCGGGCTCTCTGCTCAGCATGGAGCCTGCTCCCTCCTCTCTCTCTGCAAGCCTCCTGCCTACTTGTGAGCTCTGTCAAAAAAATAAATAAAATCTTAAAATAAATAAATAATGAATGAATGACTATAATGAACTCCTACAAATCAACAACAAAAAAAAGACAACCTAACAGAATATGGGAAAAAGCAGATGAATAGGCCCTTCATAAAAAGATGCTCAATCTCAGTACTGATGAAGAAAAAAGCAAATTAAAACAAGGAAAAAAAATGAAATAACATTTCACACATTTGGGGCAGCAAACATTAAAATGTGACTCTGTAACTAAAGGGGGAAGATATAAGGAAATAAGAACTCACAAACACTACTAAAGAAAATGTAAATTATTATAACCATGTTGGAAGACAATTTGGCATTAACAGTAAAGTAAGGATGATAATGTACAATTCCTCCAACCCAGTAACTCCACTTCTGAGTATATATCCTAAGGAAATTCTCCCACACGTGCAAAAGAAATACATACACAGGAATATTCAGTGTAGCACTATTTGGAATGGTGAGAAATTGGAAACAACTTAAAAAACACTGACAGAAAAATGAGTAAGTAAAATGTGAAATAATCATAAATTGCAATACCAGAAAGTAGCTAAAATGAATGAACTACAGCTATGAATCAACAACACAACTCAAATACATAGGGTTAATGCAAAAAGAAAGTACCAGATGACAGTACCCTATGACACAAATTATATAAATCTTAAAGTTGTCTAGAAAAACAATATGCAATTTTTATTAACATATATACATTAGAGAGGGAAGGTTAAGGAAAAAACAAAATGAATGTTTTATCAAGAAAATTGACAAATGTAGGTATTGAGTATATTAAAAAATTATACTGTACAATGGAATACCGAGCCATATATTTGAAATATTTAATAATTATTTTATTTTAAAAGATTTTATTTATTTATTTGACACAGAGAGAGAGATTGCAAGGAGGCAGAGAGGCAGGCAGAGAGAGACAGTGAAGCAGGCATCCCCCTGAGCAGAGAGCCTGATGTGGGGCTCGATCCCAGGACTCTGAGATCATAATCTGAGCTGAAGGCAGAGAGGCTTAACCCACTGAGCCACCCAAATGCCCCCTATTAAATAATTATTTTATTGTAGGGGCACCTGAGTGGCTCAGTCATTAAGCATCTGTCTTCACCTCAGGTCATGGTCCCAGGGTCCTGGGATTAAACCATGCATCAGGGGCTCCCTACTCAGTGGGGAGCCTGCCTCTCCCACTGCCCCTGCTTGTGTTCCCTCTCTCGCTGTCCTATTCTCTGCCAAATAAGTAAATAAAATCTTTTTTAAAAAGTTTTTTTTTGAATTTTTTTGTTAGTAACCAAAAGTGAATCACCTGCAAAACTGCCTGGGTACCAGCTCGTATGTTCTGTTCTGTGACTTCTTCAGAAGCATTATGAAGAACATCTTGGTAGGTGCCATTTTTTGCCCAAGTGGAATTTCGAACATGATCAGCAATATCGGTCCCATTTTCCTAAAAAAAAAAAAAAAAATCAAGTTTTCATATTTCATTAAGAATGCTGCAACAGGGGTGCCTGGGTGGCTCAGTGGGTTGAGGCCTCTGCCTTCAGCTCAAGTCATGATCCCACGGTCCTGGGATCCAGCTCCGCATCGGACTCTCTGCTCAGCAGGGAGCCTGCTTCCTCTTCTCTCTCTCTCTCTCTCTCTCTCTCTCTCTGCCTGCCTCTCTGCCTACTTGTGATCTCTGTCAAATAAATAAAAAAAACTTAAAAAAAAAAAAAGGATGCTGCAACAAAACAGTAACCTGAAGTAAACTGGAAATTATTGGGAAATTATAAGCATCTTCTCAGAAGATGTTTCATTTGGTTAGAAAAGCAACATATGTTCACTGTAGAAAATGTTCTTCTCATTAACAAAAATATAAATAATATTTTAAAAATCTGTAAGGGTCAGACTGAAATTTTATCACTTTAGATACAGAGCCATTTTTCTATGTAGCTAATGTATAAACTTCCCTTCTGTAACTTTCACACTTAAAAATGGGATTACATTACTTAAAATTCTCTAAAACATGAATTTTGTTCTAAAGTAAATGCCAGAAACCAAAAAACTTCAATAAAACAATAGAAAATAGTGTCTATTTATTTTACTTCAGAGTATTAAAATTCTTATTACTCAGATAAGAATATTAGGTACTTCAATCCACCAAGATTACATCTTACTGCTTGAATTTTAACTGTCAAAAGTCTTGCAGACTAAGGAGTTCCCTCAGGTGAAAAGTCAGAAAAACAGACATCTCACTCAGAGTTGTTCCCTTTTTTTATGTTTCCTTCTAGTTTCTTCCCGGTTTTGGTCACTCACTAATATTTTCAAATAGTTCATTGGTTTTTTCTTTTTTTAAATATTTTGTCTAGAGCTGATAACTGCAATATGTAGGGATGCCTGAGTGGCTCAGATGGTTAGGCATCTGCCTTTGGCTCAGGTCATGATCCCAGAATCCTGGGATTGAGCCCCAAATCAGGCTCTCTGCTCGGCAGGAAACCTGCTTCTACCTCTCTTTGTCCCCACTGTTCCCCCTGCTTATGCTCTCTCACTCTCTGTCAAATAAATAAATAAAGTCTTTAAAAAAATAATAATAATAACTGCAGGGATGCCTGGGTGGCTCAGTGGGTTAAAGCCTCTGCCTTCAGCTCAGGTCATGATCCCAGGGTCCTGCGATCGAGCCCCGCATTGGGCTCTCTGCTCCACAGGGAGCCTGCTTCCCTCTCTTTCTGCCTGCCTCTCTGCCTACTTCTGATCACTGTCTGTCAAATAAATAAATAAAATCTTAAAAAAAAAATAACTGCAATATGCAGGAGGTTTAGTATAATAGGAACTATTCTGCTATTACCAAAGTACTGAAATCAGCTCCATCTCTGTAGCCAATACAGCATGACATAGTATATTGTACTTTTCTCTTAAGCCTCATACTCCTATGATCAGATTTCTTCTGAACATTTCTTCCAGAATGACCCCAAAACAGCTCCAACTCGAAATATTTAAAAGTTAAGTTTATTAACCATGTCCTCTCCATTCTTACCAACCCCTCTGGCCACACAGTCACCACCACCAAGCCTGCATTTTTAAAAACTCTATTCATGTGTGAATGGCAACTACACCTTATTGCAAGAGAAACAAACTTGAGACGCCTCCAATTCCTCATTTCTCTCACCCAATTAATCATCAAGACATACTGATTTTACCACCAAAGAAGCTCTTTCTGTCTTCTTCCTTGTATTTCTACTGTAATTCCACTGTCCTGGTATATTACCTCCTCCATAAAGCCTTCCCTAAGCCTAAGCAGAGTTAGGGATTCCATCTTTCACCTAAGAGCATAGCAGTATTCTTTTCTAAGACTTACTTTGCTTGTTTGTCTCCTTGCTAAATTTTAAGTTGTGTGAAGGTAAAAAAGATGTCTTTTCATGTTTCTATTTCCAACACTGGTTCTCCATGTGGGCATTACCTATGTTTTACGGGGCACACTGAGTGTTCTGTTGTCACAAAAATTGAGAATACCACAGAGATTTAAAGGTATGAGCCAGTGAATGCTAAACATACTGCAAGATGCATGACAGTCTGTCTGCACACACACAAACTGTCTTGTATTGCATGTCTTTCAAATGCCCCATAGACACTAAGTGAATAAAAAGCCACTATCTGAATCTATAACTTAATTTCATTTTTATTAAAACCAAATTCTAAATCATTTACATTTTAATGATTATAATGATGACATTATATTTTAAACTCATCAGAATAGAAATCAGTGAATGATTATATCTTTTTTTGTTTTTCATGCCATTAGTAAGAGCTGTTGGCATTCTGAAAAACCCGTATTTCTAATAATAAAACTACTTGCAGTATTTGAGTAATGAATATGTTTTACCTATAAAACACACCTACATCACCAGGCTTCTTCCTTCTTTCCTTTTTCCCTTCTTTCCACTGTTTATTTGTTTATTTGTTGAATTTATTTCTTAGGTATGTAAATGTATTATTTTTGTATGTGTCATTTTTATTTAAGAATAGTAAATGACACAGGGTAAGCTCAGTATTAAGCTATAAATTTATGGCAAAAACTGAGGGAAAAGAAATTATTTAAATTGATAGGTTTATTTTCTACATTGATGCAAAAATTGAATGTTTTAATTGATGAATAAAAAATAGAACTATAATTATTTCCTAATTTACATGGTAAATCTAAAGTTTTAAATTTTTAAATTTAAACTACTTCAATTATATTTCTCAGTTACATTTAGTTATATTTCTTAGTTACTTTTTTCTCTTTTTAGAAATAGGGAAGGAGTCTATATAACTACATATATCTATATAGAGACCTATATAGATACATACCTATAGCTATATATTATACACATGCATATATATTGATTCACTGAATCCCTGAAGAATTTGGCCTATTCATTCATATATTAATATCCTGTTAATCAACTGATGAGATTAAATTAACCACCAAAGTTAAAAAAAGAAAGTTACCAAATCATTTCTATCCAGATTTAGTCTTTTTGTTTGTGTCCATGTCACATGCCCCAACTTTTTGGTTAGAATCTGGCCTATGAGGAGGATTAAAAAATTGAAGAACAAGAATTGATTTACTGGGGCGCCTGGGTGGCTAAGTGGGTTAAAGCCTCTGCCTTCGGCTCAGGTCATGATTGGGATCGAGCCCCACATTGGGCTCTCTGCTCAGCAGGTAGCCTGCTTCCTCCTTTCTCTGCCTGCCTCTCTGCCTACTTGTGATCTGTCAACTAAGTAAATAAAATCTTAAAAAAAAAAAAAAAAGAATTGATTTACACTTAAAGAATAAATGATACCAGGTACTAAAATTTCACTTCCACTCTGTCTTTCCTCATCTTTTCTCCTCTATGAGTAAACTCCAGCCTTTCTTATCACAGACCAGTTTATTCTACAGTTAAGGATGTTTTCTATGCTGTAATGAGCACTAATACAAAACCTTACAAGAAAGAATTCAGAATATTCTGGTTTAACTACCCAACTCCTAGAATAAGACAGGTAAGGGGAAATTGTAGTTCGGTAATCATCCTTAAGAAATATGTACTACAACATTCATTTTTACCTAGTACCATAATTTTATATTTTATACCTTTTTATTGAAGTATAATTGATATACAATATTTATGTAAGTTTCAGGTATACAACATAGTGATTCAACATTTATATACATTTCAAACTCATCACCACAATTTAAGTGCAATTGCCATCTGTTACCTTACAAAGTTATTAAAATACTATTAACTATATTTTCTATGCTATTCGTTGTAACTCTGTAACTTCTTTATAACTTGAAGTTTCTATCTCTTAATCCCCTTCACCTAAATAGGTGCTTATCTCACCCACCCTACCGGCAACCACCAGCAGGTTCTCTGTATTTATGAGTCTGTTCCCATTTTCTTTTTTCATTTATTTTTTTATAAACTACATACAAGGGAAATCATATGGTATTTCTCTTTCCCTGACTTATTTCACTCAGCGTAATACCCTCTAGGTCCACCCATGTTGCCACAAATGGTAAGATTCATTCTTTCTTAGGGCTAAGTAATGTTCAAGTTTGTGTGTGTATGTAGAGAGAGAGAGAGCACATTTTCTTTATCCTTTCATCTACTGATGGGACACTTAGTTGTTTCCGTATCTTGGCTACTATAAAGATGCAATGAACACAGGAGTGCAGATATCTTTTCGAATTAGTGTTTTCATTCAACTAAATACTCAGAAGTGGAATTGCTGATCATATGGTATTTTCATTTGTAATTTTTTGAGTAATCTCCAACTGTTTTCCATAGTGTACCAATTTCCATTCCCACCAACAGGAACAAGAGTTTGTTTCTCCACATCCTAAAAAACACTCATTTTTTTGTTTTGTTTTGTTTTCTGACTATCATTCTGATGGGGGGTGAGATGGTATCTCACTGTAGTTTTGATTTGCACTTCCCTGATGATTAGTGATGTTGAGCATCTTTTCATGTGTCTGTTGGCCCTGTATGCTTCTTTTAAAAATGTCCATTCAGATTCTCCATTCATTTTTTAATCAGATTGTTTTATTGGTGTAGAATTGTAGGAGCTCTTTATATATTTTGGATATAAAGCCCTTATACATCCCCCCATTCAGTAGGTTGCATTTTTATTTTGCTGATGATTTCCTTTGCTATGCAAAAGCTTTTCAGTTTGATGTAGTCCCGACTGCTTATTTTTGTTTTTGTTGCCCTTATGTGAGGAGGCAGATCAAAAAAATATTATTAAGACATATGTCAAAGAGCATAAATCTATGTTTTCTTTCAGGAGTTTTATGATTTCAGGTCTTACACTTAGGTCTTTAATCCATTTTGAGTTTATTTTTGTGTATGGTGTAAGAAAGTGGTCCAGTTTCATTCTTTTACATGTAGCTTACAGTTTTCCCACACCACTGAAATCCCACACCAGATGAAACAGTCTTTACTCCATTGTATGTTTTGCCACAGGTGTCATAGATTAATTGACCAAGTAAGTGTGAGTTTATTTCTGGGCTCTCTGTCCTGTTTCATTGATCTATGTGTCTCTTTTTGTGCCATTACCATACTGTTTTGATTACTACAACTTTGTAGTATAGTTTGAAATCCAGAAGTGTATAGTATAGGTTGAAATACCTCTAGCTTTATTCTTTTTTTCCTCAAGACTGCTTTGACTATTCAGAGTATTTTGTAGTTCCATAAAAATTTTAGTGCTATTGGCTCTGTGAAAATTGCTACTGGTATTCTGATAGAAATTGCAGTGAAATCTGTAGATTGCTTTGGAAAGTATGAACATTTTACCAATGTTAATTCTTCCAATCCATGAGCATGGTATATCTTTCCATTGTGTCTTCTTCCATTTCTTTCATCATTGTCTTACAGTTTTCAGTGAACAGGTCTTTCACTTTATTGGTAAAATTTACTTCTAGGTATTTTATTCTTTTTGATGCAACTGTAAATGGAATTGTTTTCTTAATTTCTCTTTCTGCTATTTCTGCTATTTCTGTTATTTTGTTATTAATATAGAAATGCAACAGATTTCAGTATATTAAGTTTGTATCCTATGATTTTACTGAATTTATTAGTTTGAACAGTTTTTTGATGGAATCTTTAATGTTATCTATGTATAGTACTATGTTATTTGTAAACAGTGAGAGTCTCACTTCTTAATAATTTGGATGCCTTTTATTTCTTTTCTTGTCTGATTGCTGTGGCTAGGACTTCCAAAACTTCCAAAAGTGGTAAGAGTAAACATCCTCGCCTTATTCCTGATCTTAGAGGAATTGCTCTATTTTTTCACCACTGAGTATGATGTCAGCCATGGGTTTTTCATATATTGTCTTTATTAAGGTATATTCCCTCTAAACCCACTTTGTTAAGTTTTTATCATAAATGGATGCTGAATTTTGTCAAGTACTTTTTCTGCATCTATTGAAATGATCATATGGGTTTTACCCTTCCTTGTTAATATGGTGCATCACTGATTGATTTGCAAATACTGAATCATCCTTGCATCCCTTGAATAAATCCCACTTAAACATAATGAATGATTCTTTTAATGTATTTCTGAATGCAGTCTGCTATTTTGTTGAGGATTTTTGCATCTATGTTCACCAAGGGTACTGGTCTATAGTTTCTATAGTTTTCTTTGTGTCTGGTTTTGCTATCAGGGTAATGTTAGCCTCACAGAATATATTTGGAAGATTTCATTACCCTTGGATCTTTTGGAATAGTCTGAGAAAAACAAGCATCAACTCTTCCTTAAATGCCTGATGGAATATTTTTAAATTTTTTATTTTTTTAATTACCTTTCAGTGTATTAGAATTCATTGTTTATGCACCACACCCAGTGCACCATGCGATACGTGCCCTCCACAATAGCCACCATAAGGCTGGCCCAACTCCCCATCCCCCGCCCCCTCAAAACCCCAAGATTGTTTTTCAGAGTCCACAATCTCTCATGGTTCATCTCCCACTCAATTTCCCTCAACTCCCTTCTCCTCTCCATCTCCCCAAGTCCTCCGTGTTATTTCTTACGCTCCACAAATAAGTGAAACCATATGATTACTGACTCTCTCTGCTTGACTTATTTCACTCAGCATAATCTCCCCCAGTCCTGTCCATGTTGATACAAAAGTTGGGTATTCATCCTTCCTGATGGAGGTATAATATTCCATAGTGTATTTGGACCAAATCTTCCTTATCCATTCATCCGCTGAAGGGCATCTTGGTTCTTTCCACAGTTTGACGACCGTGGCCATTGCTGCTATGAACACTGGAGTACAGATGTCCCTTCTTTTCAGTACATCTGTATCTTTGGGGTAAATACCCAGTAATGCTATTGCAGGGTCACAGGGAAACTCTATTTTTAATTTCTTGAGGAATTGCCACATTGTTCTCCAAAGTGGCTGCGCCAACAGTGTAAGAGGGTTCCCCCTTCTCACATCCTCTCCAATACACGTTGTTTCCTGTCTTGTTAATTTCTGCCGTTCTAACTGGTGTAAGGTGGTATCTCAATGTGGTTTTAATCTGAATCTCCCTGATGGCTAGTGATGATGAGCATGTTTTCATGTGTCTGATAGCCATTTTTATGTCTTCATTGAAGAAGTGTCTGTTCATGTCTTCTGCCCATTTTTTGACATAATTATCTGTTTTGTGTGTGTTGAGTTTGAGAAGTTCTTTTTAGATCCTGGATATCAGCCTTTTGTCTGTACTGTCATTTGCAAATATCTTCTCCCATTCTGTGGGTTGCCTCTTTTTGACTGTTTCCTTTGCTGTGCAGAAGCTTTTGATCTTGATGAAGTACCAAAAGTTCATTTTCACTTTTGTTTCCTTTGCCTTTGGAGACATATCTTGAAAGAAGCTGCTGTGGCTGATTATCAATGCCTGATAGAATTTGACTGTGAATCCATTTAGTCCTGGACTCTTGTTTGTTAGGAGTTTCTTGATTATCAAAATCAATTTCGTTACCAGCAATGTTCAGATTTTCTCTGTCTTCCTGATTCAGTTTTGAAACACTGTGTTCCTACGAATTTATACTTTTTCTAGGCTGTCCCATTTGTTGGTGTGTAATTTCTTGTAATAGTGTCTTATAAATAAGCCTTTGTATTCCTATTGAACCAGCTGCTACTTCTCATTCTTCATTTCTTATTTGGGTCCTCTCTCCTTTTCTCGATGCATCTGGCTAACGATCTATCAATTTTGTCCATCTTTTCAAAGAACCAGCTCTTAGTTTCATCTATCTTTTCTAGCGTACTTTTAGTCTGTTTCATTTATTTTTCCTCTGATCTTTATGACTTTCTTCTACTAACTTTGGGCTTTGTTATTCTTTTTCTAGTTCTTTTAGGCATAAGGTTAGATTGCATATTTGAGATCTTCCTTGATTATTTGGGTATGCCTATATTTACATAAACTTCTATCTTAGAACTGTTTTTGCTATGTTCCAAAGATTTTGGAATATTGTCTTTTTACTTATCCCAAGGTATTTCTTTTTTTCCTCAAGGTATTTTTTTTTCCTTCATTGACCCACTGCTTATTGGGTAGCATGTTGCTTACTCTCTCTTTGTTTTTTCCTTCGAATTTATTTCTAGTTTTCTAATATTGTGCTTAGAAAAGATGCTTGATATGATTTCAATCTTCTTAAATTTACCGAGACTTGTTTTGTGGCCTAATATGTGACCTATGTTGTAGAATGTTCCATGTACATTAAAAAAAAAGTGTATTTTGCTGTTTTTTTTTAAAGATTTTATTTATTTATTTGACAGAGAGAGATCACAAGTAGGCAGAGAGGCAGGCAGAGAGAAAGAGGAGGAAGCAGGCTCCCTGCTGAGCAGAGAGCCCGATGCGGGATTCGATCCCAGGACCCTGAGATCATGACCTGAGCCGAAGGCAGCGGCTTAACCCACTGAGCCACCCAGGCGCCCCTATTTTGCTGTTTTTAGATGGAATGTTCTGTACATATTTACTTCAGTCCATCTGATCTAATGCCTCATTCAAACTCACTATTTCTTTATTAATTTTCTATCTGGACAATCTATCCATTAATGTAAGTGGGGTGTTAAAGTTCCCTACTATTACTGTATAACTGTCAATTTCTCCCTTTAATATCTACTTTATACATTTAGATACTCCCATGTTAGATGCATATATATTTACAAATATTATATTCCTTTGCTAGACTGCTCCCTCCATCATTATGTTATGCCCTTCTCTGTCTTTTTTACAGTCTTTGTTTCAACATCTATTGCGTCTGATACTTTATTGATCAATTCCATTTGCATAGATAATCTTTTCTATCCCATCACTTTTTGTCTGTATGTGTCTTGTAGGCAGCATACAGATAGGTCTTGGTTTATTTTTTTTAATCTATTCAATTATTTTTGAAATTTTTAAAATCAATTTTGATGACTTTTGATTGAAAATTTAGTCCATGTACATTAATTATTGATAGGCATTACTACTGCCAATTTCATTGTTTTCTTGCTGTTTTTGTAATTCTTCTCTGTTCCTTTATTCTTTCTTGCTGTCTTCTCTTGTAATTTGATGACAATCTTCAGTTTTGTACTTGGATTCCTTTATTTTTTGTTTACCTATTGCAGGTTTTTTGTTTATGGCTACTATAGGTTCATGTATAACACCCTATGTGTTAGTCATCTATTTTAAGTTAGGTCACTTAAGCTCAAATACATTCTAATTGTACTACATTTTTACTTCCCCCTTACCATGTATTATGTATCTGACACATATTTTACATGTTTTTATTTTGTGTATCCCTTACCTAGTTATTGTAAATATAGTTGATTGTACATTTTTACCTCCCCCTCACCACGTATTATGTATCTGACACATATTTTACATGTTTTTATTTTGTGTATCCCTTACGTAGTTATTGTAAATATAGTTGATTTTACCACTTTTTTCTTTTAACCTTCATGTTAGCTTTTAAAGTGATTGACATACTTCCTTTATTGTATGTTTGCTTTTACCAGTTGTAGGAGTGCTGACAATCCTGACTCCACTGATGGCTCTCCACCTTGTTCGTATTTGCTTGATGACCTCTCTTGGGGCTATTTTAGAAATGTCTGCCAAGCCTGGGGTGGGGGAAGCCTGCTCTGACCACCCATAAATCTGTTAGAGATGATGCAGTCTTTATCTTTCCTGATGCACAGATGGCACCACAAGATCTAATTTAAAGGTTAGCTGTCAATTAAGTGCATGCAAACCCTTTGATCACATTATAATGCCCTTCTGCATATCTCTTGCTCTATAAAATCTCTGGACTAAGGCCTAGACTTTGTGGAGGATAGCTGTACAGCATCTGAATCATCATGTCTTTCATCACCTCATCGGTAAACAACCCTGAATAAAACTCTGTAAACCATAAGGAGTTGCCTTCTTTGATTGCCAGTCTCAAAGTGTCTTCTCAGCTTGGGGAGTACTCTACTGTCCCTCCCCTATCTTCCAACACTAGTGAAATGTTTTATTTCATAAATTTTTTACTTCTAGTTATGGCTTTTTCTTTTCTGCATAAAAAAGTCACTTTAACATTTCCTATAAGGCTGATGCAGTGGTGATGAAGCCTCTAACTTTTGTTTGAGCAACTCTATTTCCCCAGTTCTGAATTATAACCTTGCTGGGTATTCTTGGTTGTAGGATTTTTTTCCTTTGATCACATTAAATACACCAAGCCATTCCCTCTGGCCTGCAAGTTTCTGCCAGAATTCAGTTGAGAGTCTTATAGGTGTTCCCTCACATGTAAGTTGCTTTTCTCTTGCTGCTTTTAAAATTCTCTATAACTCCTGACATTTTAATTATTGTGTGTCTTGATGTGGACATCTTTGGATTCATCTTATTTGAGTTTATCTCTGCTTCCTAAACCTGGATGATTCTGTTTCTTTCTCCAGTTTAGAAAAGTTCTTAGCTGTTATTCCTTCAAATAAGTTCTCTGCCCCTTTCTAACTCTCTTCTTCTGGGATCCTTATAATGAAAATTTAATTCTTTTGATGTTGCCCTAGAGGTCTCTCACCCTATCTTATATAAAATTCTTTTTCCTTTTGCTGCTCAGCTTGGATGATTTTCAGTATTCTGTCTTCCAGATCACTGATCCATTCTTCTGCACCCTCTCCCCTGGTAGTTGATTCCCTCTGGTATATTTTTGAGTTATTGTATTTTTCAGATCTGATTTTTTTTTTAATTTTCTATTTTTTGGTTGAAGTTCTGAGTTTATCCACTCTACTCCTAAGTTCAGTGAGCATCTTTATGACTATCACTTTTAACTCTATCAGGTAAATTCCTTTCCATTTAGTTATTTTCCTGAAATTTTTTTTTCTTGTTCTTTCATTTGGAACATATTCCTGTCTCCTCATTTTGTCTGACTTTCTGCATTTGTTTCCATGTATTAGATAGTAGTCAGCTACATCTCCTGGTCTCAAAGGTAATAGCCTTATGTGGAAGATGCCCTGTAGGGTCCAGAAGCACAATCCCCTCCTCCCCCAGTTACCCAAACTAGGTGCTCCAGGTATGTCCTGTGTCTGTGCAGTAAACACCCTTCAGTTGTTGAATGAGCTCTAACTGCTTCGTATTCTGATAGGCAGGGATGCCCCCCAAGGCCAACTGGTTGCAATGCCCAGCCAGGACTATGAGTGCCCTGGTAGGAGGAGGTGGACCCTGGTGCGGCTGGCTTAAAGGCCCACCCACAATGCTGTGGGTGTGCTAGTGAACACGACCAGTCCCCCAGGGCATGAGTCACTTTGGAGGGACACCAGTCCCAGCCAAGGCTGCCCAGGGGATATGGCAAAGTGGGAGCAGTTTACGAGAAGGTCCATCAGAGGGGTGGGCTGATTCTGCAGGAGAATGCCAGGGTGGGATGACTGGTGCTAGCAAGGTAGGTGGAGAATGTCAGAACTGGAGCCATTAAGCATTAAACTACTAGCTGAGCTAAATGAGCGCAAGAAAATAGTGCCCATTAGTGTTTCTATTTCTGAAAGAAAGTTCCTACAGATCCCTGTCCCTTCAATGTAAGCCCTAAAATCAGTCAAAAAATATCCTTTATGTACATCTCAGGTGCTCTGGAAACTGCTGTTTCCAGGTGCTCTGGAAACTGCTGTGTTGGATCTGAGAGTATGTGAGATTGTGGACGGGACAACTTGGAGCATTGTCTCAGTTTCCTATAGCCTTCTGGTTGTCCCAGGGGTAAGCCCAACGATTTTCAAAGCTCCTGAAGTTAAGCTCTGCTGATTTTCAAAGCCAGACATTGTGGGGTTCTCATTTTTCCTGTGCAGATCTCCAGACTTGGGGTGTACAACATGGTGCTTAAATCCCTTGGTTCTCAGGTAGGATCTCTGGGCCTATGATGTGGGTTGCCAGACTAGGGATTTGGTTCCCAATCTGACCGTACCTCTGCCACACTTTACCCTTCTCGAGGTGCTTCCGCTCCCCATCTTTTCTTTTCTTTTTTTTTTTAAGTAACCATTATGCCCAACATGGGACCTAAATTCACAAACCCGAGATTAAGAGTCACTCTACCAACTAAACCAGCCAGACTCCCTGTGGCTTTTTCTTTTTATCTTTAGCTGTGCAAGAGCTGGTCTCTTAGTCTTCAAGTCTTTCTCAGTGAGAGTTCTTTTTTAGTAGTTGCATTCTTGGTGTACCTGTGGGAGAGGTGAGCTCAGGACCTGCCCATACTCTGCCATCCTCCTATCAGTCTCAAATATTACACCTTTTAAAATGGCATCTAATTTTGATCTACACAATGAATTAAAGAATCAGCATACTATCTCAACATTAATTCTTTAAAGTTGTGACACCAAAGAGCTTTAGGAAAGGGTACTGTGGTAACTGGTATATTACTTAAGTTGCAAAATACACTGAAAAGTATCTTTAACTTCCCATTTATTAAGTATATGTATGTCAACATGTTATTACACTTTTGTGAGAATCTAATCTATTAAACTTATAGTAAAATATATATTGTCTTATCAATTTACCTCTTCTCTCTTTTCTCCTTCTTCCATTGAAATAACATGGTCTGTGACATTGTCAATACAAGGTAAGTCAGAAGAAGAGATCACAATTTCTTCAGGCTCTTGCATAAACAAAGGTTTTTCTTCTTGCTGGATCCATTCTTGATATACTTTTACCACTTTTCTCATAGCTGCTGCTTCACAAATCGGTAATAAAAATGCCTAATGGAAAAAGAAAAGATAACACACAGAATGATACATTTTACTTTGCCACAAAACACTAATACATATATTTTTATGTTGTTATAAAGTATGATATAATTGACTTTTAAAGATACAAAGTCAGAAAAAGCCTTTTGTTTCCAAATGATTTGTAAATACGCTGACATATAAATACTTTCAGTAGGGGTGCCTGGCTGGTTCAGTCAGTAAAGCATGCAACTCTTGATCCCAGGGTCATGAATTCAAGACCCACAATGGATATAGAAATTACTTAAAAATAAAATCTTAGAAAAAAAAAAAATCAGAAATGCTTTTGGTAGATAGACATGGATTTCAAGTGCAAAAGCAAAGATCTGTTAACTTGTACTATCTAGCTCAGAATGAGAATATTCCTTGCTTCATGAAATAACTATGCTCCTAGAAAGTTCAATGTAAATAGCACTTTTCATAATAAATCATATATTTGTAACTTACTTTTTTTACTACTACTAAAATAAATTTTGATGATTAAATTAAATCTGATTCCAAGAAGTAATATAAATTACATAAAAAGGCAACTATCAGCACATAAGAAATATTTCAGCTTTATTTCATTTTATATGTAATAAATAATATATAATAAGGCAAAATACTTAATTAAAAGGAATTCCTTATAATTACTCTTCCCTTTATGTACTTTCTGAGTTGCGTTAACTTTTTTAAAAAAGTAAATATTCTCTTCATCACAAAAATACCATATTTTCACAATAAAAAAGAATTTTATGCAATTCAGACAGGCAAAAATAAAACAGTAAAAGTACTCCATCTCACAATCTAAATTCCTTACATCATGTATGTTTGTGTTCATGGGTTAACATTTTCACTGGACTTTCTCTTTACCAAAAGGAAAAAAAAGGGGAACTAAATTGCTTTTAGATTTTCCTTTTACAACCACTACTGATTAATTTCAACTCTAAAAGTCACAAGACATTTACCTAAAAACCTGGCACGTTCTCCTACACAGCAGAGAGTAGATAAAGTTACTTATAATCATGGGCTCAAATGACTTTATCTGAATGAAACTAGCCAAGAAAATCAGCTTTCTAAGATAATGATGAAATGTTAATGTGTGATATCAAAGGATATTTAATGTAGTTTGGTAATTATTAAATCCCTGGCAATCTACATTACTTGTTACTTTCTTTCATCTAACAAACCCATTCCAAAATTCTCACTCTCATATTGTAGCAGCCTAAGTCAATGGCATGATTTAGATCATCAGTGTCTGCTCTAAGAATAATTATTTTATAATTAAAACTCAGCCTTCCTTAAAAAGGTTCAGGATATAAGAAAAAAAAAATCTCAATCTCAAAAAAAATTCTATTCTCAGATACTGAAAAATTAACTCTTTTAAAATTGGCGTGGAAACCCTCTGCAGTTTCTGGTCAATTTTGCTATGAACCTAAAACTGATATAAAACACAAAGTTTAATCATTTAAGAAATATTAGTAATCTCCAAAGCGAAGATATAAATGATATTAATTAAAGATATTAGTATTAATGCATAAATTGTCACATGATATCCCAAGTGGCTTGATGAATTTACTGAAGTCCAGGGTATGTATAACCTTTGTCCTTATAAGTCCCAAAGTCTGGTTTTGCCAACACACTAAATATGGATCTTAAGGAAAGACCGATATTAGCCATGGTATAAGAAACTGATACGTAAAAACCAGAGTGCCAATATATACATTTACAATGAGAAATAACTGTCACAGAAACCAAAACATTCAAATCCATATACTGGCACTTTATTCCTATGAAGAAGCACCACTCAGACATCAATATTAACCCAAAATAAGGCAAGTTATCATTCAAAAAATATTTCTGAATCTATTAACTCAGCAAATTTTCTGTCTATAGAAACTGACCTACATGAAGTCAGCTCCAGTTCTGATTCCATGACCATAAAACTACTACACAACCAAAAACAACATGGAGAATGAATCAAAACAAGAGACAGAAAAATCCAATATTTAATGGTATTTAGCTTAAGATAATCTGATCCAGTTTTCTAACAACTGGCTTCACCAGTGGGATGTGATTTATTAGTAGCTATGATTTTCTCCTTAGTGAAAAACAGTAACAAAACATGTTGGTTTCTGATATTTTTAATATTACTTTATTATTAACCAACTCAGATTGTCATGGATACTTCTTCAAGATTTAATCAGGTACAGTGAACATTTAGCAGACCTGGGAATTTTTGTCTTCTTAAAGCAATGGTTTGCAATTTGGTCGCAGAACCCCTACTCTACCAGATGTTAACAAGAATCACAGGTATTCTAAAATAAGACTAACACTGCTTTATATTTTTGCAAATATCTTTAATGCTTAGCCTAATAAAAGACAGTTGGATTCTTATCTGCTTGCTTCTTCATTTATTCTAATACCATATGTGATACTGTATTAGATCGAGAGATACCTGGAAAACTTCACCATACACTTGTGAGAAAATGACAGTGGGGAAAAAAATAAAATCTTAGTACTGTCATGAAAATAGTTTTGACCTCATGGACCTGAAAAAGTCCTGGAGATGTCCCAGAAGCCTAAGACCACAGTTTGTAATCCACTGCCCCAACATGACTATAGGTAAAAAAATTATATACATAATATCTATATATAGAATTATATATATATATATATAATATGCATATATATATGAAAAATCTGTGCTGTTTACTTAAAGGTTAAACTTTTGATATATTATATTTACTTCATATCAAAATACTTGGGGGCTCCTTATTGTAGTCTCCAAGTAATGACAACATAAAGCACACTGGGTTTACTTATAAAATAGGGGATTAATGCCTGGAGTGCATCTATGCCTATTCTATTGGATATGGAGAACAATTTAATCATTTCAAATGATTTGGGGATCTATACTTTACAATTTTATCTTGATTTTAAAGACACATAACAATATAAATACCTTAATCTAAGACAGAACTCAGAATCATTACACTGGCCCTTAAAATAACATCATCAACTATGTTAACAAATTATCTCAAGACTTAACTTCTAGAAATAAATGTTAGCCCTCAGGCAGCAATGATAAAGTATCTGGCCCTCAACAGTTACAGAACTACTTCTTCTTTTTTTTTTTTTTTTTTTTTTTTTGAGAGAGAGAGAGAGCCGTGTGCATGCAAGTGCTGGGGTAGAGGTGGAAGGAGAGAGGGAGAGAGAATCCCAGACACAGGGCACGATCTCAAGACCCTGAGATCATGACCTGAGCTGAAGCAAGAGTCAGATGCTCAACCAACTGAGCCACCCAGGTACCCCAACAGTTACAGAACTTCTTGATTCATTCACCAAATATTTACTAGGTGCCTACTCTATGACAAGCAATAAGGATACGGTGATAAATAAGTAAGCAAAGCATTCCTGGAGGGTAGCAGGAAAGATCAGAATTTTCAAAATAATTTTTTTAAATAAATATATATAAGACTCAGAAGAGGTACGATGAAGAAGAGGACAATTTTTAAAAACATCATAAAGAAGTACTTACTAGTGTGTGTCTGTGTGTGTGCATATGCATGCAAGTGCATCTGTCTTTTTTTTTTTTTTTGAAGATTTTATTTATTTATTTATTTAACAGAGATTACAAGTAGACAGAAAGGCAGACAGAGAGAGGAAGGGAAGTAGGCTCCCTATGGAACAGAGAGCCCGATGTGGGGCTCGATCCCAGGACCCTAGGATCATGACCTGAGCCAAAGACAAAGGCTTTAACCCACTGAGCCACCCAGGCGCCCCTGCATCTGTCTTTGAGTGGGTGGGTAAAAGTGGTCATGGAAGACTTCTCTGGTGTAATCATATTTAAGTTGTGATCTTAAGGATGAGAGCAGGTAAAAAAAGAAGGGGAAAAGGGTAGAGAGGAAAGGAAGGTTGAAGGACAAAGTTAAGATAGGGAAAACAAAAACTGTGAAAGCTATGAGGATGCAATTATTTGAGAAATGTTAAGTAAACATATTTCTATTAAACTTATTTACCTATAGAAAGACTTGTACTCTAGCTGGGACTGCTAAGGGCAAAATCATTATAAGGTAATATCTCTGATAATTAATGGGGAGTATTTTTATCTATATTTTATCTATATCTATATATAAATATATATCTATATTTTTATCTATATTAAATATATATTTATCTATATCTATATTTATCTATATATCTATATTTTTATCTATATATCTACAAATATATATATCTATATTTTTTTAATTTTTTATTTTATATATCTATATTTTTATCTATATATTTTATCTATATCTACATTGTGGAACATATGAACCTTCAAAATAAGGGAAGAAACTATTTCAAAAATTCTCAATTTTGAAAATTTATCAGTAATACTAAGCAGGTAAAAAAGCTTTCCTATGACAACATAATCTTAGAAATTGATCCCTTTTCAAAACATGAATAATTCATTAGTGTCACCATCCTAAAATTTATTTTCCCTTAAGTTTTCCTTAAATATCACTTTTTAAAATAAGATTGATTTATTTATTTTAGAGAACACAAGCAGGGCCAATGAGCAGAGGGAGAGGAAGAAAGGAAATCTCAAGCAGGCCCCAGGCCCAGTGCTCAGGCCAACATGGGTCTCAATCTCACAACACTGAGATCATGACCTGAGCAAAAATCAAGAGTCAAATGCTTAACCAACAGAGCCACCCAGGCACCTCTGAGGTCATCATCTCAGGGTCACGGGATCAGGCCCCTCATCAGGCTCTGCACTGGGCATAGAGCCTGCTTTGAGATTCCTTCTCTCCATTTCCTTCTGCCCCTCACCTCCAATCCCTCTCTAAAATAAAAAATAAATAAATAAAAATAATTATGAGAATAAAAACATATCAAAGAACTTCAGTTCCCAGCAATATCATTTAAAGATATCCTGGAATGATCCTGCATAAAATATCTAGAAAATACAATATAAATTTTTAAATTAATGGCTCAGCTTGTATGGATATTCTGAGTCTAGAACAAAATGTGAGTATTAATCCAGAGAAGTAAATGAGCAATGAAGCTGCTGGCTGCTGCCTTGGACAACCTACAGAGTATTGGGTCAAACAGCCATCTGTACAGAGGGGAGAGACAGATCAGAGTTCTACATGTAAAACTGACACCAATGAAGGCTAAATTCAAAACAAAGGCAAACTAGAAGGGGAAGGCAAAAAACTCAACTCCAGAGAACAGTCAGTGATGAAACTTGTCCGTTGACTTTGGATAGGGGAATGTAAGGGAAGAATAGCCTTCCCTGCAAATTCATATTTTCAGGCTGGTCATCACTTAACTTTGAATACTGCAAAGCAGTAAGAATCATTAAGCTGAAAATTCTTTTTTTTGTTTTTAAAGATTTTATTTATTTATTTGACAGAGAGATATCACAAGTAGGCAGGAAAAGGGGGAAGCAGGCTTCCCACTGAGCAGAGAGCCCGATGCGGGGCTCAATCCCAGGACCCCAAGACCACGACCCGAGCTGAAGGCAGAGGCCAACCCACTGAGCCACCCAGGTACCCTATAAGCTGAAAATTCTAATTTAAGGTTGGGTACCTGGCTGGCTCATTTGGTAGAGCAAGAGACTCTTGATCTTGGGGTTGTGAATTCAAGTTCCATATTGGGCACAGAGCTTACTTAAAAAAATTTTAAATAAATAAATAAATAAATAATATATTCCAAGGTTGACAGGACCACCAAATGCCTGGAAAGCAACAGCAATTCTTCTCTGGAGGAACACAACCCGGGCTTCAAAGTAATTCCCACAAAATTCCAAAAAAAATCTAAGTCCATAACACAAAAATCCAAAAGAAACAAACAAGGAAAAATAAATTTCTCCAGAAGTAAAGTTCTCCAACATTATTTGCCGAGTATCTTTCCTTTAGCATTTGTCAAATAGTCTATAACATAAACCTTAAACTTGGCAACTAGAACCACTGCCAAATCTGAAAAAGTGTTAAGGCAAATTTGCTTTTTTTATATTGTGTTATTCACTTTATTGGGGTTGTATAAAACTGAGTCCATTTGTATATAACTGTATACATTTTGTACTTATTAACACAAAAATATAGAACACGGAGGGAAAGGATGGGGTGGCTGGGTTATGGACATTGGGGAGGGTATGTACTGTGGTGAGTGCTATGAATTGTGTAAGACTGAGGATTCACAGACCTGTATCCCTGAAGCAAATAATACATTATATGTTAACTTAAAAAAAAAAACACATACATATATATATATATAGAATGCTTCGTGAATTTGTCAATGGTCCCCGTGCAGGGGCCATGTTAATTTTCTTTGTCTCATTCCAATTTTTAGCATATGTGCTGCTGAAACAAGCATAAGTTTGTTTCTTTAACTTAGGTTGACAAAACTAATGCTGCTTCATGCTTTGCTTTACATATCAATAAACGTGTACAAGGTGAAGATTTGCTTTGCCTAGACAGCTTACTGGCATGTAAAGGCATGTGGTATAGAATAAACGTTACTGACATGGGAACCAGGATCTGGGAGTTTTAATCCCAGATCTACCACTTACTTGCTGTGAGACTTGAATGATCCCCTTCAGCTACAAAACTCAATGATGTTTACCTGCAAAAGTTAAGTACCTTTGCTATTAAGAGCAAATGATTAGTTTTCATAAGGCTTATTTCCCACAAAATTTCTATGTAACTGAGAATGTGCATTTAGGAATTTCTAGCTATCTCTATGTGAAATAGTTTTTATTCTTTTTCTTTCTCTCCATTTCTTGATTTTAGTCCCCGAATATCTTCTTTAACCAACTTTAACTTCAGAATGCCTTATAGGACAAAATAGCCTCTGAAAGGATAAAGGCAAAGAAAACAATGCTTCTTCTATTCACAAATCATTTTTATTGATTATAGAAAATAAAAGATGAAATAATTTTATTAAAATTTACTAATGAGGGACGCCTGGGTGGCTCAGTTGATTAAGCGGCTGCCTTCGGCTCAGGTCATGATCCCAGCGTCCTAGGATCGAGTCCCATATCGGGCTCTCTGCTGAGCAGGGAGCCTCCTTCTCCCTCTGCCTGCCACTCTGTCTGCCTGTGCTCACTCTCTCTGACAAATAAATAAATAAAATCTTTAAAAAAAAAAAAAATTTACTAATGAAATGGTAGGAAGAAAGGTTTCAAACCATAAAGTGAGTAACAAGAAAATTGTTCTAATCAAAGAAGGACTATGGGTGAAAGCGGACAGTTATTAAACTAAAATCATCATAAACTAAAAAAATATAAATAGAAAATATTAAAGGATTAGATGTAATAAATTTTTAAAAATTAAATAATAAATTGTAGATGTAACAAATGTAAGATGTAACAAATTTAAAAAATTAAATATAAACTTAAAATTAAATATAAAAATTTTAAATATCTAAAAGCCAGTATATTCAACATTAAAAACCTAAGTCTATATTACAAATTAAAATTACTCAGAGGTACTTTACCTGACGAAATATCTCTGTGACAAAGTTGACATTACTTCTTTTAGAAGAAAAGACTCTGCGAACTATTTCAATGTCTGTGAGATGTTCCTCATCAATACTGCAGAGACTGGATGAGCTAGGTTCTCGCTCTGTGAGAGTGCTTGTATTGGAATGAGACTGTTCTGGTTCTGTAGCTCTATCTGCTTTATCAGCATTATCAGTTTTGTTTTCTTCTCGGGATACCAAACTAGCAGCTGCTCTCTAAAATAAAAACAAAAGGGGGAGAATATCAGAATCATTCAACTTGGTATTTTGCTAACAGCATTCCACAAATAAACCACTGTTTAAAATTGGGCATAGATTTCATTTAGACTCCATTCTAAATAATTAAGTAGCAATGCAAATAACTCAACATCTAAGTAATATAGTGATACTCACTAATCATCTATCCATCTCTAATTTGACTTTAGAATGTTTGCAGTACAAACAAGTTACAAAAAACACAAAGGAATTGAAGAAAAATTATGACAGAAGTAGAAAGGAATTCAAAAGAAAATATAAGAAAACAAAAATGGGGCACTTGGCTGGCTCAGTCAGTACAGAATGTGACTCATGATCTTGGGGTTTTAAGTTTGAGCCCACATTGAGTACAGTCATTACTTAAAATCTTAAAAGAAAAAAAAAGAAGAAAGAAAGCTCAAGAGAACACTCTATATTCTCATAACTTAAAAGAATTTCACCATGACTGAAGATGAATAACCTTAGGAGTAAAGTAAAAGTCCTAAAGTTGGTGATGAGAAAATTACTACCATGGTATGATGGTAGTAGCACTATTCCATGGTAAGGCAAATTATTTCTAGTAAGCTACTTAATTTTTGATCTCAGTTCTGTCATCTATAAAACAAAGGGTTTAAGTAAATTATTTCAAATATGCCTTCCCAATCAAAAACTGTGGTTTTAGTGCATTAAGTTCTGGGATCATGAAAAATAGTCCCACATGAGAGTTTCCACACTTAGTGATTATTTGCAAAGACCTTGGAACAAAGTTTTAGGGAAAACATACCCAGAGCTGGCTAAAGATAAATAAAAGATTAAGGGGAATATAAAGTTTAATTTCCTGAACACTAATCAACTAAACAGACACTTTATACCCCCACTTAATTTGTAAAAGATCTAAGAAGTCATAACAAAAACACAGTTTAAGATTTTTTTTTAAAGATTTTTATTTATTTATTTGACAGAGATCACAAGTAGGCAGAGAGGCAAGCAGAGAGAGAGGAAGGGAAGCAGGCTCCCTGCTGAGCAGAGAGCCCAATGTGGGGCTCAATCCCAGGACCCTGGGATCATGACCTGAGCCAAAGGCAGAGGCTTTAACCCACTGAGCCACCCAGGTGCCCCACAGTTTAAGATTTTTAAAACTAAAGAAAGTCTGAGAAAAGGAAAATAAAAATTATTCAAAAAATAGTGTAATAGAGATAACTTCAGAAAAAAAACACACGTTCATAAAAAAATGTGTGAAAAAGAGGGAAACTATTTAATAAAAAATACCAAAAGTTTAAATATTAGTCCCTCCACCGTAGAGCTATATAATTTTACATCACATTTCTAGACCCAGTGCCCTTGATGAAAAAAGGGAAAACAAAATGGGGACAAGACTTTTTTTTAGGATTTTATTTTTAAGTAATCTCTACAACCAGCATGGGGTTTGAACCCACAACCCCAAAATCAAGAGTTGCATGATCCACCAACTGAGCCAGCCAGGCGCCCTGAGAAATAAGACATTAAATCAGTATTCTATGAATGTTCAGAAATCAAAAAAGAACTCTGAAGGTTCTACAACCATTTGATTACTAATCATTTCCAACTGCAAGAATTTGTGTGTACAATTCAGAATATTTTAGTACTGCGTAATTAATATAAAATACAGTAATAAATTAGAAGGTAAGACTCATTCATTACTAGAATTAAATTCTGTATCTTCCAAGATTTTTTCATTAAGAAGACTACTATAATGATTGTTAAAATTTGGATTTATAAAATACATTTACACAAAGAAAATATCACCATCATTTGTTTTAAATTTGTTCTGAAATCCATAGACACATCTCTTAAGCCATTCCTAACTTAACAAGTTTTCCCTTTGTGGTGTATTACCTGAATATTCTTTGGCAAGACTTCACCTTCCATCCCAGGAATATGAGGTCCTGTATGTGGCTTTGGCTCAAGCCAGAAAGAAACCAGCCAACGAATAACAATAACACGAGCCTTAATGAAAGGTTCTTTTGTACAGTAGATTGCTTCATTGGTTTCAGCATCCTTCTTTATCATAACATAATGTGGCTTTGGTCTCACCTGTGGGATATCTACAGGAATATAAAAGGAAAACAAAAACCAAAATAAGAAAAGAATTATGCTTAGATAAATCCATACTTTCAAACATTTTTGAAAACACTTTTGATGATACCCTTGTTTTAAAAGTAGATTTTAAAAGACATTTTAAAATAATTTGCTAAATATTAGCATACAATCTAGAAGAGTGAACCATATATTGCTGCCATATGGAAACACGTCTTTTTGCAAAATATCACTAAAGGGCTCAGCGAATCCTGTCTAAGTACAGAGAAGCTTCCAGAGCCATTTAAAATTAATGAGAACTCACTTCAATTAACCTAAGACTAAGACACAAATTCTGAATACAAAGTATGAGAATTTTTCCTTGATTTTTATAGCAAAACTATTTTTAAAGCAAATATTGTTCTCGATGACAAAGATCCGCTACTCTAAGTCCTTTCTACAAGACTTAATGGTTAGGCCTAAACCTATTAGCTGCCTAAACTTGGCAAAGCTTAAAATAGGAACATCCTTCTGGAAAACGCACACACACAAAACCCGAGCCATTCAACATACAGACTACAGTCAGTGATTTCTATATATGGAAGAGGTCTGCTTCTAAACCAAGATTTGTCAGAAAAGCTCTAGTTTCAAGGCTCAGTCATTTTGGTGCAGCCACTAAATACTGGACAAGAGATCATCAAAATATATGACAATGTTATTATTCATACAGAACCTGAATAAGGCATACTAAATTGAACCCTTGGGGGACCTTAAAAAAATTTATAATATAGTTTAAGGATCATACCAAATAGCAGAAGTTTAATTTATAATATCAAAGATTTCTGGTGGGTTAACTTTTCCTATCAGTGAGATCCAGAGAAGATATTTAAAAAAAAAATCTCTTCACTCTCAGTGAAGCTTTCCTATTAATACAATTCCACTTTCTCTATGAATCAAGGCATAGTATCTTTAAACAATCAATACAAAATATTAAATGTTATCAGTTTTCCACAGGTAACAAATGTCAACTTCACATTGAGGTATTATATTTTATTTTTACATGTGATCTTTTAGAAAATTCCACAGACTACCTACCAAGTACAGGATGATATAAACTATTCTCCTTGCAGATGTTTGGGAAAATATAAGGCAAGTAATATTTCTTAAAATGTGAAAACAAAAATGAAAATCCCCTCTCTTGATTTTCTTTGTTCTTCCATTCTAAACTTTTTACCTAAAAATAAAAAATACAATCAGAATCATTCCATGAGACAGAAACAATTATTAGCCATCATAAACAAGGTTGTAAAAAGTTAGTTAAGTGATACAGTAATCTATTATACTCTAAAGATATACAGCTAGATATATATAAAGGGCAAATTGTAAAAAACTGGTATAATGCCACTGAAGGCTGACAAAGATCTAAATGTTCATCTTCTGTGGAGGAGTCTAGTAGATTCCAGTTGAAACCGAAGAGGTGACTGGATGAACAAACTGTGGAGCATCACACTATGGAATACTACTCAGCAAAGTAAAAGAACCAACTGCTGATACTTGCACGATGTGGGTGAGTCCCACCTGCATTACAATGAGAAAACAAGACCGAAATGACAGAATACAGATAGTAAGTGATGGAGCGGGATTCAGGACACAGATGGGTACCCAGCAGTTGGGCTACAGCATCCCATCTTCACCCGTGGCTTTCAGCAGCCTCCACTGGCCAGTACCAGCACTGGGACTGTGACATAGCTTCATAAACATTACTCGTGTAGTAATGAAGCTTCAGTGAACTGTTATCTGGAATTGCAAACTCGGCCAAATTTAGTTCCAGAGGTCACATAATGAGACATTTCATCATAATAGCAAATGGCATATGATAATTGACATGAGGAGGTAGAAATGTTTCTACATAGATCATAAAATGCAGGAACTCTTCAAAGATGTTTCTGTGTATGGAATTTTCTCAACTAATGAGATGAAGCTTTCTCAGGCTATTGTATTATCACTCGCCTCCCTCTCTTACTTTGTTCAACAGACATATAGCTGACTGCTGCCCTGTATAAACCACAATGTTTGGCTATGTGAAGAAAACAGAGATGAACCAGAATATGAACGAGGCTGCAAGGAGTTTAAAATGCGCTCAAGGAAAGATAACAGACAAATTGCAGGTGATCTGTAACAGAAGGTAATGAACACACTTGCCTAATGAGAGAAAAAAAATACAGTGCTTTTAGATTCATAGGAGGACATGAGAAATTTCTACCTGCTAGAGGCTTAAAGAAGGCCATTTCCTGGCTTATCCTCAAGCAGGAGAATTCAGAAATGTTCTTATTAAAATATACTATATTTTTCTGCAGCCTCCCCGACCTTCTGCATCTTCTGTTACTCTGTGTTGGACACTGGAGAGAGATGGAGGGGTGAAGAGTGAATGTGCTGAGTATGGATATAGAGATGGATCGCATGGAATTGAGAAAGGTGGTTTTTGGTCAACAAGATGTAAAGGGACTAGCTTTGAATAAATGGCTATCTAAGGAAACTTGAAAAAGAAAATCTAGGTGAATGATATTGCATGTTGAGGCTTGTGTATTGATTTCTCTGATCCAAATAGAGGAGACGTAATAGAGAACCTCTTCAGTGTGAGAAGTTTTAGAGACCCTTGAAGAGTCAGATTAATGTTCTGTTTCATATACTTTCCAATATACTCTCATATACTCTCTTCATATACTCTTCATATGACCTCTCTTACTTCAGTTTTTGAAAATTCAGCCTATCTCTTCAATGTTAATTGAAGGAAGAGAAGGAAGATTTTTTCCTGGATCAGGAAAGAAATGTATCCTAAGTCGCCCTTGTGCTTATTTGTCAGACTGGGGAGGCCCTCACGTTTAGATTCCCCTACACACACCCCTCCATCCTGTATGGTTCCTAGACAATTGGAAGCATAGAGGGTTGGTGAAAGAGACCAAAACCAAAAACAAACAAACAAACAAAAAAACTTGTTTAATGCCATGTAAATGCATTATATGTATTATATTTCAAAAATGTTAGAAGATAAAACGTGCTCTGAAAATTTTCAAAGTTGACCCAGATGTGGCTCTACTAATGACAAAGATATTAACGTCCTTTCCCCTTTGCCCTTTCCTGAATAATTCAGCCTTAAAATCATACAAAACAAGGGGCGTCTGGGTGGCTCAGTGGGTTAAGCCTCTGCCTTCGGCTCAGGTTGTGATCTTGGGGTCCTGGGATTGAGTGCTGCATTAGGCTCTCTGCTTAGCGGGAAGCCTGCTCCCCCCCCCCACCCCCTGCCTGCCTCTCTGCCCACTGTGATCGCTGTCAAATAAATAAATAAAAATCTTCAAAAAAAAAAAAAAGTCATACAAAACAGGCATATGGGAGTCGATGTGGGATAAAGAGTAAAAGAAGTGGCAGTCAAGTGTAGGTGATTAGAGCCTGACCACAAAATGCAGCGCACCCATGAAAGGGATGTAGCAAAGGCAGCAGCCCAATGGAGACTTGAAGACTGAGAAGGATGAGGAAAGTGTCCATGATGTGAGGGGGTGGAGAATAAGAGGGAAAGAGCAGTAAAATATAGGGTGTGAGAATTTCAGTAGGGTGAGGAAGATATCTAAGTAGGGAGATGGCAAAGGCCCAGAGTAGGCTTCAATGAGATACCACTATACATTATTCATTGCTTTTTAAAGATTTTATTTATTTATTTTATTTGAGAGAGAGAGAGCATGCACACGAGCAGGGAAGAGAGGAAAAAGCTGGTACCCTGCAAGCAGGGAGCCCAACATGGGGCTCTATCCTAGGAACATGACCTGAGCCAAAGGCAGAGGCTTAACCAACTGAGCCACCGGGGTGCTCCTACATTATTCACTTTAGAATAACTAAAATTACATACTGACCATACCAGCTGTTGGTGAGGATGTGAAGCAAATTTTAAGTTTCATAGATTGCTGGTGGAATGTAAAAAAACCATTTGGAAAACAGCTACGCCATGCCTTAACAAGTTAATATATACCTACTCTACAACCCAGCCATTCCACTAGTAGGTATTTACGCACGAGAAAAAACTTTATGTCCACATGAGGACTAGTTTATCAATATTCATAGCCATTTTATTTGTAATAGCCAGAATGGAAGCAACTCATATCACCATGAACAGGTGACTGGATAACAAAGCATGTTATATCCATACAATGAAAAGCTACTCAGCAATAAAAAGAACCCAACTATTGAAAATTATGATAGAGAAAAGAAGCCAGACCCCCCAAAAAAGTATGTACCATATGATTCCATTTATATGGAAATATGGAAAATGCAAACTCTGGTGACATGTTATCAGATCAGTAGTCACCTGGGAATCAGGCAGTGGTTAGGAGTAGAAAAAGATGTATTACAAAGGCATGTGAGAACTTTTAGGAGCAATATCGTCGTTATCTTGATAATAGTGATGGCTGCATGGCTGTACACATGTAATAAATTTCATCAAAATATATATTTCAAATATTGCAGTTTAGTATATGTCAATTACATCTCAACAAACCAGCAAAACAAATTTTTAAAATTTATACAAGGTACAAAAGTTGTTTTTTAAAAAAGAAAAACTGTAATGATAATGATAGTAACAACTACTACCCACAAAACACTTTGTGGCATGCACTTTTTTCTTCTAGTACTTTGCACTAGTTATCCAACCATCAAACACCAAAATAGGGTAGGTATTATTTTTATGTCAATAAGATGGAGAATCAGATTTAAACCTTGCAATCTTAGTTTCTGAGGCATACGGAACTTTTGTGTTTGGAATAGTTATAAGAAATGGGTATATTGCCCTATGACCCAGCAATTGCACTACTGGGTATTTACCCTAAAGATACAAACGTAGTGATCCGAAGGGGCACGTGCACCCGAATGTTTATAGCAGCAATGTCTACAATAGCCAAACTATGGAAAGAACCTAGATGTCCATCAACAGATGAATGGATCAAGAAGATGTGGTATATATACACAATGGAATACTATGCAGCCATCAAAAGAAATGAAATCTTGCCATTTGGGACAACATGGATGGAACTAGAACGTATCATGCTTAGCGAAATAAGTCAAGCAGAGAAAGACAACTATCATATGATCTCCCTGATATGAGGAAGTGGTGATGCAACATGGGGTCTTAAGTAGGTAGGAGAAGAATAAATGAAACAAGATGGGATTGGGAGGGAGACAAACCATAAGTGACTCTTAATCTCACAAAACAAACTGAGGGTTGCTGGGGGGAGGGAGGTTGGGAGAAGGGGGGTGGGTTTATGGACATTGGGAGGGTATGTGCTTTGGTGAGTGCTGTGAAGTGTGTAAACCTGGTGATTCACAGACCTGTATCCCTGGGGATAAAAATATATTATATGTTTATTAAAAATTTTTAAAAAAATTGCTGACTACCCAAAAAAAAAAAAAAAAAAAAAAGAAAGAAAGAAATGGGTATATTCTAAGACTGTTTTCATCCACAAGGGCATACACATTTCATATGAAGAGATGAAGAGGTTACCCTACAAAATACATTCACCGAGAAATTTATAGAGTACAAACAGGTTAAAGTATAAATTACATTCCTCCACCACATCCCATTCTCAGCCTACCTCCCTACTGGCTGCCTCTTGGCAGGCTGATTCCTAAATCAGTTATCACTTAAAGACCACAACTACTGATTATAAAGGAAAGGATTAGAAAGTAAACCCAACTGGCCCACAGAAGAAGTTATATACATAAAAGAGTCTACTTTAAGATTTTCTCTCTAGGTCCCTTTCTAAGAGACTCATAATCCCTCCAATGATTTTTATTTGACAAAGACATACTAACAAACATTTTCAAAAGTAAAAATTTGTCCTCCTTCAAGAAAATAAGCAAATATTTACTCTAACATAATAATGGAAAGAGAGAGAAAAATTAATTACCCACACAAGATGGTAAGAGGGATGATATCAAAGAAGATAACACATACCTGAATTACTATATATTTTAAAAGTGCTTCAAGAAAATAGCTTGTGAGATCTTCTTGTCCTTTATCTCCTGATTGTGGAGGGACAAGAGGAGTGATTTCCTCTATAGTGACTTGAGCTATACAAAGACAAAATTTTAGTATAACTACAAAACAAATTTAACAATGAAATAATGTGATCCAAATAAAATTTAAATGTAAAACATTTAATGCAGTGAATGGTGCTTGAAAACATTCTAATGATTGGACCTTGAAATAAATCTGAGATCATCCTAACAGTCCATCACAACAACCATAAAGTTAAGTAATCAGCTGCTTCATAAGCCCTTGACTGAGAGAATGTAACAGGGATGGACAGATAACAAAGGGATTTTGAGTGAATCTTACTTGAAAAAGAGCTCATATTTTTCAAATTAACATTAAGTGTGTCCAATACAAAAGTTCTATAGTATGATGAGAAACAACAATAATGAACTTATTTATCAATTAAAGGACACATTACTCTAGTAATGACCACACTTACTCTTAAAGGTAGTCCCCTTATTCAAAGAATGAAATGCTATTTCCCTCTCAAAAAGGAAGGACAGCATCTTAGTTCCTTGATTATAAAAGTCCATGTACAAAATAAGAAACTTGCATTTTCTAAAATTTTCAAGTATTCAAAAACATTCATTATAAAAAATGCAAATTCAAGAAAATCAACCAACAATGAGGTGAACTCTCTTAAATATTTCCTAAGCAGCACCTAGTTTAGTACAGGCAGACTCCTAAACCTGTTTATTAATAAATATTAGCCAAGTAATTAAGCTCATAAAAATAAGTTTTGTTACAGTCCTCTTGGCACAAAGTAAAATACTCTTGTACTTCAATGTACATCTAAATTAACTTAAGGATACAAGATGACACATGAGAATTAGAAATGAAAGATAAATGTAAAATGGATTCTATGAACCACTTGTTTCTGATGCTGTGACACCAGAAGCCTGGCTGGCCAGGGAGAGAATGTCTTTCCTGGGGCTAAAGAGCTAATTCCCAGAGATAGTAAAGATGGGCCAGAGAACATGCCTTCTACACGCAAAACAACCAGTCCAGGGTCCACACCTCTAATCCTCTTCTATCCAGCTCTCACGTTCAAGGCCACTATTCCTCTGACCTAATCACACAGGTACCTAGGTGACAATGAGGGACAGCCACTATGCACCTAAGCCTGCTGAAATTATCCAAATGAGCCAATCATAGGACTGCTCACACTGCTTCACATGTTCCTACCTACAGAATTCACAACAAGGGCTCTTGCCTTTAATGCCCTACCCCTGACAGATCCTGGCACCTCCCCCTCTGGCCACCCTCCCTGGTGTGGCATGCCCTCTTCCCTCGGGAACTGTAACTATTTTTTTTTAATCACAATAATCTTCTGATCTGTTGGCCTCATCATACATAAAAAATAATAAAACCTATATTATACAACATGGCCTTGAATTATCCAGTTAATAAACATATGGACAGGGGTGCCTGGGTAGCTCAGTGGGTTAAAGCCTCTGCCTTCAGCTCAAGTCATGATCCCTGGGTCCTGGGATAGAGCCCCACATCGGGCTCTCTACTCAGCAGGGAGCCTGCTCCCCCTTTTCTTCACCTCGCCCCACCCCACTGCCTGCCTCTGCCTACCTGTGATCTCTGTCTGGCAAATAAATAAATAAAATCTTTAATAAATAAATAAATAAGCAAACAAACATATGAACTTTTTTTTTTTTAAAGATTTAATTTATTTATTTGCCAGAGATCAAAAGTAGGCAGAGGGGCAGGCCGAGAGAGGAGAAGGCAGGCTCTCCACTGAGCAGAAAGCCCGATGTGCAGCTCGATCCCAGGACCCTGGGATTGTGACCTAAGCTGAAGGCAGAGGCTTTAACCCACTGAACCACCCAGGCGCCCCATGAACATTTTAAAACTATATTAACAAACTACATAGGAAATTTTGAAATACTGATGGATAAGATCTCACGAATCTTACTTTCTTGAAGATTGAGTGGAGGATTAATGAGATTATCTAAAGTTCGAGGTCCATGTTCAGATTGTAGTGCTGAAAATCCAGGAATTAAGCATGAAAACATCCAAAGCTGTTCTTTGCTACAGTTATTCTGAAGAGCTTGCAACCACAGTAAGAAAAGACGAACACCTTCCCGTCTGATCTAAAATGAAACGAAATGAAAAATAGTATTTTTACTTATAAGGGAAATATTTTCTTACTTTTAAGACCAAAATTCTCTAGAAGATGATTAGAGAATGTTATTTAACAAAGGAGAGGAGGGAATGGGAAAAGGAGAAGAGAAAAAAGAAAAGAGGGGAAGGGAAGGAAAGAGGAAGGGCTACTATATCCATGTCATTTATTGTGCTCTCATTATTTATAAATTGAAATTCATGGATTCTGAACAAATACAGAATAAACTTGGCCATCAGGTAATCTTTATTCTATAATTTCCATTGGTAAAAAAAAAAAAAAAAAATCAGAAAAGTATTTCCTTCTTGTTTACTTCCCTCTTTCTCAACACCGCTGGTCTAATCCAAGAAGCAAAAAGAACAAGAACAACTGTTCCTCATACGCTGACTTCGGTAAAAGGTGGAATAGTTACGGGGATCTTGGTGTGCCCTGCTAAATCAATGTTCTTGTTCTTAAAAAGCTTACCACTCTGAAATTATGTCATCTATTTATTATTTGCTGCTAACCAGCAAAGCAGAAATTCTGACTTATTACTATATCCTAAGTACCTAGAACACCCCCCATATTCAAAAAACAACAAATATTTCAACCATTGCATAAATTCTCTTTCAGGAAGAGAATAGGAAAAGACAGAAAAACATTCAATCTCTGACAACAAAAACACAAAGTTCTTCACTAAGCTAATCTCCCTGGTAGCTTTGGAAATTGCCCTACCACAGCTTTGTAAATGGCCACTGTTAAAGCTGTTCAACAGCTGCCAACCTTAGAGTTTACAGAGATAACAAGAAAACAAACAATTCAGAAAGCTGATTCCTTTGTACTGCTATACCAAGCCTTGATACCAAAACTACCCACAATAGGAAACTTTCAGTTAACCTATAAGAGGCTTTTGCACTGGATAGCTTCTCTTACCACAGCACAATGAGATAATCAAAAGAAAAGAAATAAAACCAACTTTTTAATATAAATCCTCTATTTTTCCATACATCTAAGAATATTTATAGTAATATAAAGAATAATTTGTTGAAAGACTGAATAATTTTTGTCTCCTGGGGACCAGAGTAAAGTATTTCTAGTGAATCATTCAATGCAGTGGCAACGGTTTTTCAATAGCCTAGTCAACCCAGTATGTATTTTTATACATACTAAATATGTTGTATATTTTATTTTAAGTCAGTTCACTTCAACTAAGTAAACTAAAGACAATTCAAAATTTTTTAGGAAAAAAGTTGATGTAGGAAAAGTAGAAGAGACAGTTTTTTTAAGTCATAGAAAAAAGACATAATTATACCTTCAAGGAGTTTCCTGTGTGTAGCAGTTTCTTTAAAATCAATCCTAAAAAGGAAACATGATTGAAAATATTCATATTTTCTTAGTTGTTTCCAAATGTCAGAGTTCTCGGTCAGACTTGAAAATACTTTAAAACAAGTCTTTGGCAATCTCCAAATTATTCTTGGTGACCCTGATATCCCTCTGGCCATAATTTTGGAACCAGAGGGCATATAAAGAGTCACCTTTTCGACACATGGTCTATTGGAATTAAACATGATTTAGTCTATTGAAACAAACCCTAATCCCAATTGCATTTACTATAGCATTATCTCTGTATATCTCTTATTTAAGACAAGGATATAATTAAATACTTTCTGCATCACTAATACAAATAAAAACCACTGTAGGAAATTTCCATTTAGTTAACCAAATGAACTCCTGTAATTTTAATATTTCCTAACAAACATTTTCATTGTACTAATTTTCATTTTCGGAATATTCAAAGCCATCTTAATTTATACAACTTTTCGACTCTATAATAAAATACTGAAATCACATTAACAAACATCCAGAGACCTGCCATTTGGTCTAAACAAATCTAAACACAGTCCCATGTTTCTTATAAATTCAAAATTTCATTTATTTACCTTATCTATATTTTATCTAACAAGTATCATTGAAGCCTTGTTTGAAACTATGTCAAATCATTCTCCTTCCTTCCTTCCTTCCGAGAAAAATTCATTATCCAGATTTTGGTATTAATTATTTCCAAAATATTTTTATATTAGGATTGTCATTTATAAATCAATAAAATATTTAGAATTGGTTTATATATTTAAAAACTTGTATCAGTAACAATTTCTTCCATGGCTATTTGTTCTAAACCTACTTTTTAATTCTTTCTAATAATACCAAAATAACACACACACACACACATACACACACCCCCCAAACCTGGATTTTATTGGTTAAGTTTCATTTGTCATACAAAAACAAGCTTTAATATTTCAAATAAAACTGTGTTGACTTATCTGCAATTCCCTTCCTTATGTTTGCACAAACTCAATTTCGTAAAGCAATACTATGTAAATGCCAGTCTTTAGTCAGCTCCCCTAAAAAAATCCATATATGCTAAATGCACTGTGGTATCATGTATTGGATTCTGGAACAGAAAAAGAGCATATATGGAAAACTAACCAAATGTGATTAAGTTTGAAATTTAATTACTAGTTTTTTAAAAACTTACATTTATGTATGATATACAAAGCAAGCCTTCCTATAAGTTACTTTCCTTTTTTTGAGAGTGCATGTGCGAGAAAGCGGCGGGGGGGGGGGGGGTCAGTGCTTAGAGTGGTGGCGCTAAATCTTAGGCAGGCTCCAAGCTCACTGCAGAGCCTCACTTGGGGCTCAAGCTCACGACCCTGAGATCATGATCCGAGCTGAAATCAAGAGTCAGACGCCCAACCAACTGAGCCACCCAGGGCCCCTACGTAATAACTTTTCACTATCTCTAGTGATCTATATAGCTCTAATTAATTCACTTTAACTGCTATATACAATCCCATTCCATACTATTAATCTTATTTATGTTAGGACATCTGGTTTGTTTTCAAATTTTTGTTATTCCCAGGGATACTTTAATAAAAGTTCTTGTCACAACTATAAAAATAGCTAACACCATACTTAATGGTGAAAGAGTTAACTGCTTTCCACACATCAGGAATGATACAAAAGTGTCTGCTCTCACCACTTTTATTCAACACTATACTAAAGAAGACTAGAAAGAAAGAAAGAAGAGAGAGAGAGAGAGGAGGGAAGAGAGAGAAATTAATTAATTAATTAAAGGTACCAGATTGGAAATCAAAAATAAAACTATCTTGGGAAGCCTGGGTGGCTCAGTTGGTTAAGTGGTTGCTTTCAGCTCAGGTCACGATCCCAGTGTCCTCAGATCAAGTCCCACACCAGGCTCTATGCTTGGCAGGGAGCTTGCTTCTCCCTCTGCCTCTGCCTCCCACTCTGTCTGCCTGTGCTCACACTCTCCCTCTCTCTCTCTCTCTTTCTCTAATAAATAAAATCTTAAAAAAAAAAAAAACTATCTTAAATTGCAGTTGACATGTTCCTATACGTAGAAAATTGAAAGGCATCTATAATAAAACAAACAGAGTAAGTGAGGTATAATTAACTAGAAACGATATAAATAACCGCGAATTGGTGAGTAGATAAAACATGATATGTCCATGACAGAATACTATACAGCAATAAAAAGGAATGGTAACACATGCCATAATATGGAAAACAAACAAAAAAATGCTAAGTGAAAGAAGCCAAATGCAAACTACTATAAAGTGTATGATTTCATTTACATGAAATGTCAAAAAAAGACATTTACTGAGCACAGAAAGCAGATTGTGGTGGTGGGAAAGGCATTGACTATAAATGGGCTTCAAGGAATACTTCGGGGTGAGGCAATGTTCTAAAACTAGACAGTGGTAACTAAAGATTTATTGAAAATAACTGAATTATTTACTTAGATGAATTTTACCTATATATAAATAATTCAATACAGCTACTTAAAAAAAAAAATCAATGACTCGTTGATTTATTTTCCTTTATATATGACAAAAAATGAAAGAAAACAGTTCTAGCATTTTTCTGAATGACAAAGAAAAAATGACCATTTATGTATTTTCTCAAGATAGACATTTATTGGAATTTTATTAAAACATGACAAGTAAAGAGCCTAAAGCTCTTTCGGAGATTTAAGGCTACATTTCTTAGAAGATACAATAAACTCTTGAAGTTCAGATGTCTAAAAAAAAGACCCATCGTCATAAACAACCTTCAGAGACATTTTTATGATTATGAAACACAAAATAGGATTTCACTGTTTGAGTACCTTATTAAAGGCTTATCACCAATTCGTATTTCTTCTCTGATATAAAGTCTATTCAAATATTTTGCTAATTTAAAAATATCTGTCTTATTATTGAGCTGTAAGAATTATTAACAGCTGTAAGAACTGTAAGAGTTCTTCTGGGTATGTTAACGAGTATGTTACATTTAGTCTCAAACTTTATCTACTAAAGCCTTTTTTAGCCCCTGCCTCAATATCCTTTCTAGATGTCCGGAGTTTCTTTTGTTTCAGGAATTAACTGGGAAGGTTTACAGTTTCAAAGCCCCACAAAAGACTTCTCCTTTTTTTAAAGATAAAATACATTTTACTCATCTAATTACCAGTTAACAGACATTGGGTTATTTCCATCTTTTGGCTATTATGAAGACTGGTACTACGAATATTAGAGTATACATTTCTATGCAGACATGTGTTTTCTTTCTCTTGGGTATATATCTGGGCATGGAAGTGCTGGGCCATAGAGGAGCTCAATGTTTAATATTTTGAGAAACTGCCAAACTGGTTTTCAAAGCATCTGTAGCATTTTACATTCCCACTAACAGTGTTTGAGGGTTCCAATTTCTCCAAAGCTTCACCAATGCTTGTTTTTTTTTTTGTTTTTTGCCTATAGTCATTCTAGTAGATGTGAATTGGCATCTCCTTAGAATTGAGATTTGCATTTCCTACTGACTAATGATGTTGCACATCTCTTCATGTGCTTATCAGTCATCTGTATGTCTTGGAGAAATGTCTATTCAAATCCTTTGCCCATTTATAAATTGTGTCCAAAAAAGATATCACTTGCTATAATGGATTAAAAAAAATGTGAGGCCGAAATAAAATCTATACTTTCTTTTTTAAGAGAAACAAATACATGTTTTACAAATTAATGTCAGGCCCATAACATTCTACTTCAACAATGTAGATAGGGTGGTCACCCACACATCCCCATGAGCAAGGGTCATTAGCATCATTAGCAATCAAACCTGACATCCAACCAAAGCCTAAATGAAAGCCAACAACTCTAGTTCCTGAAGTATAGATCTGTTACCTCTTTGGTTAGGCTTATTCCAAGCGATCTTGTGTTCTTGGTGCTAGAGTAAATGAATCGATTCTCTACTTTCCCTTTCCATAGTTTGATTGTCAGTGTATAAGAAAGCAAATGATTTCTGTACATTTAATTTGTATCTTGCCACATTACTGAATTGCTGTATGAGTTCTAGTAGTTTGGGGGTGGAGTTTTGGGGTTTTCCATATAAAGTATCACGTCATCTGAAAAGAGACAGAGTTTGAACACTCATGAAAGAAAATGAAGAATACACAAAAAGATGGGAAAAATATTTCATGATCATGGATCAGAAGAATAAACACTGTTAAAATGTCTATACTGCCAGAGCAATCTATACTTTCAATGCCATACTGATCAAAATTTCACCGGCATTTTTCAAGCACTGGAACAAACAATCCTAAAATTTGTATGGAACCAGAAAAGACCCCAAATTAGCAAGGAAGTGTTGAAAAAGAAAAACAAAGCTGGGGGCATCATAATGCCTGATTTCAAGCTTTCTTACAAAGCTATGATCAAGACAGGATGGTACTGGCACAAAAACAGACACACAGACCAATGGAACAGGTAGAGAGTCCAGATATGGACCCTCAATACTATGGTCAAATAATCTTCAACAAAGCAGGAAAAAATATCCAATGGAAAAAAGACAGTCTCTTCAATAAATGGTGCTGGGAAAATTGGACAGCTATATACAGACAAATGAAACTCGATCATCCTTTTACACCATTCACAAAGATAAACTCAAAATGGATGAAAGACCTCAATGTGAGACCGGAATCCATCAAAATCCTAGAGGAGAACATAGGCAGTAACTTCTTCAACATCAGCCACAGCAACTTCTTTCAAGACATGTCTCCAAAGGCAAAGGAAACAAAAGTGAAAATGAACTTTTGGGACTTCATCAAGATAAAAAGCTTCTGCAGAACAAAGGGAACGGTCAACAAAACAAAGAGGCAACCCATGGAGTGGTAGAAGATATTCACAAATGACACTACAGTCAAAGAGTTGATATCTGAGATCTGTAAAGAACTCCTTGAGACTCCTGGGTGGCTCAGTCTAAGCATCTACTTTCGGCTCAGCCCATGATCCCAGGGTACTTGGATCAAGCCCTGCATCAGTCTCCCTGCTTGTTGGGAAGCCTGCTTTTCCCTCTCACACTTCCCCTACTGTGTTCCCTCTCAATGTGTTTCTCTCTGCCAAATAAATAAATAAAATCTTAAAAAAAAACAAACAAACAAACAAACAAAAAAAACTCCTCAAACTCAACACCCAAAAAACTGATAAACAAGTCAAAAAATGGGCAAAAGTCATGAACAGCCACTTCTCCAAAGAAGATATACAAATGGCTGGCAGACACATGAAAAAATGTTCATCATCATTAGCCATCAGGGAAATTCAAATCAAAACCACATTAAGATACCACCTTACACCAGTTAGAATGGCAAAGATTAACAAGACAGGAAACAAAAAATGTTGGAGAAGATGTGGAGAAAGGGGAACTCATACACTGTTGGTGGGAAATGCAAGTTGGTGCAGCCACTTTGGAAAACAGTATGGAGATGCCTCAAAAAATTAAAATAGAGCTACCCAATGACCCTGCAATTGGCACTACTAAGTACCTGCCCCAAAGATACAGAGGTAATGCAAAGAAGAGCCATATGTACCCCAATGTTCATAGCAGCAATGTCCACAATAGCCAAGCTATGGAAAGAGCCGATATGCCCTTCAACAGACGAATGGATAAAGAAGATGTGGTCCATATATACAATGGAATATTATTCAGCCATCAGAAAGGATGAATACCCAACTTTTCTATCAACATGGGTGGGACTGGGGGAGATTATGCTGAGTGAAAATAAGTCAAGCAGAGAAAGTCGATTATTAAATGGTTTCACTTACTTGTACAACTTAAGGAATAACATGGAGGACATTAGGAAAAGGAAAGGAAAAGTGAACTGGGGGAAATTGGAGGGGGAGACAAACCATGAGAGACTGCAGACTCTGAGAAACAAACAGGGTTTTAGAGGGGAGGGGGGGATGGGTGAGCCTGGTGGTGGGTATTAAGGAGGGCACATATTGCATGGAGCACTAAGTGTGTACATAAAGAATTAATCTTGGAACACTGAAAAAATAAAACCTAAATAAATAAATAAGAAAGCCAACAACTGTTATCTGCAGTTTCTAATCACAGAGGGGAAGCATGTCTGAGAACAAACACTCAAGAGGACTGTGGTAACACTGTTAATAATATAAGACCAGACTCCAAACCAGCAAGCACCTTGGCTTATTTCCTGGTAACAGAAAGTTTGTGATCTCCTCCCTACTTGGTTTCTGACAGTAACCCACAACAGGTTTTTTTTCCCTCCTTTTTTGTTTTTGGCTTCATTCCATGATCTGGAAAGCTCTACTCTGGTTAGAGTTAACAAGAAAGTTAACTCTAGTTCTCCTCACTATTTTCTGTGGAGCAAACTGCCAGCTGACACTGCTTACTTTTGAATCTGGAGCCCACTCTACTTGGCACTTAACATTTCTCTTCCATTTCTGATTCTCAGATGTTTATTTTGATGTTGAGTCTGCTTTTATTTTTTTGGTTTTGTAGTTTTATCATTACTGAAAGTAAAAGAACAGATAGATCGAAGAAATTTAATATGCTACTTTGACTGGAAATCCTTCATCTATTATTTTTAATTTTACATTCCCATTAAGTTTAGTTTTGTATTCTTTATATTTTTTTCTACTAAAACATAAACTACAAATTCATTTCAAATAATGATCAACCCAGTACAGAGCATTTTCATATATTATCATTTATGTCAAATGGGGAATATACATTCAAATCACTTACCAATACTATGAAACTGCCATCGCTGATGAATTCTCTCTGGAAGAAGTTGTAAAATTTTCTAAAAATCAGTACGAATAAAACAAAGAATGAAAAGCAAGTAATGAGACCACATTCTGTGCAATGTGAAAAATAAACGAAGAGCTTACAATAAGCATGTAACAGTTTCTTATGTAAAATATAGATAGCATCACCAACACAAAACAGTATTTGAGATAATCTGACAGGACTTGCACTACTTCAGCACTGACACACTGATCAATATTTGAAAACAGCAAAAGCAAAACCCAACAAGCTATACTAAACAAAGACTTAGAACGCGACACTAATGAAATTTATCTTTCATAATGATGTGGAAAGTAAGTATATCCCTCTTTATGAATTAAATAATGAACTCTAACATATTTCAAAATGATTATTTGCTACTCCTAGAATTTCCAAATTGTGGATATTACTAATAAGTTCTGAATTCTTTCAGATACTATTATTTGTAACATTGTGTCTCACTTTGAGTAGTTCTTCCTCCTGTTTTGATAAAAGAAGGAAAAATATTTTGATTTTACAAAAATCACATCAAATATTTGTACTGACTTGATTCACATGAACCCAAAGGTACTTATATTTATGATGGCTATAGGTATAAGAACAATATTTAAAATTTCAGGATCCTTACAGTTAAACTAATACAGGTTTCCATTAATTAGGATGAACACTTTTTACAATTTTACATAATTTTACCTTTAATTCCCTTCACAAATTTCCTCTGTGTGAATTATTCTAGCTCAACAGCTGCCTTATTATGCTACTAAACTAAGCTCCCAGTACTCATCTGCTTGCTGAATGAGTTTAAGTTTGTTGTTGCTGCTGCTTTTACTGCTGTTATACTTTAGAAATGCCATGAACCAAAGTGTTCATAAGGGCCAAACACTAGATGCTTTTATATGTAATGCTATCTCATTAATCCTCACAACCATCCTAAAAAACAGTTTATTAATCTCAGTTTAAAAAGGAGAAAGTGGGTTAAGTAATGTGCTTAAGTTAGAAAGTGGAAGAACTGAATCCAATCTTGATATGCTTAATCCAAAAATGTATACTTTTATACTATTTTGCCACAAAAGATGGTATGCATGTTTTACACTTCTCTATCTTCCACTAGTCCATCTCATACAGGAGAATGATGAAGAAATTTTACATGAGATACACAAACTTCTTTACCATTGCCCTCCTCATATTTCACTAGCCAACAACTGTATAAATGTATTTATCTTGGTATGGAAAGGGATAAAATTGTAAGTTGAAAAGTTAAGTTTGTAAACTACCCAGAAACATTCCTAAAATTAGGACTATTATACTTCAGATTTAGCCTCTTATAAAAAGTAAATAAACGTCTTTATTTAAAAATGAAAGAATACTATAAAAATGAAAGAAACCATGTATAGTCTTAATGGAGGAAAGTTGATATAAATCCTGCATAGTATTATTAATACTACATAATGGTGCTTTTCATTCAAAAAAGAGGAAGTCAGTTAATCTATAAATTTCTTGATTTTTTTAAAAATCATCATTACTGGGGCACCTGGGTGGCTCAGTGGGTTAAAGCCTCTGCCTTCGGCTCAGGTCATGATCCCAGGGTCCTGGGATCGAGCCCTGCATCGGGCTCTCTGCTTAGCGAGAAGCCTGCTTCCTCCTCTCTCTCTGCCTGCCTCTCTGCCTACTTGTGATCTCTGTCCGTGAAATAAATAAATAAAATCTTTAAAAAAAAAAATCATCATTACTAAGGTGAGCTCAGGGAGGGCAGAAGCCTCTCTGGAGCAGACAGGCAAAAAAGCTCCTTTGATCTTGATTTTCAGTATGAATACAGACGTGAAAATGGGGCCTCACGATCCTTCTGACCTTTTGGCTTTTAAGCAGGAGGTGTCAGGAAAGTTGCCACAGGGGTAAATGGCTTGTGGTTAAATAATTAAATGTTTAAACAAAACAAAATAAAATAAAATATAAAAATCATCATTAGTCTCTTTAGAGATCAGATATTATTATCCCCACTGTAAGCAGAAAAACATCAGCACAAAGGTTACATATTTTTTCTAAAAGATGAAAGCCCTGTATCTAACATCTTTATATTCTAAGAAAATTCACTCATTCATTAAAGATAACAACTGATAAGTATATATTACATACAGAGAAATAAACACTATTTTTTAATAGAAGGAAGGTCCTGAAAGAGCTTCCATTAACTAATCCATCTCAGTTTCCTGAACACAGGGCAAGCATGAATGTCTGAAGGAACACTTTCCAGAAATTCTTATCTTGTGTTCTCTGCTGATACCTTTTATTTTTTAACTTCTTTTTCAATCTTGATGCCTTTTACTTCCTTTCCTTGCCTAACTTCCCTGGCTAGCTAGAACCAAGTGCAATATTTAATAGAAATGGCAAGAGTTGATATGCTTGTTTTGTTCCTAATCTTAAGAAAGAGGAACTCAGTATCCAGTACTAGGTACAGTCTTAAATGTGTATTTTTGTAGATTGTAGATGTCCTATATCAAGCTGACGAAGTTTCTTTTTATTCCCATTTTGTTAAGTATTTTATCATGAAATAGTATTGGATTTTGCCAAATGCTTTCTATCAACAATAACATATTTTTTTTAAAGATTTTATTTATTTATTTGACAGAGAGAGATCACAAGTAGGCAGAGAGGCAGGCAAGAGAGAGAGAGGAGGAAGCAGGCTCCCCGCTGAGCAGAGAGCCCAATGCAGGACTCGATCCCAGGACCCTGAGATCATGACCCAAGCCGAAGGCAGCGGCTCAACCCACTGAGCCACCCAGGCGCCCCAACAATAACATATTTTTTGTCTTTTATTTTATTATTATTACTACATACTAGTTGGTTAATTTTTAGATGTTGAACTTTGTATTTCATATATAAATCCCACTTGGTGATGTTGTACAATCCTTTTTATATGCTTTTTTTTTTAGGATTTTTTGTGCCAATATTCATGAAAATATTTTATAATTCTCTTTCCTTGTTTTTGTCTGGTTTTGGATGGGTAATATTGGCCTCATAGAATGAACTGTGAAATATCACCTGTTTTTTTTTTTTTAAAGATTTTATTTATTTATTTGACAGAGAGAGATCACAAGTAGACAGAGAGGCAGGCAGAGAGAGAGAGAGGAGAAAGCAAGCTCCCTGCTGAGCAAAGAACCCGATGTGGGACTCGATCCCAGGACCCTGAGATCATGACCTGAGCCGAAGGCAGCGGCTTAACCCACTGAGCCACCCAGGCGCCCCTCACCTGTTTTTTTATTAAAGAATTTCTGAAGAACTGGTATTTTTCTTTAAATGGCTGGTTAAAAATCACTAGTGAAGTCATCTGGGTCTGGGCTTTTTCCAGGTGGGATTTTATTTAAATACTAATTCATTTTTTCACTAGTTGTAAGTCTTTCAGATTTGTTATTTCTTTCTAAATTGCAAAGCTTTCTGTCTTTTTTTTTTTTTTAAAGATTTTATTTATTTATTTGACAGAGAGAAATCACAAGTAGGCAGAGAAGCAGGCAGAGAGAGAGAGAGAGGAGGAAGCAGGCTCCCTGCTGAGCAGAGAGCCCGATGCAGGACTCGATCCCAGGACCCTGAGATCATGACCTGAGCCGAAGGCAGCGGCTTAACCACTGAACCACCCAGGCGCCCCGCAAAGCTTTCTGTCTTTATAGAAACATGTCCATTTTATTTATCAAATTTGTTGGCACACAGTTGGTCATAGTATTCTCTTAGTATTCTCTTACAATTTCAATAAAGTCATTAGTGATATTCTTTTTTAATTCCTGAATTTAGTAATTTAATTCCTCACTCTTTTTACTTTACTAGTACAGCTATCTATTACTAGTTTTCTTATCTTTTTGAATGAACCAATTTTTAGTTCTGTTGGTTTTCTCCATTTTTTAAATCTTACTTTCATTTTATTTCTGCTATAATCTTTATTATTGGCTTTTATCTGCTTGCTTTGGGTTTAATTTGCTCCTTTTTCTAAGGTGGAAGCTTAAGTAATTGAGAGGATATCATTCTTGCTTTATTATATTAAGTTTATAACTATAAATAACTATAAATTTTCCTCTGAGTGCTTGGTTACCTGCATTCCCTAAGTTTTAGTATACCACATCTTCCTATGAGCCACTGGTTATTTGGGGGTGTACTCATTAACTTCCACATATTTATGAATTTACAAAATTTCCTTGTTATTGATTTCCTCATTTACTTCCACATTAGAGAACATAATTTGAACAATTTTTGCTGATAAATTCATTCTTTCTCAAAACACCTATGTTTTAACATTCCCCTTGTAAATAGTTCATGCAAACACCTGGAGATATAAACATAAGCAAATTCCTCAGGGACAAAGATTACTGAAAATAAATAGCACAATAGGTACCAAAACCAGTTACTTCCATCTAGAACTCTAAAAAAAACAAAACAAAAAAAGCTTCCTTTTTTTTTTTTTTAAGCTGTGACTAAATCAATAGCTAAATCAATTCCTAAGAGAGATATCAGATTGTTCAAATTCCTCTAAACCATGTCAAAGAACCCAAAGTATAAAACTGAATTATCTTTAATTACCAACAGACAAAATGGCTCAATGTTGAGACACAGTTTTCCAAATTCTTTACTGTCTTTCAAGTCACAAGTCTCCAGATCTCTGAATTCTTGCTAAAGATTGGAATACTCCTATCATTGCTTGATTTGAAAGACAGAATGAAGAGGCAAGGAGTTATTTTAAAAGTGAGGGGACCCTAATTTTTATCAGTATGCCAAAAACAAAATATAAATTTTAGTAAAGCATCAAATGTTCCTACTTCCTTCTGTTTATTTAACAATAAAGACTTCTCTCACCCCAATCCAATGTAATATAGAAAAATAGTTTATAAAACACTTAACTATTTTACAGTATTACCAATTCTATGGTGTCACATGCATAAAAACGTAATTCTATTTCTATCTAAAAACAACACTGGTATCTCAAAAAATAATTAAAAATTAAGTCAGATATGTTTTGAGGTCAAAGAATGTGATTCAGTTCTTGGAAAGCAAGGAAAATTCATGCTCTATAATTCTAATATATTCCTTTGCATGTTCCAAGAATTATTTTGAAGGGAAAAAAAACTGATGGGCAAACACTTACCTCAAAAATAAAAAGTATAGCATCCAATTCCTCCCTTTGAGACTTGTGACCTAAAACATTTTTACAGAAAAATATTTTAAAGATTATCATTTAAAAAGCTTAAAATATTTCAAGCACTAAAGTATCTTCTCAGTGATTCTTTAATAAAATATTTAAAGCATACTCTGTTCAATGTATAGACAATACTGTACCATATCTATTCAACAAATAAATTCAGATTCCACACATTTATATCTAAAAACAAATAATATACTGTGGAGGAGTGCCTGGGTGGCTCAGTCAGTTAACTATCTGCCTTGGGCTCAGGTCATGATCTCAGGATCCTGGGATCGAGCTCCATCTGGGGTTTCCTGGTCAGCGGGGAGTCTGCTTCTTCCTCTCCCTCTACCCCTCCCCCCACTCATATGCCCGTGCAGGCTCTCTCTCGCAAATAAATAAATAAATAAAATCTTTTAAAAAATAATAATAATACACTGGGGAGAACTTAGAATAAATTCTGAAAATGAAAATATGAGAATGACTGCTCAAACTTCACAGGTATCTAAGGGCAGAGCAAAAAAAGTGAGGAAACAGGTAAATAAATCTGACCAGGCAAAAAGCAAATCTTGTAAGCCTTCTCAAAAAGAATGAAGATAGTATTACTATCCCATACTTTGAGACAGTGTCTGAAAGATGTTTCACAAAAGAAGTGAAATAACATTAAAATTTCAACATCCAAGGGTTGATTTTCAAGTGGATATTTATGACAATTGTTTGAAACATCAACATAAGTCAGGGCCAATTATAACACCTTACCTTTCTGTTTAAGACTAGCTTCAATAGTCACAAAATTCTCAAAGAACACGTAATATATATGTGAAAAATGTTGGTCAAAAAACTGTTTAAGATCAATAGACTCTGCATTCTCTGAAAAGGAAACAAAAACAGTTTTTAGTGACTATATATATGTTAAATCATGTTCAGCAAATTATCATAATGGTGAGTTTCCTTCAAAAAAAGTCAAAGTACTGCTCCTAAAATTCTATCCTATTAAAATATTTGAGATATGCACTTATTTATATCCTTGTTCTCACAACTTTAGTTTTTAAAAATTTTTAAATTTAAAAACAGGTTAAAGGGCACCTGGGCGGCTCAGTCAATTGAGTAAGTTTGTGCTCAGGTTATGATCTCAGGTTCCTCATCCTAGGATCCAGCCCTGTGCCCTTCTCCTTCTGCCCCTCCCAGCCCATTATGTGCTCTGTAACTTTCTCAAGTAAATAAATAAAATCTTTAAAAAAAAAAAAAAAGGTTAAATCAGGTTATCATAATATTTGTTTCCTAAAAAAAAAAACAAAAACACACATACAAAACAATGTCTCAGAGATTTATTTGAAATTTATTTTGAGTATTTAACCAAACCAAAGAAAGAGTCAAGTTCTAATTTCAATTCACAGCTATGCTTCTCTCAACTTATCCCCAAGAGTTTAAAATCAGTATTTCTAGAATAATTATATATCTTATCTTTCCAAAACACATTTACTCAGTAAATAGGTATAAAACAACAGACTTTATAAATAGGCACTTAAGTATTACAAAGCTCGAACAGATAATATTGCTTTAAAGGAATTGTCAGTATAGTCCAGCGCACACAAAATCAAACATATAGCTATATGCACATCAGAAAGTGTTAGGTACTGAAAGTGAAGTTACAAAATACATTGGCAATTTAGAAACAAAAATTACTTTCAAAGCTAAAAAGGGGTGGAAGTAGGGAAAGTAGGAAAGCTTAACACAGGATTTATTATTTGAAAAGACTTTTAAGGATAGTAAGGGCTTTGAACATGAAGCGGTGAAGGGCATTCTAGGCATTAGCAAAGACAACAAAATGAGGAAAGTAGGAAGCATGACAGGATACAGAAAAATAATTCACTTTGGCTAGAGCCTAAAACATTTTGATAAAAATAAAATTGAAAAAATAGCCTTGAAATATGTCATAAAATGCCTTGAATGTAAAGTAAAAGAGACAAATTATTATTCAAAGCAAGAAACAGACGTATACATACTATACATCTTGTTTGAGTTATTTTCAGGGACTGAGAAGGTTGAAGAAAAAGGGGAAGAGGGAACTTTTACTTTTAATATATACTTCTTATTATTCAATTTTGTTTGCAAAAAGGACTTATTTCTGGGGCACCTGGGAGGCTCAGTTGCTTCAGCATCTGCCTTCAATTCAGGTCATGATCTCAGGGTCCTGGGATGGAGCCGCATGTTGGGGCTCCCTGCTCAGTGGGGAGCCTGTTTTTCCCTCTCCTTTTTCCCTCTCCCTCCCCTGCTCATGCTCTCTCTCTCTCTCACTTAAATAAATAAAATCTTTTTAAAAAATTAAAAAAGCACACATTTTGAGCGCCTGGGTGGCTCAGTGGGTTAAAGCCTCTTCCTTTGGCTCAGGATATGGTCTCGGGGTCCTGGGATGGAACCCCGCATCGGGTTCTCCGCTCAGCAGGGAGCCTGCTTCCTCCTCTCTCTCTCTGCCTGCCTCTCTGTCTACTTGTGATCTCTGCCTGTCAAATAAATGAATAAAAAATCTTCAAAAATAAAAAAATAAAAAACACATTTCTTTTATAATGAAAAATAAATTTTAAAAAGGCACTGAAAAAACAGCAAAGATTTATGAAGCTGGAAGTGAGATGAAGAATACACTATTAATTGTTATGAAACTCAAATTAAAGTTAAATATCAGTTAATTTCTTGAAATGCTCTAAGGCTCAATAAAAGATTTCAGAATAAAATTAATAGTAAACAACATATAGATAGCACTTTAAACTCTTTCATGTAATATCTTACCCTGTGAATAATCATAATGATTTTTTAGTGACATCTTGTATGTGGAATTTTCCAAGACTTTCCCTTTTGCTCTGCCCTCCCAAAGGAAAGGATGGATGCCCTCTCCTCTATATTCCCTTGGATTCTCTACATTTCTATCTTCTGGAAATAATTACATTTTACGTGGTTTTTTGTCTTCTTTCCAGGACTAGTCTATAGCTTTTTTAGAATATAAAATGTGTCTACCTTAGTATTCCCAAAACCTAACACAGTGCTCAGCACATATGTACTCAAATATGTTTTATTATTGATAAAACAGGTTATTTTAACTTTATTAGATTCATTTATTAGCTTGAAAATTTTTATACTAGAAAAGATTGCATAACCTCCTGACAGGCAAAACATTGCTTCATCTAGACTGTAATTAGAACACCAAAATTTCACTCCTATCAGTAACACTACCTGTGTGACTTTTTCACAGAACTAGAAAAACATAATGGCTAACACAAACTGAATATTTCCTATATGTTAGACACTCTATGTCCAACATATTGGATGTGATTTACTGAAATTATTTTCTATAGTTCTCACAATGACACTATAAAATAAGTACTATTATTATCCCTATTTTGTAGATGAGGAAACAGGCACAGAGTAAGTAATTCAGCTAGTAAAAAACAGAGACAGGGATTTAAACCATACAGCCGGGATCTACTACTGTCCATGCACTTAAAATATATGTTATTCAGCCTCCAGTGTAACAGGAATAGAACACTAGTAATTAATTATCCATCATAGGAAGATATGAAGCCATCAAATACTAGTTAAACATATTTCATAGACTTTCAAAATAAAAACATATACAACTGAGAAAAACAGGAAAAGTATTCTATTTTTCCCCACACAGCAGTTTAGAGTAACAAAGACTATGAAATTAGAATAAATAAGCTACTATAATTAGCTCTACATTTCCTGAAGTTAATGTTTCAAACGTAACTAATGTTCCAGAGGTAAGAAGAAAATAAGAGAACAATAACAAAGCAAAACAAAACAAAAGCAAACATGAATCAACTCAAGATTTTATAACCTAATTTAGAAGCCAAGACAGTCTCTTCATTTCCTTCTCACAGAGCATGTTAGGAAAGCCTGCTAACTACATACTTGCTAAAAAGATACTGAATTAAAATTAGACTTATTTCCTCTTTTTTTTTTTAAGATTTTATTTATTTATTTGACAGAGAGAGATCGCAAGTAGACAGAGAGGCAGGCAGAGAGAGAGAGAGAAGCAGGCTCCCTGCCGAGCAGAGAGCCCGATGCAGGACTCAATCCCAGGACCCTGAGATCATGACCTGAGCCGAAGGCAGCGGCCCAATCCACTGAGCCACCCAGGCGCCCTAGACTTATTTCCTTTTGACTCCCTCTATTTATAATGAACTAGTCAGCAAACAGAAACTCTTTTACTAAATATTTTTGACCACCAGTTCCCTAAATTTACATAGTGGGGGAAAGCAGGGTAGGAAATAAAACAAACAGACAAAAAAAAAAAAAAAAAACAAAGAAGGGAAGAAGGAGAGGTGAAAAATACAAATGGATAAATTATAAATAATATACAATTAGGCTCCAAAAGAGGGAGAGGGGCTAAATGGGAAAAGGAAAATAAGTTGAGAAATGAGAGGGAGAGGAAAAAAGGACAAAGGAGGAAACTGAGAAGCTGGAACACAGAACTGAAGCTATTACTCAAAAATAACACAGAGAATAACAAGATGAAAAAGATAAGGATAAGACTACCTAAGAAGTGTCAGGAAGAAAATGTACAGTATTCAAAAAAATAATATCTAAAATGGCATATTGAGTCCCAAACAGGATAAATACAAATCTACACATGGACACATCTTAACACCAAAAAGAAAATGGAGATATTAAAACAACAAAAATTACCTACATAAGAATATCAAAACTAACAGCAGACTTCTCATCAGCCCAACAGAAGCAGGGACACAATGCAACTTTATATTGAAAGAACTAATGACGAATAATAGTCAATCTAAAGTTCTATACTCAGCTAAAAAGTACTATTCAATAACATGAACATGAAAATGAAGATAAGGCATTTTCCTACATTCTTAGAGGTTAACACTTGAAAAACCTCACTCAAATGTAAAGAAATATGAGATTTCTGAAAGAAGAGAAATAAACTCACATAGAAATGAGAAAAGCAAACCTGAGCAAGAAACTAGAAAATGCGTGGATAAATCTAAATGAATACTGAGTGGTAAAAACAAACAATTAACACAAAAGTTACCAACCAGGAGGAAGTAAAATAATAGACAATAATGTCAAAGATGAAACCGAAATGCTAGAAAGAGTATTTTAAGATCTTTGTTGAAAGGATGATAAAAATACTGATGAATTCTGACTTTAATATCAGTATGCTACTGAAATGTATTGAGTTACCACTAAAAAGAGTAGTTATTACTAAAAGAGTAATAACAGAATGCAAAACTCTTTTTAAAAAAAATTTTTATTTATTAATTTGACAGAGACAGAGAGATCACAAGCAGGCAGAGAGACAGGCAGAGAAAGAGGGGGAAGCAGGCTCCCCACCAAGCAGAGCCCGATGAGAGTCCATCCCAGGACCCCAAGACCATGACCCAAGCCAAAGGCAGAGGCTTAACCTACAGAGCCACCCAGGTGCCCCAGAATGCAAAATTCTTAACCACTGGAAGAGAAAAATATAGAAAAGCTTATGCTAACAGAAATGAGTAAAGAAAACCACCCCAATAAAGATGAATGAGGTGATAAAAATAAAAATAAATACACAATATTTACCAAAAAAGTTAATGAATTAAATGCTTCAGTTAAGAGATAGTTGTAATCACAATGCATTTTAAGACACCCACAAATACTAAGGTATTTACTAAGAACAAAAATTTTAACCCAAAATGATTAAAGGAATGAAATACAATGTATCATGTAGATACTAACTGAATATCAATGCTGATTCCTTGATAAGTCTAAATAAATACTAAGGCAAGAATTACTACAATTAAAGAGAGTCTATGTATTTTGATAGAAGGCTGTATTTACCATGAAGCTTTAATTCCAAATTTGAATGAAAAGTTTCACAATATATAAAGCAAATTTCTAAGGAGAAACAAACCAACTATTTGCGTGGTAGATTTTATACATCTGTTTCCTACTTAACAGAGGCAAGATTAGTAAGTCCACAAAAGATCTGAACACAATTAGTATTTAACTAATAAAACTCTACTAAATAAAACTCTAAATCTAACAGAGAATAAATCTTTCTACGCAAAAGTGGGATATTTAGGATATTAACAAAACTAAGTAAGGATACAAACAGAAAAAGTACCAAGAGTCACAGATCTCAAACTATGCTCTCTGACCGAAAGGAAATAAATTAAGCATTAATAACGAAAACTAACCCTCATACAAAAGAAGTGTGATAAAAGGGAATAAAGATAAAAGTCCCAGGTACTCAAACGGGCCAAAAAGAAAGCCGATTCCCGCAAAGAAAATGAGAAAAACTCGTATTTCACAGAGCAACACCCTACACTGGACACTACTTAAAACCACCGCATGTATCAGAAAAGCAAGATACATAAGATCAAACTGCTTCCAATAAGTGAATCCCAGAACAGGAAAAGACCTCAAGAAAATTCATAGATACACAAAATATCCAGGACCCAACAAGGTAAAATTCACAATGCCTTATATATAAGTGATGATTACCAGACATGCAAAGCAATAAAACCTAATTCATAATGAAGACAATAATCATTAAATCAGATTTAAACTACATTTTAACACAGGTGTGAGAATGCGCAGAAAAGGGCATTAAAATAGTTGCTCCAACTGTATTCCATGTATCCAAGAAGTTGAGAATGGAAAACATAAACAAACATCCAAATCAAACTTATATTGGTAAAAACTACAATGTATACGGTGTAAACTGAACTAGTTGGAATTAAGCCATAGCAACAAATTACCCAAAAGAAACAGCAAAAAACGATAATCCCATGTATTCCATGGAGCACTGGGTGTGGTGCATAAACAATGAATCTTGGAACACTGAAAAAATAAAATAAAATTTTAAAAAAAGAAAAAGAAAAATTATAATCCAAAAAGTTGAAAAGCACATTAATGAACAGCTTCAAGTGGCCTAATAATACAAGTAATTGAAAACTCCAAGGAGGAGAGGCAGAAAAATATTTGGAGAATTAATGGCTGAAAATCTTCAAGTTTGATGCAAATCAGAAACCAACATATGCCTGTATACAGATTCAAGACAATTTCCATTCATTTTCATAAGAAGTAATTTCAACTAGAAATACTGACTTCTAGAAAATAATCATTAAAACTGATTTTCATTTTTATATAATGAACCAATATTAAAGTGAATAAATATGGCAAGCTCATTTTTGTATTTAACAATGTAGCAGACAGGCAAGTTAACTTCCCTATTGATAACTGTCCTGAGTGATTTAACTCATCAAAATAAATCTAGGGACCTTTCTCCTGTTCAAACGTTTAAGATGTTTGCTTTATGTTATTAATATTCCTTTGCTGCAAAAAGTAGATACACATAACAAACGTCCTGCTAGAAACCATAGTAAAAACCTACTAAAATTTCAAAGAAAGCAAAGTAGTTTTAAGATATGTAGCTTATCGGGGGCACCTGGGTGGCTCAGTGGGTTAAGGCCTCTGTCTTCGGCTCAGGTCATGATCCCAGGGTCCTGGGATCGAGCCCCACATCGGGCTCTCTGCTCTGCAGGGAGCCTGCTTCCTCCTCTCTCTCTCTCTGCCTGCCTCTCTGCCTACTTGTGATCTCTGTCAAATAAATAAATAAAATCTTTAAAAAAAAAAAAGATATGTAGCTTATCTCCTTATCAACTGATGTTTCAAAATAACTGCAGAAAAGCTTCTAACATGTGATTATGGTTACAACTGATAGCAAGATAATAACTTCTGGAACTAAAAAGGATAAGAGAAAACACTAAAGGAAGCATTAGTAAGTGACCATGATCTCAAAGTAATTATGTCTAAATCTCATTCAACTCTATAAAATAAAATACAATAAGAATTATTCTCCTGCCTTCAAGGATTCCACAATGAGCATAGAGAAAATGAGACATAGTGCCCAGGTGCCCAAGGATAAGAGTGAATGGTGTTTTTAAAGAATTACTTGAGGGGCACCTGGGTGGCTCAGTGGGTTAAAGCTTCTGCCTTCGGCTCAGGTCATGATCCCAGGGTCCTGGGATCGAGCCCCGCATGGGCTCTCTGCTCCGCAGGGAACCTGCTTTCTCCCCTCTCTCTGCCTACTTGTGATTTCTCTCTCTGTCAAATAAATAAAATCTTTAAAAAAAAAAAAAAAAAAAGAATTACTTGAAAGCTACACAGAGCCTGAGGTGGTTTAAGATTCAGAACAAGTAAACAGTGAAAGATACCAAGAGTTCAGAGGATTTAGTCCACTTGTATGCATACTGCCCCAAAGTATCTCTCTTTACCTGGTTAATTATACCCTCCTTTGCTTCACCACAATAATTAAAATTTTACTCATTAAATTCATTTGTGAAAGGAAACCATTCCAACACAAAGTATAAGAAGTTAAACACCCTTCATGGTTAGTGTGAATTGGTACAAGCAGCTTTCCTCATAACAGACAGCAAAGAAAGAAAATAATTCTGATATGGCTGTGAAGACATGGAGGAAAGAAGATAGTATTTATTGGACATCCACTGTTTTCTAAAGAGTGAACCAAACACTTTTCTTTCAGTTTTCTTAATTCCCCCAGAAACTTCAAATGATAGGTCCCTATTAACTTCATTCTACCTCTTCACTTAGTTTATTACAAAATAAAAACTAAACTAAAAAGATTCAAGGAAACCAGGATGAAACAAAGTTGGTCTAAGCGGCAGGTAAGAATTCTATGTCTTACTCTATGCCACTTACCAAGACAGGTAAATGGCTGTGATATTAAAGTTTAGGACTAAACAGGACATTGTGTGCTAAAGGGAAAATATAAGTAAAAATATTGGGAGAATATTAGTAACAGTGACCAACTGAAACTTCGATGTGATCAGAAAAGAGGGTGAACACTCCTTTTTCTTTTTTCCTCTACATTTTTCTATCTCCATTATCAACTTTTCTTCCACTGCATCCTCCCTTTAAATGTTGGGGTCTGTCAAAAATATGTCTTCTTCCACCTTCATTAAATATTGCAAAATGAACTCTATCTATATACAAATACCTCTCAAATCCATGGGTTCTGTTTCATGCCCTCTCCTGAGGACTACCTATCCAATTACAATTTCACAAGTATCTCACATTCATCTTGCCCCCAAGTAAATCCACCTCCCCTCATCTTCTCTAGCATCTGTATTCCCTTCCTAGGTTGGTTTTTCAGATTTCTGACATTTCAGATTTATCCCCCCGTCTTTTTAACTCTCACCACCCACCCCACCACCCACCCCTCAACAAATCATTCATTTTTCTTGCTAAGTTTACTTCTGCAATGTATTTCTTCTTTCTATACCCTATCCCCCCCCACCATTTAGTTTTATACCTCAGGGTTTCTTGCCTGAATTTTAGAGCAGCCTCCTATCTTCTATTAGTTTAACCAACTATAAACTAATAATGCAGCAACAGAAAGAAAAATTAAGAAAACAATCCCATTTAAATTGCATCAAGAACAAGATACCTTGGAATAAATTTAACCAAAGAGATGAAAGTACTCTGAAAGCTATGAAACACTGAGGAAATTAAAGATGACCAAAAGAAATGGAAAGACATTCCATTCTACGCTCATGGGGGGGAAAATACCTTGACATGTAAATGAAAATACAACATTTATGGCACTCAGCTAAATAAGCACTAGGAGGAAAATGTATAGTTTTAAATGCCTAAATGAAAGTAAAGATCTCAAAATCAATAACCTAATGTTCTACCTTAAGAAACTAGAAAACAAAAAATAAAAACACACTAATACTAAAGAATGCAGAAAAGAAAGAAACAATAAAGAATGAGGTATTTGAAATAGAGAAAAAAAAAATACAAAACATCAATGAAAACACAACTGAAAAACTTTAGTCATACTGTCCAAGAAGAGAGAAGATTAAAATTACTAATCTGGATTGGAAAAAAGGACATTACTAACAACCTTACAGAAATTTTAAAAATCACAAAGGAATACTATGAACAATGTACACTAGCAAATTACATAACCTATATGAGATGGACAAATTCCTAGAAGGACATAAAATACCAAAACTGACTCAAAAGGAGAAAATCTGAGTAGATCTATAAGAAAAGACTGACTGAGCAATAAGGAAAACTGACCTGAAAGAAAAGCCCAGAACCAAATGGCTTCATATTAACACTTCAAAAAAAGAGAAAACTTTAAAACGCACTCTATGAGGCCAATAACACCCTCATTCCAAAACCAAAACATTACAAGAATACACAAATATCCCTTATTGATATAGGTACAGAAATCCTCAACAAAATACTGTATAACTGAATATGGCAATATATAAAAAGTACTATACACCATGACCAAGTGGGATTTATCCCAGAATGCAAGATCAGTTCAACAGAGGAAAATCAATCATGGCAATACACCATATTAATATACAGGTGAAAACCCAAATAATTGTCTCAACAGACACAGAAAAAGTGCTTGACAAAATCCAACATCCTTTCATGATAAAAACACTCAAAAAGTTAGGAATAGAAAGTAATTTCCTCAACTGGATAAAGAGCATCTATGAAAAATCCAAAGCTAACTTCATACTGACTGGTACAAGACTGGAAGCTTTACCTCTAAAAACAAAAAAAAACAAAGATGTCCCCTTTTGCTGTTGGTACTCAACACTGTACTGGAAGGAGGAGCTGAAGAAATTAGATATGAAAAATAAATAAAAGTCATATAAATTGTAAAAAAAAAAAAAAAGGAAGAAGAAGGAGAAGAAACATTACATCTCTATTCACAAATGACATGATTTTGTATATAAAAATTCCTAAGGAATCCACACAGACAAAAATCTGTAGGGGCAAAAAAAAAAAAAAAAAAAAGTTCATCCAGGTTTCAAAATACAAAATGAATATACAAAATCAACTGTGTTTCTATCTACTAGCAAAGAATAATCCACAAGTGAAAATAAGAAAACAATTCCATTTACAACAACATGAAAAGAATAAGATATTTGGGAGTGAAAGAAATAAAAACTTAAATACTAAAAACTATGAAATATCACTGAGAGACAAAAGAATTAAACTGAAAGATATTCTTTGTCACAGACAAGAAGCATTAATATTGTTAAGATAAAAATACTCTCTCAAATATATCTAAAGAGTCAATGAAATCTCTGTCAAAATCGTAAGTGGCTTTTTACAGAAATTAACAAACAGATCCTAAAATTCATAGGAAAATACCAGGAACCCAGACTAATCAAAACAATTTTGAAAAAAAACAACAAACTTCCAGTTGTAAAATAAATAAATCACAGGGATGTAATGTATAGCATGATGACTACAGCTAATAATACTGTATTGTATATTTTAAAGTTGCTGAAAAAGCAGATGTTAAAAGTTCTCACCAGAAGAAAAAAAAATATTTGTAATCATGCATACAGTGACAGGTGTTAACTGGACTTGTGATGATCATTTCACCACAAATACAAATACTGAATCATACTGCTATACACCTGAAACTAATATAATGTTATGTGTCCATTATACCTCAATTTAAAAAAAAAAGAAAGAAAAGAATAAAAAGAGCAAAGATGTAGAACGGATACTTTCGAATTTCAAAACTTACTGTAAAATTATAGTAATCAAGACAGTGTGATATTGGGATAACAGAGACAAATGGAACCGAACTGAGTGTCCAGAAATAAACTCTCACATGGTCAAATGATTTTCTTTTTTTTTTTTTAAAGATTTTATTTATTTATTTGACAGAGAGAAATCACAAGTAGACTGAGAGGCAGGCAGAGAGAGAGAGAGGGAAGCAGGCTCCCTGCTGAGCAGAGAGCCCAATACAGGACTCGATCCCAGGACTCTGAGATCATGACCCAAGCCGAAGGCAGCGGCTCAACCCACTGAGCCACCCAGGTGCCCCTGGTCAAATGATTTTCAACATGAGTATTAAGACAACTCACTTTGGGAAAAAATATGCTTTTCAACAAATGGGGCTAGGACAACTGAATATCCATGTGCAAAAGAATGAGATGGAATCACTATCTCATCATACCATATACAAAAATTTACACAGAATGGACCAAAAGTCTAAATGTAGAATTAAAATTATCTAACTCTTAGAAGAAAACATGATCTTGAATAGTCAACTGTTTTGTACTTAAGAGAACGAAAGCACAAACAACAAAGGAAAAAATAAATTGGACTTCAACAAAACCCACAACTTTCTTGCTTCAAAGAATACTATAAAGAAAAAAAAAAAGAAAAGAAGACAATCTACAGACAGGAGAAAATATTTGCAAATAAAACATTTCACAGGCGCCTAATATCCACAACATACAATTCTCAGAACTCAACTATAAAATGAAATTTAATTAAATTAAAAAGGTAAAGGAGGACGCCTGGGTGGCTCAGTTAGTTGGACGACTGCCTTCGGCTCAGGTCATGATCCCGGAGTCCCGGGATCAAGTCCCACATCGGGCTCCCAGCTCCATGGGGAGTCTGCTTCTCCCTCTGACCTTCTCCTCGCTCATGCTCTCTCTCACTGTCACTCTCTCAAATAAATAAATAAAATCTTTAAAAAAAAAAAAAAAAAAAGGTAAAGGATTTTGGGACACTTGGGTAACTCAGTGGATTAAGCATCTGCCTTTAGCTCAGGTCATGATCTCAGGGTCCTGAGATGGATCCCTGTGTAGAGCCCTGTGTCAACCTCTTGGTCAGCAGAGGAGTCTACTTCCCCCTTGACCTCTGCCCCTCCCCCCACAGGTACCCGTGTGCTCTCTCACTCATTCTAATAAATAAAATGTTTTTAAAAAGGGGGGGAAGAATTTGAACACACATTTCTCCAAACAATATACACAAATGGCCAATAAACACATGAAAAGATGCTCAACAGCCATCATGGAAATGTAAATCAAAACCACCATAAATGCCTTAAACTTATGAGTAAGGAAAATTATGATTCTAGGTGATATCCAAATTCTCATTGCTAATATGAGACAAATTTTTGAGTGGGTCAACTTATTCCCTAAGGCAACTTGCATACTTTGTGAGATGCCTGGGAGCGGCCATCTGCCTGTCACCTTTTAAAGCTCAAAGAGCAGACTGGTATGAAGGTAATAAGTGGTATCTATACAACTGAATATTATTCAGCCATAAAAAGGAATGTTAAATGCTAAAACCTTGAAAACATTATGTTAAGTAAAAAAAGCAAACACAAAGACCATATATTTTATGATTCCATTTATATGAAACATCTAGAGCTAGTAGGACCTCTAGGCTAGTGTGGAAAAAAATTAATCTGAAAAAGAAGAGAAACCAGACTGGGGAAAAAAGAACTTTTTTTCTAAGTCTAGAAACTACAAACTATTACATCACCAACTACTCATTTTTACCGCAAACAAATGCATTACCTTGGGGCGCCTGGGTGGCTCAGAGGGTTAATAAGCCTCTGCCTTCGGCTCAGGTCATGCATGGTCTCAGGGTCCTCGGATCAAGCCCCGCATCAGGCTCTCTGCTCGGTGGGGAGCCTGCTTCCCCCTCTCTCTCTGCCTGCCTCTCTGCCTACTTGCGATCTTTCTCTGTGTCAAATAAATAAGTAAAATCTTTTAAAAAATTAAAAACAAAACAAAAAACCAAATGCATTACCTTCACTTTTACAGGGTCAAACACTAGCTAGCTATTAATATACCACTATTATTATAAAATAATGTCTTTTTTTTTTTTGAGTGGTCAGACAATGGAAGAATAATCGAAATAATCCAAATACGTTGCTACTACTATTGTGGATCTAGACCTCTAAAATAGAAAATAATTTCTCAATTCAACCTCCTACACTCAAAGGCATTCTTTTGAATACTGAAAATAAACATACACACATTTGGAAAATGTACTACAATGAATAAGGAAAAGAAAATACTAGTACAAATTCCTACAATCTTTCTCTTTTAGACTATTTCATATTTTTTCACTGTACCATCAACTCCTTTACTCCTTTGTAGTTGCCTAAAATCTAGCAAAGCACTATGTATTTATTCAAATGGTTGCTCAGACCCAACATTTTTAAGAGCTTTAAAGAGACAGATTCATCAAATAGATGCATATTTTCCTTGAAGACATTTTACAATAAATGGCATCTTTATAAGCAGCAGTTTATTGTAAAAAGCAACTTGCCTCAAGAAGGTTCTAAAGACAATTAATGGAAAAGGAAAGGTGACTGGGAATCTCGAACCTAATGTTCTAAAAGGATTCAGACAATGACAACAAATTTTTGGTATCACTAATGTACCTTTTCCTAGCTATTTTACATCAGTTTTGAGTGAAAAGGGAAAAAATAATGTTGTTAGGTGACATAATTTAAGGATTTCCTTGTGTTTATTTGACCTAAAATACCAACAATGAATTTTATTTCCTTTCATTCTTGTTTTCCCAAAATGTAACTTTTAAATAATTTTCTAATTTATCCTTTTTTAGTAGGCTAAAGACTAAGAATAAAGTACAGAATCTAAACCATCATCAAGATCATCTGGCCATTAGCAACAACATGGATAGAACTAGAGACAAACCAACCAAGAAAGAGATTCACAACTACAGAAAACAAACTGATGGTTATCAGAGGAGAGGTGGATGGGGGGATGGGTTAAACAGGTGATGGGGATCAAGGAATGCACTTTTCATGAAGAGCAACATGTACGGAATCACTATACTGTACACTTGAAACTAACATAGCACTGTATGTTAACTGGAATTAAAAATAAAACTTAGGGGTGCCTGGGTGGCTCAGTGGGTTGGGCCGCTGCCTTCGGCTCGGGTCATGATCTCGGAGTCCTGGGATCGAGTCCCGCATCGGGCTCTCTGCTCAGCAGAGAGCCTGCTTCCCTCTCTCTCTCTCTGCCTGCCTCTCCATCTACTTGTGATTTCTCTCTGTCAAATAAACAAATAAAATCTTTAAAAATAAAATAAAATAAAATAAAATAAAAATAAAACTTAAAAAAAGAGATCATCCAGGGGTTCATACTATATTTCTTAAAAATAAATTCTTACTGGGGCATCTGGGTGGCTCAGTCAGTTAAGCATAGGCCTTTAGCTCAGGTCATGATCCTGGGGTCCTGGGATCGAGCCCTACATCAGGCTCCCTGCTCCACTGGAAGTCTGCTTCACCCTCTTCGTCTGCCTGCCACTCCCTCTGCTTGTGTACATGCTCTCTCTCACATGCATGTGCACACGTCCTCTCTCTCGCTTTCTCTCTCTGTCAAATAAATAAATTTTAAAACCCTAAAAAAAAAAAAAAAGGAATAAATTCTTACTGACTTTGCACAGGTCATAATTTCTTTGATCCAATTTTATCACTTTTAAGGTTCCAATCAAAATTCAAATAATGTTTTAAATTCTTCCATAAATTCTGTGCTTCAAATTCATTTTTTCATGTAATCTTCCAATAATATCTGAAGTGTTATTCTTATTTTATAAAGAGATGAAGTATGTACAGAAGTATTAAGTGAATAATATAGCTGATATCCGAACCCAGATATTCTGACTTTCTCCTCTATATCCCCCTATTTACTAGCTTTTTATGCTGATCTTTCCTTAGGGATTAATTACTATCTCCCACACTGGGCTGTTGTAAGAATTAAGTCAGATAATACATGTAAAATGCTTATGCACAGCTCACCACATAAAGTAGACAAAAATATTGGGTAATACTATCAATATATGATAACTGCTTCTCTTAAAATGTTCACTCCTTAAAAACTTCTCAGAGATAGTGAACAGAGGGGTACCCAGATGGTTCAGTCTGTTAAGCAACTGCCTTTGGCTCCGGTCAAGATCCCAGGGTCCTGGGACAGAGCTCCATGTTAGGCTCTCTGCTCTCAGAGAACCTGCTTCTCCCTCTCTTGCCCAATCATGCTCTTTCACTACGTCTCTATCTAATAAATAAGTAAAATATTTTCTAAAAAGAGTGTGAAGAGATAGAATCATATCTGAAATGTATTTGGGGTTCATGTGAAAAAGCCAACCTATTTATTTAGTAATGACTAGAATCCTAACACTTCTGAGACTTACAATACTCAAATTTAGTAATATATTTAAAATCCAAAGTCAATCTCCAAAGAATGAATATTTAGGTTGGTTCAAATTTTTCACTATTTTAAACATTGCAGTGGTCCTACACATATAACCACTTCCTTAGAATGCTAAGAAATGGAAATGCTCACTTCAAAGTATAGGCGTATGTATATTTTAATTTTATACTTGATCTTAGCCAAAAGGCCGAGAAGCAATTTATACTTTAATTTTAAGTAGGCTCCACACCACCTCCACATGGAGGCTTGAACTCACAAACCCAAGATCAAGAGCTGCATGCTTAACCGACTAAGCCAGCCAGGTGCCTCACATATATACACTTTAAATTTTGTTTTACAGTCAAAATGCCATTGAATTTACATTCCATCAGTAATATTATATATAATTTTTTTTGAACAAAAAGTTTAAACAAGGTGCTTGGGGCACCTGGATGGCTCAGGGAGTTGGGCATCCAACTCTCGATTTTCGTTCAGGTCATGGTATCAGGGTCATGAAATAGCACCCTCAGTGCAGAGTTTGCTTGAGATTCTCTCTCTCCCTCTGCCCCTTCCCACTGCTTGAGCACCTGTGCATGCGCATGCGCTCTCTCTCTAAAATAAATAAAGGATGTCTAGGTGGTTCAGTAGGTAAGCATCTGCCTTCGGCTCAGGTCATGATCCCAGGGTCCTAGGATGAGCCCCACACTGGGCTCCCTGCTTAGCTGGGAGCCTGTTTCTCCCTCTGCCTACCCTCCCCCTGCTGGTGCACAAGTTTTTTCTCTCTCTCTTTGGCAAATAAATAAATAAAATCTTAAAAAATAAATAAAATATTTTAAACAACAAGATGCTTGACTTGAAGAGAAAACATTTCTTGTAGAGTATTTACCCCTACTTAAAGACAGATTGCCCTACATGTAACAGTTTCATACAAAAAAGTTACAAAATTCTCCTTGATATGATAAATGATAAAAAAAAACATTAAAATTCTCCACTCGAACAAGGTATGCAAGGATTTTTATGTTGGTTTTTTTTGTTGTTGTTGTTAAATGCTGAGAGCAAAATAACTTACCGGAATATAAAAAGCTGAATGAGCATGCCACAAATGGAGAAAGGAGGTATTTTCACAGAACCAGTCTATTTCCCAGAACCAGTTTATTTCCCCATTCCATCTCCGTCTGATGTCAATCAAAACATACCATCAGCCACTTAGCTAAAAAAATATACAATATGCTTGTGCACATACACAGTTACTTTATATACAATTAAGTGATAGGGAAGGGGAAAATGAAAGAATCAAGAAAACTATACTGTAGTAGTCAAGATGTGGTGGAATCAAACTGCAGTTTTCTCATTGAGAATATCTTGGTCTGGAGGAAGAGAGATCTAGAGTACAGTAGCAAGTTCTCTTTTTAGTAGACTACTCCTGTCTGCTGCTGGATCACATCAATTGTATCTTCATCCCCCATTTCCAGCTGTGCAGATGTGTTTGTTTCATTGAATGGTTCTCCATCAAATCAAAATCTGTTCTCCCTCACTGACAAATCCTGCCTTTCACAATAGGCTTTCCATTAGTTTACTAAGTGATATATACCTCTTAGCAAGTTATTAAGTGAATAATATGCCACTTAATCTTAAACTGCACCACAGATCCATCCTGCCACATCACCTTCAAATTAATAATGACCATTATTCTTAGCCTTGACACCTTCCTTAGGCTTTTCATCAACATCAGAGAGTACCGGTCTTCTCAGCTGCCACTTCACAAAGGAGGTACCAGGTCCTCACTGAACCAGCACACAAGCAGCACCAGGAGAGGCAGAAGAATGAGGCTACAGCAAGAGAAGGTCTATTTTTAATATGTCTTGACAACATATGTCACCACCTTTTCCAAATTTCATATTTAATAGGCATAAGTTAAGTAATTAATTCTCTCAAACTCGTTCCATATGCTTCATAATTCAGTGTTTTTAACTCTGCTAATGATGGGTTTTACTATTATAAATATAAAATGTTTCATATAGACAAACTTATCAAGAATTTCTGTGATGATTTTTAACCCTGGTGTAAATTTTGAGAGTGATCTTCCCTATTCCAATATATAAAATATATTTCCTTATTTCTTTCTCATTTTATCTTGAAAATTTAAAACTATTTGGAATTTATTTTGTTATAAAACATTTATATATCATTTTTATGCAGATGAACATTCTTTCTTCTTCATCTTTACCTAAACCACCATTTAATGAAGTGGTCACATGAGCTCCTTCTATAGCAAACAGAAGCCCTCCTTTTACAAAATTAATATCCTTTTTAAATGTAATTGTCCTTGACTATAAAAAAGATAGGCAAGTCTTTCTTAAATAAAAAGAGCCTAAATAAATAAATGGAGGGTCCCTGGAATATGAAGAATGGAGACCCTATCAATGTCAACATCCTCTAAATTAAACCTACAGATTCAAGTCCATCCAAAAAAAGATCCTAACAAATATTATCTAGGGATTTACAAGCTGATTCCCAAATTCATATGGAAGAAAAAAGGCCAAGACACTAAGAAATCTGTATTAGTCTCCTGTGGCTGCTATGACAAGTTAGGGACACAAACTCGATGTTCTGTGTTCTATTTTACTCACCTTTCCTATCTACAGTGTATTCTGTTAAGCGGCAGTAGGGAAACACACCTTAAAGCTAACACGTTGTTGGGCTATCAGCCATAAATTTTCTAAAAATTAGATGTATATAAGAGTCATGAAGATTCTTTCAACGATGAGGGGAGATTATCTGATAACTTCTGCCATAATGTCATAAACATCTTTCAGTTAATGTCCTGTTTTTTGTTTTTCTTTCGTACTTAGTACAGACTTTAGGTTTTGAACCAATTTTCTGCACAGGTGCTAAAGACAACCCAAGGTCTCTTTCTGATAAGGTCTGGTCTCAACTGACTTTAAATGTTTTTCCTACCATTGTCAAATAAAAGGAAATTGCTCAAAAAAAGGCAAATTTTTTCTCCTCATACCTAACATATTCATTCTTGACCTACATGACACTTACTAAGCACTTACATGCCAAGCAATATGCTAAGTCTAGGAAACACAAAAAAGACACACCTCTGCCCTCAGGAAGGTAGTTATGATATAATCAAGCAAATAAACACACTGTAATAAAATAATCAAATTACTAGAAGTAAATAAGAAAGTCTAGGAAAAGCTCCTATGCCCTCTGATAGGGAAAGCTTCACCAAAGCTATGTACAGATTAAGCTTTCAGGTCTAAAAGTGATGTGAGGACTGCATGGTATAGTGAACACCATTAGCAAAAGTACAGGCATCACAGAAAGTGACTTCTGATTTAATATTGCTAAAATGTAAAGTACCAGAGAGGGATAACAAGAAGTTAAAGATAATGTGGCAGACAAAGATACATTTCTGTTGGCATGCTTATTAGACTTTGAGATATCTGTGGGAAACCCTTACATCCATTTATCTTTTTCTACCACATTGTCAAAGACGAAAGTTTCATGTTTTAGTAACTTGAACGATGATGATGCCATTGACAGAAATGCAAAAAAAAAAAAAAAAAGAAAAGAAAAAGGGAAAAAAATCACTTAGATTGTATAGATATTTGAAATCAGAAACAGATTTAACAAACATACTTATCCCTATTTCGTATTTTCCCAAAGGTCCATTTGTATCACATGGGTCCTTCTAGAAGAAAAGATGTTAGCTAATATATGAACACACACACACACACGCCATGACTGAATTTGGAACCAAAAATAAAAAAATTTTTTTTAGCAAAACTATGTTTTCCTGGGGTGCCTGGGTGGCTCAGTGGGTTAAGGCCTCTGCTTTCGGCTCAGGTCATGATCCCAGGGTCCTGGGATCGAGCCCCGCATCGGGCTCTTTGCTCAGCAGGGAGCCTGCTTCCTCCTCTCTCTCTGTCTGCCTGCCTCTCTGCCTGCTTGTGATCTCTGTCTGTCAAATAAATAAATAAATCTTTAAAAAAAAAAAAAAACTATGTTTTCTTTTTTTAAGACACTGAACACTGAACCCAACATAGCTCTTTTCACTTTAACTGCCAGGAAATCTAAGAACCAAATTCAATGCCTTAGAGCTTTAATCAGCTCATCCCTAGAACCTGATAATGTTTCCTTTCCTTAAGTAGTGGCTATTCAGTTTCCTGTTTTACCACTAATAATTCTACTGCACATACTGCACATTTTATGCAGTCCTATAAGTCACTTAGATGCAATATAATCCTTAACAAAAATGAAATGTTGGGCGCCTGGGTGGCTCAGTGGGTTAAGCCTCTGCCTTCGGCTCAGGTCATGATCCCAGGGTCCTGGGATTGAATCCTGCATCGGGCTCTCTGCTCAGCATGGAGCCTGCTTCCTCCCCTCTCTCTCTCTCTCTGCCTGCCTCTCTGCCTACTTGTGATCTCTGTCAAATAAATAAATAAAATCTTAAGAAAAAATGAAATGTTAACGCAGAGGTGGTTTACAGTATCTGAAACAGCTTATTTTAGTAAGCGAATTAATCAGTAACATTTATGTAAATATCTGATCAGTAAATCGCTTCTTTATAAATACACGAAGTATTTCAATTAGGTCAAATTAATTTTTCAAATCAGTAAGACTCACTAAAGAAGATAAAGAGTATATACAAGAGGCACCTGGATGGCTCAGTGGGTTAAAGCCTCTGCTTTTGGCTCAGGTCATTAGGCTCTCTGCTCAGCAGGGTGCCTGCTTCCCCTCCCCCACCCCCACCCCCCCCACCCTCCCGTCTCTCTGTCTGCCTCTCTGCCTACTTGTGATCTCTGTCAAATAAATAAATAAAATCCTAAAAAATATATATATAGAAAGAAAGAAAGAAAAAAAACGAGGAATAAACTTAAGCAAGGAGGTAAAAGATCCATACACTAAAAACTACAGGATATGATGAAAGAAACTGAAGAAGACACAAATAAATAGATTCCATACTCACAGATTGGAAGAGTTAATAGTTAAAATGTCCACACCACCCAAAGCAATCTAAAGATTCAATGCTATCCCTATTAAAATTCCAATGACATTTTCCACAAAAATACAAAAAACAATCCTAAAATTTGTATGGAACCAAAAAGGACCTCAAGCAACCAAAGCAATCTGGAGAAAGAACAAAGCTGGAGGCATCACACTCCTTGATTTCAAACTCAATTACAAAGCTAAAGTAATCAAAACAGTATAATATTTGCACAAAAACAGATACAGGGGCACCTGAGTGGCTCAGATGGTTAGGCGTCTGCCTTCGGCTCAGGTCAGGATCCCAGAGTCCTGGGATCCAGATTTGCATCCGGCTTCCCTGCTCAGCTGGGAGTCCGCTTCTCCCTCTCTCTCTCCCCACTGTCCACCCTACTTGTGCTCTCTCACTCTCCCTCTGCCATATAAATAATTAAAATCTTTAAAAAGACCAAAAAAACCAGATACAATAAATCGATGGAACAGAACTGAGGGAAATAAACCAACACACAGTCAATTAATTTACAACAAAGGATCCAAGAATACACAATAGGAAAAAGATAGTATCTTCAATAAATGATGTTGAGGAAACTGGACAGCCAAATACGAAAAGAATGAAATTGGATCCCTATGCTACAACATACACAAAAATTAATTAAAAGTAAACTAAAGACTTGGACGCCTGGGTGGCTCAGTGGGTTAAGCCACTGCCTTCGGCTCAGGTCGTGATCCCTAAATCCTGGGATTGAGTCCCGCTTTGGGCTCCTTGCTCGGCAGGGAGCCTGCTTCTATCTCCAACTCTGCCTGCTTGTGTGCTCTCTCTTTCTCTCTGACAAATAAATAAATAAATAAAATCTTAAAAAAAAAAAAAAAGGTAAACTAAACACTTAAACTAAGTGTTTAAACTAAGACCTGAAACCACAAAACTCCTAGAAAAGCACATAATTGGTAAGCTCCTTGACACTGGTCTTGATGACTGTTTGGATTTCACAACAAAAATAAAGGCAATAAAAGCAACAATACATTTGATCTTAGCTAAAAGGTGGAGAAACAATACTAAAAGCAAAAATAACCAAATTACATCAAGGGTTTCTGCACAGCAAAGCATCAATGAAATGAAAAAGCAACCCTCAGAATGGAGAAAATATCTGCAAATCATGAATCTGATAAGAGGTTAATATCCAAAATACATAAAGAACTCATACAACTCAATTACAAAACAACAAACAATCCAATTTTAAAATGGACAGAAGATCTGAACACATTTTTCCAAAGACATAGAGACAGCCAACAGGTACACAAAATGGTGCTCACCATCACTAATCAGGGAAATGCAAATAAAAAACACAGTGAGATACCATCTCACACCTGTTAGAATGTCTATTATCAAAAAGAATTAATATTGGCAAGGATGTGAAGAAAAGGGAACCCTTTTACATTGTTGGTGTGAATGTAAATTGGTACAGCCATTGTGGAAAACAGTTGGGACAGTTCAAAAAATTAAAAACAGAACTACCATATGATCTAGCAATTCCACTTTTGGGTATATATGTGAAGGAAATGAAATCACTACCTCAAAGAGATATCTGCATACCCTCATTCACTAAGCATTATTTATAATAGCAGAGACATGGAAATGACTGATGTTATTCCAAAGAATGAATTGATAAAGAAAATGTAATGTATGTGCATGTATGTATACATGCACTTGCACATACATCCTACCTTTATATAGACAATGGAATATTACTCAGCCACACAAAAAAAGAAAAAGAAAATCCCTTTTTTCACTTGCTACATATATTAAGTGAAATGGCAGAGAAGACAAATACTCTACGATTTCCTTTATACATGAAATTTCTTTAAAAAGTTCATAAAAACCTAACAGAATGGGGGTTGCCAGAAGCAAGAAGTGGGGAAAATGGGTGAAGGTGGTCGAAAGGTATAAACTTACAAGACAAGTTCTGGGTATATAACAAGGAGCATAATAACAAAACAAAACAAAGAACATGATCCAAACATTTTAATTAAAAGGCCTACTCCCAAAGCAAAGAATATCACCAGGGAGAAAGATCATTTCATAATGATGAAAGAATCAATTTAGAGGTGCCTGGTGACTCAGTCCATTAAGCATGTACCTTTGGCTCAGGTCATGATCTCTGGGTACTGGGACTAAGCCTTGCTTTGGGCTCCCTGCTCAGTGGGGAGTCTGCTTCTCCCTCTCCCTGCATGTGTGTGCGTGCACCTGCGCTCTCTTTCTCCCTCTCAAATAAATAAAATCTTAAAAAAAAAATTTATCAAGGAGAAAGAATAATCCTAAATGTTTTTGCACCTAATAAAAGAACTTTAAAATACATGAAGCAAAATCTGATAGAACCGCAAAAAGAAACAGACAAACCCACAATTACAATCAGAAACTTCAGCACTCTCCCAATATTGATAATAGCAAGTAGACAGCAATTCAGCAAGGATACATAAGTCTTTAATAACACTATCAAACAAATTGTCCTAATTGACATTTTTAGAGCTTTCAACCCAAGAACAGAATATATATTGTTTTCAAGTGCAAATGGAACATGGATCAAGTTACAATATATGTGGAACTATCAATTTTAAAGAAATCAAATCATGAAACATGTTGCCTGACTGTAATGCAACTAAGTTAGAAATCAATAATAGAAAGATAACAGAGTAATCCGCTAATATTTGAAGCTAAAGAACACAATAGTAACTAACCAATAGATCAAAGAAACCAGAAAGGCAAAGTAAAATGTAAATACAAAAATACCATAATTTGTGGGATGCTACTTAGGAAAGATCTACATCACCAAATGCCTATAGTGAAAAGAAAAAGGGTTTCAATCAGTAATCTCAATTTACATTTTAAAAAAACTAGAAAAAGAGCATATTAAACTAAAACTAAGCTAAAAAAAAAAAAGAAAGAAAGAAAAATAATCAAAGCAGAGATTAATGAAATATGAATGGAAAAAACAGAAAATCAGTAAAGCTGGTTCTTTTATTTATTTTTTAAGAGATTGTATTTATTTATTTGACAGAGAGAGACACAGAGAGAGAGGGAACACAAGCAGGGGTGTGAGAGGAAGAAGCAGGTTTCCCGCTGAGCAGGGAACTGGAGGCAGTTCTCATCCCAGGACCCTGGGATCATGACCTGAGCTGAAGGCAGATGCTTAATAAATGAGCCACCCAGGTGCCCCAAGCTGATTCTTACAGATTAATGAAAGTATAAGTCTCTAGTTAGTCTGATCAGGAAAAGACAAATTATCAATATCAAGTTTAAGAGAGGTGACAACACCACAGATTCTACAAACATCAAAAGGATAATAAGGGAGTTTTACGAACCACTCTATTCCTATAAATTTGACAACTTATACCAAATAAAACTTCCTTGTAAAAAACAAACTACCAATGCTCCCTCAAGAAGAAAGATAACCTGGGGTGCCTGGGTGGCTCAGTGGGTTAAGCCGCTGCCTTCGGCTCGGGTCATGATCTCAGGGTCCTGGGATCGAGTCCCACGTTGGGTTCTCTGCTTGGCAGGGAACCTGCTTCTCTCTCTCTCTCTCTCTCTCTCTGCCTGCCTCTCCATCTACTTGTGATCTCTCTCTGTCAAATAAAGAAATAAAAATCTTAAAAAATAAAAAAATAAAAGAAGAAACAGATAACCTGAATAGCTGTCTTTCCAATAAAGTAGTTAAAAAACACTGCTTCAAAAAAAACTGCAGTTGCAGATAGCTTCACTGGTGAATTACACCAAACATTTAAGTAAAAAATAATTCTACATGAATAATTCTCAATTAATACTATAAGGCTAGCATTACCTGATATCAAAACCAAAGACATTACAAGAAAAGAGAAGTATAGGCCAATATCCCTCGTGAACATAAATATAAAAATTATAAACAATCAAACCCAACAATAGATATAAATGAAAATACATCATGACCAAGTGAGGTTTAATACCAGGACTACAGAGTTGACTAACATATGAAATCAATGACTATAATTCATCATATTCATACATGAACAAAAAAAATCTGTTTATCTCAAGATAAGTAGAAAAAGCATGTAACAAATCCAACATCCATTCCTGATCCAAACTCCAGCAAAAAAATGAAACTTTTTCAACATGATAAAAGGCATCATGTTGTATGATTAAAAAACTGATTGCTTTACACTTAAGATCAGGAAAAATATAAGGATGCCCACTCTCACTACTTCTGTTCTACACTGTGCTAGGGGTTCTAGCGAGTTCAATAAGCCAAGAAAAAAATAAACAAAAGGATCCCCATTGGAAAAGAAGAAGTAAATGGTTTTTATTCAGACAACACTATCTATGTAAAAAACCCAACGGAATCAACAAAAATTTAATATGACCATGTGAGTTTAGCAAGACTAAGTGAATTTAGCAAGATTCAGAATACAAGCTCAATACACAAAATCAGGGACACCAGGCCAGCTCAGTAGGAGAGCATGCAATTACTGATCTTGCAGTCCTGAGTTCAAGCCCTACACTGGGTGTAGAGATTATTAAAAAAGAAAAAAGAAAAAAAAAGCGCAACACTTATTTAGAAAAATGGATTTCCATACACTAGCAAGGAAATGGATATAAAAATACCATTAACAGTGGCATCAAAAGTAGAAAATATTTAGGGATAAGTGACAGAAAATGTGTAATACCTGTACATTAAAAACTACAAAACACTGCCAGAGAAATTAAAGCAGCCCTATGTAAATGGAGAAACATACCTTGTTCATGAGTTAGAGAATTCAATATTGTTGTCTATTCTCTCCCAAACTGACCAACAGATTCACCATAATCCCAATCAATATCCCATGAGGAATTTGTTTTTTAAGAAACTGACAAGCTGGGGTGCTTGGTTGGCTCAGTGGGTTGAGCCTCTGCCTTTAGCTCAGGTCATGATCTCAGGGTCCTGGGATCAAGCCCAGCATGGGCTCTCTGCTCAGCAGGGAGCCTTCTTCCCCCTTTCTTTCTGCCTGCCTCTTTGCCTACTTGTGATTTCTGTCAAATAAATAAAATCTTTAAAAAAAAAAACTGACAAGTTAATCTTAAAACTCATATGGAAATGCAAAGGACCTGATACAATTCCCACCAACCCCACCCCCAAAAAAACCTTTGAAAAGGAAGAACAAAGTTGTAGGAACAACACTACCTAATTTATTCATAAATTCTAGACTTATTGTTACAGTAAAAAAAAAAACTGTGTGTATGTCTGTGTATACACATAGAGAGAGAGGGGGTAAGAGAAGAGGAAAAACAGAGAATAAGAGAGAAGAGGAAGAGGGAGGGGTCTTGGCTCTAACACAAACAGATCACTGGAACAAAATAGAAATTCCAGAAATAGGCTCTCACATATATAGACGAACGAGTTTTGGAAAAAGTGCAAAGGCAATTCAGTGGAGAAAGGGCTGTATTTTTCAACAAATGGTGCTGGAGCAACTGGATATCCATTTGCAAAAAAAAAAGTCAATCCATACCTTAAATCATATTTACGAAGTTAACTCGATAGCTCCTAAAATTACAAAATTTCTTGAAGAAAGAATAGCAGAAACTCTTTGTGACTTTAGCTTAGGCCAAGATTTAGATCTAAAATCAGAAGCATAAACCATAAGAGACAAAACTGATATATGGGCTTATTCAAAATTAAGTATTCCTACTCCTTCAAAGAAAATAAGAAATTTAGAAGAAGACAGTCTAAAGACTGGGAAAAAAGATCTCTGCAAATCATGTATCTGATAAAATACTTGTATTCAAAAAATAGAATTTTCAAAACTGAATGAAAAAAATCTGAATAGACACTTCAAAGTAGTTATATAATGGAAAAAAAGCAAATGAAAAGACACTCAACCTTATTAGATATCAGAGAAACAATTATAACCACTACATATTCATTACAGTGGCTGAAATTAAGAAGGCTGGCCATAACAAGTGGTGTTGACATGTGTGCAGGAAATGGAATTCTTAAACTCTGCTAGTAAGAATGTAAAATTTTAAAAAAACAGTATGACAGTCTCTTATAAATTTAAACACACAACTGCTATGTGATCCAGCCATTCTACTCCTAGCTATTTATCCAAGAGAGAAAAACGCATGTGTTTATAAATAAGTACACCTCACAGCAGCTTTATGTGTAATGGCCCCAAAGTGCAAATTCATATATCCATCAAATTGTGGCATAACTAAACAACAGGATATTACTCAGCAACAAAGCAATATACTCCTGACACACCACACAACAATACAGATGAATTTTAAATAAGGCTGAATAAAAGAAACCAAACTAAAAAGTGAATACTGTGTAATACCATACACACACACACACACACACACACACACATATACATAAAAAGCTTCTCTCAGGGGAAGGTAGAAGGGGATGGGGTGCATGTAGCATTGGGAAAAAGGGACTACAAAGGAGCAAAAGGAAACTCTGGAAGGCTACAGACATAATTGCTACCTGGAATGTCTGGGTATGTCCCTAATCTTAATTGTCATGATGGCTACAGAAGGCATAGATGTATGTCAAAATTATTCAACTGTGTGATTTAAGTATGTGTAATTTATTGTATACCAATTCTGTATCGATAAAGCTATTAGAAAAAATGATCCAGGGACGCCTGGGTGGCTCAGTTGGTTAAGCAGCTGCCTTCGGCTCAGGTCATGATCCCAGCGTCCTGGGATCGAGTCCCACATCGGGCTCCTTGCTCGGCAGGGAGCCTGCTTCTCCCTCTGCCTCTGCCTGCCATTCTGTCTGCCTGTGCTCGCTCTCGCTCCCTCTCTCTCTCTGACAAATAAATAAAATCTTTAAAAAAAAAAGAAAGAAAGAAAGAAAGAAAGAAAGAAAGAAAGAAAGAAAAAATGATCTAACAATAATCAGTGTATTAACTGAATAAACACTCATCTTTTTACTTTTAAATCGTTAAGACTGAACACTTGCCACAGAAGATATTTAACATTTAATCAATATCCACTACATGCAGGCATTGTTAGCTACCTGACATGTGCTAACTTAATGTATTATGTTAAGGCTTTTAATTGAAAAAAAGGGGACTGGAAGGGAAGAGAGGATAACACAAATCTTCTGAAACTAGACAAGCCTTTATTTCTATTTTTTAAAAACTCTAATTCCCAGTTCTTATAAATAAACTATATAGCAGTATTAACAAACAACACAGATTTAAATCTAAGTCCTTCAGAGTCAAGTTTCTAAAATTCAGCTGGAATGTCTCAAGTGTTCCTTAGGAATACATGGCAGGAAAAAGGTTTAGACTGGATGTTTAAATTATATTCTCATATATTTGGATGCACTGAATTCTCTCTAAATACCATGAATGAATGGCAATTCATTTTAAGGGTTAAAAATATAGTTCAGATGGAACCAATCAAAAATAAAAATCCTGTGTAACTGGCAATGCCCACTTTGCAAACTAGCTTCCTCACAATATTTTTATGTAAAACTTGCGCCTACCTCCAGAAAGGATTTGAAATGGCTCTTACATCTGCAAAATAAGTTACCTGATTGGTGGACCTCTAAGACATCTTACAGTGTTTGTCACTCTGCTTTCTCACACTCATTTTCTTAGGAATTTACTTACATTAACCATATTTCTAAGAAAATAATTGTAACCATTTAAAGATACAGAGTATTTTATTCAATTAATTTAGTAGAATCAAGTACAGCAATTGTTTTTGTTTTGTTGTGTTTCTGTTTCAAGTTGTTATTTAAATTCTACTTACTATGTTACTAGTTAACATACACTGTAATATTAGTTTCAGGAGTAGAATTTAGTGATTTATCACTTACTTATAACACCCAGTGCGGGGTGCCTTGGGTGGCTCAGTAGGTTAAAACCTCTGCTTTTCGGCTCAGGTCATGGGCTCAGGTCACGTCAGGCTCTCTGCTCTGCGGAGAGCCTGCTTTCTCCTCTCTCTCCCTGCCTCCCTCTCTTGCCTACTTGTAACCTCTGTCTGTCAAATAAATAAATAAAATCTTTAAAAAAGAAAAAACAAAAACACCCAGTGCTCATCACAACATTTGTCCTCCTTAATACCTATCATCCGTTTAGCTCATCCTCTCAGCCACTGCCCCTCCATCCACCCTCAGTTTGTTCTCCAATGTTATGAGTCTCTTTTATGGTTTGCCTCCCTCTTTTTTTTTTTTTATCTGTTTTGTTTTTTAATTCCACAGAAGAGTGAAATCATATGGTATTTGTCTTTCTCTGACTTAATTTGCTTAGCATAATACACTCTAGCTCCATCCAAGTTGTTGCAAATGGCAAGCCTGCATTCCTTTTTTATGGCTGAGTAATATTCGTGTGTGTGTGTGTGTGTGTGTGTGTGTCCATACATACTACTTCTTCTTTATTCATTTATCAGTCGAAGGACATTGGGTTCTTTCCCTAACAAGTACAACATTTGGAGATCCATCTTTCACTCCATTATTTTGACAAATTTTCTAAATCTCAGCACTACATTTAGAACTAGAATACTGTTCTGATATATTATCCTGTGCAGTGTAAGATATTTAGCAGAATTTCTGCAACCCACCAGATGCCAGTAGCCTCTCTCCCTATTTGTGACAACCAAAAGTATCTCCAGACATTGCCAATATTGCCAGAGGGAAAAAACTGTCCTGGTTAAGAACTATGGGTCTAAAACTACTGAAGTATAAAGAGACAAAAAAAAAAAACACTCTTTTGTGTAAGAGACAAACAAACAAACAAACAAACAAAACCCCACTCTTTTGTGTCTGTCTGTGTGTGAGAGAGAGAGAAAGAGAGCGAGAAAGAAAGCATACCCATGAACTGGTGGGGTGGGGCAGAAGGGCAATCTCAAGCAGGCTCCAGGCTCAGTGGGGTCCAACATGGGGCTCGATCCTACAACCCTGAGATCATGACCTGAGCTGAAATCAAGAGTCAGATGCCTAACTAACAGAGCCACCCAGCATCCCGCCCCCCACCAAAAAAACAATCTTTAACTATAGAGAACAAACATGTTTACTGGGAGGTGGGTGGAGGAGAGGGATGAAATAGGTGAACAGGATTAAGAGTACACTTACCTTGATGAGAACTGAGTAATAATATGGAATTGGTGAATCACTTTATTGTACACCTGAAACTAGTATAACATTGTATGTTAACTACACTGGAATTAAAATAAAATAAAACATTAAAAATAAATAAAGAGTACTGAAGTGCTGTAATCTCTCTGTATGGACCTCATCCACTGAAAGGGCATAGAGTCTGAAAGCACAATATTCTCTATTTGAAGGTTCTTAAGGATATTTTAAGTGTTTATATATAGCATATGCTCCATTTTTAAAAAGCCCATAAATTAATAAAAAAAAAAACAAAAAGTGTGTTTTTTCTCATTATCGCTTTGTTTTAAAAATACCTAACATGTACCTGAAGCCTTTTAATTTAGACCATTTCACCCAGACGGAAAAAACTTTCAAGCCCAAGAAGTATGTACGAACTATCCCCTAACCACTCTGTAACTAGAGAATACAGTAGTTAATTTAGGAAATGTCAATACTCTACCAGAACTCAACTTTATAGCTCTGACTTTTACTCAGCCTACAGTCTGTCCCAAGTAGGTGCCAAATTCCATTAATTCTCCAATTTTATTCCTCCACTGTCTGTGAACATCTGCATTCACACATTGACTTTCTGTTGCACTCTCTCAGCTAAACCTTTTCAATCAACAACTTAACTCTCAAGAATGAAAATGAAAAGATCACAAACTCAACTATATTTAGAAGATTTATATTTTCGTGAAAACTAGATCTCTTTTTATATTGCTAAACTGGATTTAATTGCTTTCTTATTTGACAGAAATATATACAACTTACTTGTGATAAAGATTTGCTGTTTTAAATGTAGAAAAGAGTAAAACACAAACTGGAGATATGAAATCTGGGCTCCAGTTCTGGCCTCCTAGTAGCTGGATGACTACTTAACATTCCCAAACCTCAGCTTTCTCATTTATAAAATATGGAGTATAATCATATCTACTTCTACAGTTACTGTGAGAATTAATTATAATTTATGTGAAATCATTTTGTAAACCAAACAAATGTTGGATATTACTGGTGGTATCCTGATGGTATGAATAAACAACAGAAAAACACACAGCTCAAACACAGGACTTACTTATATTAATTATACTAATTAAAAAACTTATACTAATTAAATGACACTTTTCAGAAAAACACTCATTAGAAGGAGATCTGAAGATAATAAACTCTGAACTAGGATTCAGGCATCTGGGTTCTAAACTTAGTCCTGCCAATAACTCTCTGTATCAACACAAGCAAAGCAACTTTCCTTTTCACCTCAGATTCCATCTATAAAAGATCCAAGTACTGGACCGGGTGTTCCATAAATATCATTACAGCCCTTATCAGCCTATGAAATGAGCAAGTATTCCAAAGATTCGTTTAACCCTATAACCACAACCCGAGCACTGTTTGGTCGTCCAGCCAAAGAGAAGCAGAGGGCAACAGGGGTAAGAAAATTTTAACTAAGTAAGACCAGAACTGTATACAATTTTCGAGAAGCAAAGGAAGTTACAAACTACTTCGTTCTCTGTAATTAATAATAATCTTCCCTCCAAGTGACAGTAATGATGAACACGGTACTTTAACAAAAGGGCGGGGCTCTTGCCCTAAGAATTTTGGAAACCCGCCACTTCCCAAAGAGGTGTGGAACTGCTTCCTCGCCCTCAGTAGCCAAGGAACTTGAAAGATTAAGGTTTATATTGTTTGAGTTCGGGGGGTGGGGGGATGTTTCCACTTGGATTGGGACCGCGGTAGTCACCTGACACACATATTCTATAAACACCATTATCGACAACACCAAGCCTCCTGAAGTCCAACAAAGATCTAAGTTTTTAGAATAATGCTAGTTTGTACAAATGAGCTCGGACTATTAACTCAAAATTAGGTAACCCTGTGTTGGTGGTGATTAATACTTGCCAACTGCCAAGTTTTCCCTTCCCCAAATTATCCGCCCTCCCGCGTCTCTGCGGAGGCGACGCCTCGCCCTCTATGCCCGCACAGCGCCAGGGCGGGCGGGAGAGTCCCCAGAGGCTCCCCGAGGCAGGCCTTTGGGCGCCACCACCCCCTCGCTCCTCACCGATGACGATGCGCAAGTGCTTGAGACGGGTCAGCGCGTCCTTCTTGGTGTCCAGCACCTTCTGGGTAGACTTCTTCACGTCCCCGTGCGGCTTCTTGGAGAACATCCTGCCGCTGCCGGTGCCGCTGCCGCCGCCACGGCCGACTCCGGTCCCCTCCCGGTCCGGCCCCGGCGGCGGAAAGTGGAGAGAGTGGGCGGGGAGGCTACTAGCGTGAGCAGCTCATTCACTCCCCAGGCTTGCGGGCCCCAGCGTAGCCGACTCCGCTCACATCCAGGCCAGGGCCGCCGCCTCCACCCGCCTCGCGCCGCGGCTGCAAGGCACCTTCGGTTCCGGCTCCAATATGGCGGATCCCCTCTCCCAATCCTGCACGGAGCGGGGGAGACCCGGCAGGTCGGTCGCCGCCGCCCCGGCTGCCTCCCGAAGCCGCCGCTCGCAGCCACAGGCCGGGACCCGGGACCCGGAGCCGGAGGTGGGGCTCTCCGCGGCGGCAGCACGACTCCTCTCCCTGAGGCCCCCTTAAGGTTAAAGCTTCTTTAGCAGCTTACACCCTGCATAGGCCGAAACGGAGACGAGTGCGGTGATGAGGTTTCACGACTCTGCCGTCGGTGGCGAATGGTCCCCGTGGCAACCGCCTTCTGACGTCAAGGTTTCTTGACGTCATGCCAGCGTGAGATCATCTGTGGCATTACCCACCTTTGGTGTCCTGTGTAACCCGCCAAAGCAGGAGCCCAAGAAAGTCAGGGAAAGGAATCATTCCGCGCCATTGTAAGCGAAGGGACTCCTAACGGAGGGACTCCCAGAGTGGTGGTGTGTAGTTTTTGTTTAAAAAGATCCTTCATCTCCACAGTTTACTATGTTATAGTAACTTAAAAATAACCCCCAAACATCAAAACAGACGTGCAATACATTTTAGATGCCAATTCTGAAGGCCTTAGATGTAACACCCTTTCATTTCCTAAGTTGAATTTTGTTTAAAAGATTTTTTGTTTGCTTGTTTTTTCAAAGTGATGGACAGTTTATTGTAGTTTAGAGATTTGTAGGGTTGTAGTACATCCTCTAGGTTAAAATTATCTTGCACATGAGAAAATAAATAAATAAAATTATCTTGCACAAATAAATGAACCCCCAAAGAATGCAGTAACAGAGTGCAAAATTACAAGAGAAAAGAAATCTGGAGAACTTTGAGGGTGAATTTTCTTAATGTGTAGAGTTCACAAATCCAGGAAAAATATGCTAAGGCCTCCACCTTAGATTGTGGAAACACAAGGAACACAAAAAATCACAGGACTGTATATTCATAACTAAAACATGACAATGTGGTGCACCTGGGTGACTCACTCAGTTGAGCAGCTGACTCTTGATTTCGGCTGAGGTCATGATCTCAGGATCCCAGGATCAGTCCCATTTTGGGCTCTGCACTCAGCTGGGAGTTGAGTTGTGATCTCCCTCTGCCCCTCCCCCCTTCTGCCAGTTGTTCTCCCTTTCTCTCTCTCTCTCAAATAAATAAAGCTTTTTTTTAAAGTGAAAATGTTCACATGTAAGTAATTTTCCAAAAATCAGATTAAAAGAATATTTTTAAACAGCTTTATTGAAGAGAATTGATGTACAACTAACTGTACATTTTCAAAGTGTACAATTTGGTAACTTCCACAATTGTATACACCTATGAAAACATCACCATAATCAAAATCGGGGACATATCCACCACCCCCAAAACTTTCCTCTTGCCCCTTGATAATTCCTCCCTCCTGCTACCTGATCCCTGGTTCCCAGGAGAGCACTGATTTGCTTTCTGTCACTTGGAGTTCCCATTTTCAAGAGTTCTATACAAATATAAGTATTTAGAATACTCTTTTTTGGGGGGTATCTGACTTCTTTCACCCAATATAATTTATTTTTTAATGATAATCATGTAATGTCTTATTAGTCAAATTAGTAAAGTTTGTTTTTAAATTAGACATCTTACTTCTGGTAAGTGTGACAAAGATACTCCTACTGCTTGCTGGGAAGAAGCATTAATTACTACAAGCTCACTGGAAATTAAAATTTGACATTACGCATAAAGACACTTAAAAACGGGACGCCTGGGTGGCTCAGTTGGTTAAGCAGCTGCTTTCGGCTCAGGTCATGATCCCAGCGTCCTGGGTTCGAGTCCCACATCGGGCTCCTTGCTCAGCAGGGAGCCTGCTTCTCCCTCTGTCTCTGCCTGCCATTCTGTCTGCCTGTGCTCGCTCTCGCTCCCTCTCTCTCTCTGACAAATAAATAAAATCTTTAAAAAAAATGTTTAAAAAAAGACTTAAAAACATTTATATACTCTGATTCAGTTGTTCCACTTTCAGAATTCTATTGTACAAAATCATAAATGGGTACATATGAAAAAATATTAACACATAATCTATAGCATTGAAAGTTTGGAAACAACATAAATGTCCATCAGAAAGGAAATGACTGTCCAATAGGTAGAATATGACATGACTATAAAATTACTAATATGGAGACTTTTTTAATGACATGGAAAATACTCAAGACAATGCTAAGTGAAAAAGCAGATACAAAACTGAAAATATAGGGCGCCTGGGTGGCTCAGTGGGTTAAAACCTCTGCCTTCGGCTCAGGTCATGGTCCCAGGGTCCTGGGATGGAGCCCCACATCAGGCTTTCTGCTCATCGGGGAGCCTGCTTCCCCCCTTTCTCTCTCTGTCTGCCTCTCTGCCTACTTGTGATCTCTGTCTGTCAGATAAATAAATAAAATCTTTTTTAAAAAACTGAAAATATGGGGTACCTGGGTGGCTCAGTGGGTTAAAGCTTCTGCCTTCTGCTCAGGACATAATCCCAGGGTCCTGGGATGGAGCCCCACATCGGGCTCTCTGCTCAGTGGGGAGCCTGCTTCCTCCTCTCTCTCTCTCTGCCTGCCTCTCTGCCTACTTGTGATCTGTCTGTCAAATAAACAAATAAAAATATCTTTTAAAAAAACTGAAAATATGTTTCTTAATAAAACTCTGGAAAAAATTGTATAAAATGTAATTAGAAAAAGATGAAAAATTTCTCCAAAATTGTGTTTATATCTGCAAAGTGGAATTACAGGTGATTTTAATTTTCTTCTTTATATTTTGCTTATATCTCCTTTACCAAAAGCATATATTGCTTTTACAATTAAAACAATAAAAAATGGGGCGCCTGGGTGGCTCAGTGGGTTAAAGCCTCTGCCTTCGGCATAGGTCATGATCCTGGGGTCCTGGGATCGAGACCCACATTGGGCTCTCTGCTCCGCAGGGAGCCTGCTCCCTCCTCTCTCTCTGCCTGCCTCTCTGCCTGCTTGTGATCTCTGTCAAATAAAATCTTTAAAATAAATAAATAAATAAAACAATAAAAACTAAGTTGTTTTAAAGAAAATGAAGAAAATCTAGTGTACCAATTATAAACTAACAAAACAAATTAAGATGTATATGTAGGAATAGAAACTCCTTGAAAAGAAGGGCTTTTTACAAAAAACTATCTTTATGCTCTACAATGGCACAGAATAAATATTTGTTGGTTTTTAAATTTTTATGTTCATATTATAAAATGTTTTCTTTTGGTAGTCGAAGAGTTATCTGATCCCATGATTCTGACTATCATTTATTTGGTTAGTCACCTGTGTCCCTGCCTATAACCTGTGTCTTTTCTGAAATACTAATCTCAAATTCATATATACTCAAATTCAAACTACTCAAATTTAATATATGCAAAACTGAAACTTGTCAACTTTGCCCTCCTTTCTCCCAAACCTCATCTTCCTCCTTCATCTGATATCTTTATTGATAATGCTACTATCTGTCCTGTTTTTTCAATCCAGAAACTCAAATCATCTTACATCTTCTCCTCTTTTTCCTCTTTTGTCCTGTTACCAAGACCTGATGATTCTACTTCCTAAATATTTCTTGATTTAGTCATGTTCTCTCCATTACCACAACCTGTATTTGGGCTCAGGTTTTCACCATTTCTAACTAGAGGTGCTAGAAATGGCAGCGGTTTCCTCCCCATCCCCACTCTTAGTAGGATTTAAGTATATTTTCATATACTACTTATATGTTGACATACTTATATATATTGTCTTTCATGTATTTTATTCCTATGTGCTATATCATATCCTAATTTTTTGCTGCAAACAACTTGACAACAAAAAAGACTTTTAAGCAGAGCTATTTATGTTTTCTACAAAATTAATCTCAATTTCCCTTTCTATTTCTTATGTTCTTTTTCTTTTTAGTCTTTTCCTTATTTACACCCCACATAAACATGTATATGTTGTGTATGTTTTTCCTCTGCAAAGAAAAATTCAAGATGTCCTAGTGCATTGATGGGTCCCCAAAAGCATCTGCATTTGTTGAAAAAAATTGAAATTGAAAAAAAAAATTCTGGGTGGTCTAAATTAAAACTGTTCCTGGAAACTTTCTTTTATATAATAATTTCATGAAAAGTGAAGCCACTTGCTTGAAGAACTATTTTCCTCCTATGTTCTCACAGCCCTGTCCAAAGAACAATGAAATGTTTGATTACCATAAATTTTTTTTTTTACATTCAGCAAAGAAGAGAGCTGTAAGAAATATTGCCAAAATTATGTTTAAAAAACAGTACTTTCTCAGTAGGAGCTTGTTTCAGTGACAGTCTTACCATTGTTTTTTAAGTTTACAAAAATGTATTCAGTTCCTCCACGCAGGGCTTGTATGTTTGTATCATCAAAGGGACAGAGTGTGCTTGTTTTGAGGAAGCACTATGATGGAATAGGAAAATCAGTGAATTATTTAAAGGATTTGGGTTCTAGTTCTAGTCCCTCTCAGCATCAGTTTTCTCATTTGTAAAATCAAGGTAACAGTTTTGTACAATTCAGGCTTTTGTAAAATTCAGGAAATAATACACTGTTTTCAGTCATGATCTTTAGAATTAGATAGCTCTGAATTAGAAATTCGGAATTTACTTGCTCTGGGATCTGTGACATACTGTTTAATCTCTCTGAGCCTCATTCTCCCCATACATAAACTACAACCATAATTGTGATAATTAGGTGAGAAATGGTATTGAAAGTTACTTCTATAATGACTGCCATAATGTACAACATTCTTTTTCTTTCCTTCATACATTTGTAATAGAGCAATTTGTGTAATTGTTTAAAGATTTGCTCTCCCACTAGACTACAAACTCCCACAGGAGAAAGACCATATAGCTTGTGTTTAAAGCTGTATCCCAATCTTCTTGCTAAGTGCCCATTATAAAATGTGCTCAATAAATATTTGTTGAATGGAAGAATGGTTGTTAAGTTCCCATTTCTTTCTCTTGTACAGGCAGTCAGTAAATGGCAAATGAATGAAATAATTTTAGAAAATAAAAAAATGTAACATATCATTAGTAATCATTATATGTCTGGCATACCACAAAAAGGAAACATCATTGTAAAACACACTGGTGTAAGAGTAATTTCCATCTAACATGCCCAGCCCACTGCATCATTTTCTTTTCCCAATGTTGTAAATACTAAAATCCTTTGAAAGCATAAATTCTCCCCTCTGAGGACGTATTTACTATGAAAAGAAAACCGCAGAAAATTCTGTTTGTGATATGGCTTGTGAAAACTAGAATTTAAAACTTGAGTTTAAAATCATGAGCATCCCAAGAAGTATAGGTTATCATCAGTCTCCCAAATGTGAACATGTTACATTACTATTTTTTAGACTTCATTAATTCAAATTTGAGATTTTTAAAATTAATAGATCAATTTTTAATAGATTTTATTTCTATAGATCAGTTTCAGGTTTACAGCAAAACTGAAAGGAAGGTACAGAGATGTCCCATGTTTTCCTTGACCCTACACATGCACAGCCTCCTCCAACATCAACATCTCCCACCAGAGTGGGACATTTGTTGTAACTGATGAACCTACATTGACATATTATTGTCAACTAAATTCCATAGATTATTCAGATTTTCTTAATTTTTATCAAATTTTCCTTTCCATGATCTTATTCAGGATACCTAGTTACATTCAGCTATCCTTTCCCCTTAAGCCCCTCTTGGCTGTGATAGTTTCTCACATTTGAAAAAAAGATTTTATTTATTTGACAGAGGGAAAGAGATAGTGAGAGAGGGAATACAAGCAAGGGGAGTGCGAGAGGGAGAAGCAGGCTTCCCGCTGAGCAGGGAGCCTGATGCAGGGCTCAATCCCAGGACCCTGGGATCATGACCTGAGCCAAAGGTGGATGCTTAACACCTGAGCCGCCCAGGTGCCTCAGTTTCTCACATTTTTCTGGTTTTTATGACCTCAAGAGTTCTGAGAAGTGGTCAGGTTTATTGAAGGATGCCTCTCTATTGAAATTCGTCTGAATTTTTTCTCATGATTAGACTAAGGTTGTAGGTTTTAGGGAGAAAGATCACAGAGTCTAAGTGTGTCATTTTCATCATATTAATGGTACATACTATCAGTGTGATATATCACTGTTAATGATGACCTAACCATCTCGCTGAAGTATAGTTTATTAGGTGTCTCCATTGTAGAAAAAAAAAGTTTTGGTTTACCTTTTCCATACCACACTCTTCAATTCAATTAATTAACATATAGTGTGTTATTGGTTTCAGAGGTGGAGTTCAGTGATTCATCAGTCTTATATAATACCCAATGCTCATTACATCATGTGCTCTTCTTAATGTCTATCACCCCATTCCCCCACACCCCTCCCCTCCAGCTACCCTACAACCCAGCAATTGCCCTACTAAGTATCTACCCTAAAGATACAAATGTAGTGATTTGGAGCACCTGCCCCCCAATGTTTATAGCAGCAATGTCCACAAAAGCCAAACTATGGAAAGAGCCCAGATGTCCATCGACAGATTATATATATATACATTATATATATAGATCTATATCTATATATATATATATAATGGAATATTACTCAGCCAGGAAAAAATAAAATCTTGCCATTTGCAATAATGTGGGTGGAACTAGAGGGTATTATGCTAAGTGAATTAAGTCAATCAGAAAAAGCCAATTATATGATCTCACTCATATGTGGAATTTAAGAAACAAAACAGAGGATCATAGAGGAAGGGAGGGAAAAGTAAAAGAAGACGGAATCAGAGAGGGAGATAAACCATTAGAGACTCTTAATCATAGGCAACAAACAAGGTTGCTGGAGGGGCCTGCTTCTCCCTCTCCTTCTGTCTGCCGCTTCTCCTGCTTGTACTCTCACTCTCTCAAATAAATAAAATCTTGAAAAAAAATAAATAAAACGTTTACCTTGATTTGAGTAGTAGCTGTTAGTCATAGCCTCTGGTGTTCTGCCTTTGTTTTTCCAGCTGCCAGCATCTGGCCAGTGTCAATCAGTAGGGACAAGGTTTGTGGATTGTACATTGATGTCTAGCTCCACCAAGTGGTAACAATTGGAATTAAGTTTGGCCGGATCTGTTCATTAAAAACGAGTAAACACAAGGAACATAATAAGGGTGAGTCAGAGTCTTAAAAAAAAAAAAAAAAAGGACTTCTAGCTGCATTTATACATCTACTTTATTTTAGAAAAAAGATTAAATTGAAAATTAGACAAATGGAAGATTTAATATCGTCCTCCTCTCTTCAGGATATACTCCCTGGTTACCCACGCCCCACTGTGGAGAATAGTGACCTCGAGAAATCCTTACGCATAAGGCCCAAAAGACAAATACAGCAATATTCACTGAGGTAACCGGTTTTATTTTTATTTTTACTTTTTTAAGATTTTATTTATTTGAGGGGCGAGCTGCCTTTGGCTCAGGTCATGACCTCTGGGTCCTGGGTTCGAGCCCCGCATCTCTCTCCCTGCTCAGCGGGGAGTCTGCCCCCCCCTCCCCGCCTGCCCCTCTGCCTGCTTGTGACCTTTCTCTTTCTGTCAAATAAATAAATAAAATCTTAAAAAAAAGATTTTATTTATTTGAGAGACAGAGTGAGCGAGCGAGAGAGGGCACAAGTGGGAGGTTGGGCAAAGGGGGCAGCAGGGAGCCCAAGGCAGACACTTCACCAACGGCCCAGAAGCCCTGTGGCAACTGTTTTTACTAACAAAATAATTTTGAAGCAATTTAAATGTCCATTAACAGGTAAATGATAAATTTTAAAATATTCCTTCAATGGAATATGTGTAGGCAATGGAATACCTTATAGCAGGTTAAGATAACTGGATTAGAGCTTGCTGTATCCCAGTGAATAAATCTCACAATATTGATGAGGAAAAAGGAAGTAGTAGGACGATTTGCAGTATATTACTTTAAAATATAAGCACTTTAAAACACATTAAATAATCCTGGGCACCTGGGTGGCTTGGTGGGTTAAACCTCTTCTTTCAGCTCAGGTCATGATCTCAGGGTCCTGGGATTGAGCCCAGCAGCAGGGTCTCTGCTCAGCAGGGAGCCTGCCTCTTCGTCTCTCTCTCTCTCTCTCTCTCTGCCTGCCTCTCTGCCTACTTGTGATCTCACTCTGCCAAATAAATAAATAAAATCTTTAAAAAAAGTTAAATAATCCTATATATTATTTACAGATACATACACATGCAAAAATAGTATGCACTCATGGATGGCTGTCTACATTAACAAAGTTAGGATAATGGTTATTTTGGAAAGGGAGCGGAGATTTGGGATTGAGGAGTGGCCTGGAACAAATGTGCTAAAATGTAGGATTAGAGAATGCTTAGAGATGAGTACCGTGTTATACATGTAATATGCCGAATAACTTACTATGCGTTTAAAATTACAATATAATTTTAAAATGGTCAATAAAAAGATTATATTTATTTAATTTTAATAAAGACTTTATTTATTTATTTGAAAGAGAGCTAGAGAGGAAACACAAGCAGGGGAAGTGGAAGGAGAAGCAGGCTTCCCGCTGAGCAGAGAGCCTGAGCTGGGGCTCGATCCCAGGACCCTGGGATCACGACCTAAGCTGAAGTGAGATGCTTAACGACTGAGCCACCCAGGTGCCCCTCAATAAAAAGATTTTAAAGATTTTTTATTTATTTGAGAGAGAGAGACTGCAAACTGGGAGAAGAGAGAGGGACAAGTGCAGTGTGTACTGAGCGCAGAATCTGACACGGGGCTCAGTCTCCTGACCCTAAAAATCAGGATATGAGCTGAAATCAAGAGGTGGATACTTAACCGACTGAGCCACCCAGGCACCCCACAGTGAAAAGATTTTTAAAAGTTACCCCAAAGAAGATATAGGAGGGGGGCGCCTGGGTGGCTCAGTGGGTTAAGGCCTCTGCCTTCGGCTCAGATCATGATCCCAGCGTCCTGGGATCGAGCCCCACATCGGACTCTCTGCTCAGCAGGGAGCCTGTTATCTCCTCTCTCTCTGCCTGCCTCTCTGCCTACTTGTAATCTCTGTCTGTCAAATAAATAAATAAAATCTTTAAAAATAAAAAAAAGGAGATATAGGAGGAAAACTAGAAGGATAAAGCCAAAATTATTTTATGTTTACTCTATACCAGAGGAAACCCAATAGGAAATGGAGTGGTATAAAATTATCCACTTGAATGCTAAAATGACCAAAAATTATGATAGGCATTCTATTGGAGAGAATGAGCTAAGAGCTAAAATCTTCAAAAAACAAGGGAGAGTGACCTTGAGGGTATGCAGATGATTGTTACAAATAGAGATACTATTTGGTATCCTGGTGACAAGCTGGGGGTTTTTAGGGAGGAGAGAAGGATCATTTGGAAGGAACAAGGAGGACAAAGAACATACCTACTCCATGACAAGGCTCAGTGGGAGCAGGGGTGCAAAGGAAGCAGGGTCCTAGGGGAACCCCCTGCTTCCTTTAGAACAAGAAAGCTAAGGGTCTATTCAGAGGAGAGGATGAAGATACAGTAGTTTTTGTTGATGACAATAAGTAAATAAGTATGAAAGGATTAATGAAAAGTAAAACTTAGGATGGATCTGATGATTACATAAAGGCCTATGTAAAATGCAAATTGCTACCTAAATGTAAAATATCGTTGTTACCTCTTTAACTGCTTTGATTGTGGAAAAGCTCATTCTGCTTTCCTAGTTTGCTTTACATTAATTTGTATTTTCTAAATGGACAATATTCTTGTTCAGCCTTATTAATTTTTGTTTCTTATGGTTCCTCTTATATTCCCTACACCTCTTTTCTAAAATTTGTTTGGGGTGTGGGGAGAGAAACTCTCCTTTTAAGCAAAACACTATCATATAACTATAATTGCATAATGTCCTATTATTCTGGCTGTCTTAAACACAAATGTAACAATGACCGGAACTTTAGAGCGGGAGGAAAACTTAAAGATAACATAATGCAACCTTTTCATTTTACAATTGACCAGAGATAATGTGGTTTGCCAAATTTAACTGGTTGGTGACTAGCAGAACCGGGGCTAGAATCTATGTCTCCTCTCCTTTGGTTTCCTCAACATGTCTCCTCAACTTTGGTTTCTTTCTTTGGACAGCAGAAACAGAAAGTACCTGCTAGAGGGGCTCTCTGCTGGTGGTTAAGCACCAGCAGAAGCGGGTTTTGATGGCCGACTCCAAAGTCAAACCCTAAGTCTGTTACTTATTAGCTGTGTGACCTTGGCCATATAATGTAACTGCTCTGTGCCTCAGTTCCCTCCTCTACAAAACGGAAGGCATCTCCTTCATAAAGTTATTATAATGATTATATGAATTAACGCATGGAAAGAGTGACCACAAATCTGAGTTACTGTTTCTACTTAACATACACTCTCTTAGCTGTTGATATAAGAGATGAACAGAAGCCAGGGATTTTTTTAAAATTTTATTTTTTAAAGTAATATCTACACCTGGCATGCGGCTCAAAATCACAACCCCAAGATCAAGCATTGCCTGCTCTACCTCCTCAGCCAGTCAGGTGCCCCAGCAGAGGCTAGGGATTTTACCCACAGATGTTTGTTTGTTTAAAGATTTTATTTATTTATTTGACAGAGAGAAATCACAAGTAGTCGGAGAGGCAGGCAGAGAGAGAGGGAAGCAGGCTCCCTGCTGAGCAGAGAGCCCGATGCGGGACTTGATCCCAGGACCCTGAGATCATGACCTGAGCCGAAGGCAGCGGCTTAACCCACTGAGCCACCCAGGTGCCCTTACCCACAGATGTTTTCGTTTGGTCTGGGGTTTAAGAAACCAAACCAAACCAAACCACCACCACCACCACCAACAACAACAAAAACAAACATGCCTGAGAACATGTTTACAAATCTGGATAGATCACATAGAGGATCTAAATACCTAGTCTCTCTCAAAAACTGGAAGGTCCAGCAACTAAGTCAGAATTCTAATGTAATAGCAATCGGCTGGAGCTAAGATGGCTGCCCCCTTTAATCCACACCACTCACATAAGGTATATATGTGTACCAGCACCCTTCTAGTTTCCATCACAACTTTACCTGCCTTTACTGTATGTCTTTGAAATAGGACCCCAGACTAAGACAGTCTCTGCTCTCAAGGAACTCACAATCCCATAGGTGAGATGCATCTGCTAAAAAATTCACAATATGATAGAAAACAAATACAAAGTTGCAGAATACAAAGTACAGCAGCAGTCTGAAGGGTTGGTGATGCATGTTGTCAAGAAAGTGGATTTGAAAAAGAAAAGGAGTGGAAGAGGATGCAGAGAGAGCAGAGAGAACAGGATGTGCAAAGACATTGGAATGGGAAACAGTTTGTGTGTTTAGCAACTGAAGAGTTCAGTTTTGGAGAATATAGTAAGAGAAGTAGGCTGACACTAGATAATAAAAGTCTCTTAATTTGGATTTTACCCTGTAGAAATGGGTAGAACTTGAAATGGTTTCTGTCATTAAATTCTAAATTGAGGGGCACCTGGGTGGCTCAGTGAGTTAAGCCTCTGCCTTCAGCTCAGGTCATGATCTCAGGGTCCTGGGATTGAGCCCCTCATCAGGCTCTCTGCTCAGCAGGGAGCCTGCTTCCCCCTCTCTCTCTGCCTGCCTCTCTGCCTACTTGTGACCTCTCTCTCTCTGTGCCAAATAAATAAATAAAAATCTTTTAAAAAATTCTAAATCGAACTTTAATGTAATTATGCCAGGATACCCTTACCATTCTCCTTCAGATGTCTTGGACCTGGTTGGAGAAATAAATGCTGTACAATCCACAGTATTCTATAAAATATTTCAATAGCAAATTGCCACTGCAAGAAGAATCTCTGTCTTCTGAAGAGTGGTTAAAACACAGTTTTTAGATTTGTCTGCAAATTAAGTTTCCTTATTTGCAAAGTGGGAATAATAATAGTATCTACTTCAGGACTATTAAACTGAGAATTAAACTCACTATGACTAATGTAAAGAGCTTACCAGGGTAAGAGTAGTCAATGATGAATTATGATTATGATATTTATTGAGTCTTCCTTGTCTATTTTACCTATAATTGAGAAGATATAACATTTAATTGAATCAGATATGTATTTTTCATTGAAAACTGAAGTTAAGGGGACCTGGGTGGCCCTGTTGTTGGTTATGTGTCTGCCTTCAGTTCCGGTCATAATCCCAGGGTCCTGGGATCTGTCCCCTACTGGGTTCCCTGCTCAGCAAGGAGTCTGCTTCTCCTTCTGCCCCTGACCCCTGCTCGTGCTCTCTCTCAAAAATAAATAAATAAAATATTAGAAAAGGAAACTGAGGTTAAATCAAGCCTGGTGGCTTCCATCTGCATGCTGTATGTAGTAAAAAATGAATGCAAAACAATACCAAATGAAAATGTCAAGATAAAACTTCCTTCCCTTCCATATTATTGGTTGCAAATGTTTCAAGAACGACTTAAAGATTTTTGTGCAACATGCTGCAAATTATCGACTGTAGTTACTAATTAAATATAATGGGTTATTAGCGGTAATAAATGTCCTTAGGTAAAAGAGAAATTTTCCAGTTCCTCCAGGCTCAACGAGGAGGAACACCCTCAGGCAAAAGACCTTTTCACATCTAACAGTAACATCTTGGGATAGCCAGGGAGCTCGGGCAATCACTTGGCGGGAAAAGAATAAATACAGACCAAATTCACACAATCTGTTTCTGTTTTAGTTTATAAACTGCGAACGAGTCTGTCAATTGTTGTGCCTTGTGGGACTTGAAGTCCACAAGCAAGAAGTGACCGGGGTTGTTGCAGCTTGGAAGGCGGCAGCCCCTGCAGGTCTGAGTAGTAAGGACTACGACTACCGACACGCATTGCAAGGCCGCGCCGTAATTACGGGCAACCAACCATCCCCGAGCAGGGCAAGCCCCACCCCCCCGGCTCGAAGGACGGCCTCCACCAATGGCAGAGCTCCCAGCGCAGAGCCTGCGGGTTAGGTTGTGAGGCTCGGGCCGGGGGCGGGGAGGAGCTGAGGGGGTTCAGAACGCGCTCGGCCGCTGGGTGGGTCGGGGCGTTTGGCGCGCCCTTCATTGAAGCGGCGGTGGCTGGGCTGGGCACCGGGAGTGGGAAGCGACGGCGCGGCTGGAAAATGCCAGTCCATTCCCGAGGGGATAAGAAGGAGACAAACCATCACGATGAGATGGAGGTGGACTACGCTGAAAACGAGGGGAGCAGCTCGGAGGACGAGGACACGGAAAGCTCGTCGGTCTCCGAGGATGGAGATAGCTCAGGTGTGCAACCCTCTGGGGCCGGGACCCTGAGCCCTCGCGCTGGGCTCGCGACAGGCCGCTCTCCGCACGCCGGGCAGCTGCGTCCTGCTGGGAGTGCGGGGCGGGGAGAGAGGGAAGGGGCGGAGACTGGCTCCCGGCCCTCGGCAGCACCGGGACTCGTCGTGGGGAGCTGCCTGGCTCCAGGCGGGTCCCTGCTGGCGGGGCGGGACCGGGCGCGGGCCTGGGCTTGCCCAGCTCCGGGACGCTGTGCTGTCCTGTTCGCGGTCGGACCCGCCCCGGGACCTCCGGGCAGTGCTGGGGGCTGTGGACCAAAGCCGGGAATACCCCGCAGCTTTTTGGGAGACCTTGGAAATGCCTCTTGGCCCCAGACCACCGACTTTTTTTCTTATTTTTATCTTTCCAGCCCTTCTCAACCTGGGGGGGGGGGGTTTCAGGGCCGAGGTTAGTTAGATTTGAGCCTGTTCTTGGCTGGTTTAGAATTTGTTAATCTCAGTTTCCGAGTCAGCCTGTCAGTCAGCTCTTGACATCAGTGCTCAGGCGGGGGCTGACTTGGAGCTGTCCCATTTATGGCATCTGAACTTTGCAAGACTGAGAATATCCCAAGATTAGGGGTGATTTTGGGTCTTCATATGCTTTTATTTTTTTATTTATTTATTTATTTTTAAAGATTTTATTTATTTATTTGACAGAGAGAAATTACAAGTACACTGAGAGGCAGGCAGAGAGAGAGAGAGAAGGAAGCAGGCTCCCTGCTGAGCAGAGAGCCCGATGCGGGACTCGATCCCAGGACCCTGAGATCATGACCCGAGCCGAAGGCAGCGGCTTAACCCACTGAGCCACCCAGGCGCCCCTTCATATGCTTTTAAATTCGTTGATTTGGAGCAGCTCTGAAATTTTCCAAATCTTTTCTTCCCTGCAATCTTTAATAATTTGGGGCTTTTTCAGGTTTTTGGGGTCGGAAGGCCAACTAACATCATGGGTCAATTTTGCAAACATTTAGGATGGTTATTAAAAAAGGAAATGGAATATGTGATTGCCTGGGTTCTTTTTCTTTTTTCCATGTGATGAGGATGAAACTTGAACTTCTTTGTCTTGGCCTGATTTTGGTCATGTAAAGCAAGCATTTGATGACAGTCTGTTAATGCCCTGACACCCTCTTTTTCAGATTTCTCTTTCAAAACAAATCTCCATGGAAGTATGTAATTTCAATCAATAAGTTAGTCATTCCCCAAATAGGCATTTATGAGTGATTTCCTTGAGCTGCACTGGGCACCACTCAGTGTTGAGGTATAAAAAAATAGTTATGATCTGATTTCAGTTAAACAGCTGTCATAAATTAGTACTTGATACTCAAACTACCAAATGAATACTTAACTGTAAACAATGCTATAGTATTTTCAGAGGCAGAGGAAATCTTTCAGAATAGGGTGGTCAGCAAAGGCTAGTTGAAAAAAGGGGGATTATTTTAATTAACTTGAAGAATGGCTAGAATTTGGATTGGGGTCATATGTTGGCTTGGGAGGAATATAAGAAAAAGTGCAACACCTAGAGTTTAAGGCTTATTCAAAAGAGTGAGAAACCAGTTTTGGTGGGAGAAGGATTTGACCTGGAAAAGAAAAAGAAGATATAGATGTGAAAGATTTTGAAGAAAAGCACAGAACAGGTTTGATATATGCAAGTTTAGGAATGAAGGTAAAAGAGGAAAACCTCAGATACAAGGAGAATGCATAGAAATAGAAAAGTGAAAGATTTTAGATGAAGACGAAAGTTAAGAGTATTTCAGACATGTTGCTTTTGAGGTGATGGTGGTATATTTAAGTCAGTGTCAACTGGCAGATGGAAATGTGGCATTGGAACCTGCCTGGGATAGGAAGCATAATTTGGAGGTCACCTGTCTAGCCATTGAAGTAGGTGAGATTTCAAAAGTAAGCAACGAGAACATCTGGGATGTACATGAATACATTTTCTAGATCTGTAAAAACACTTCATCTTCAAGTGTCCTTTGTTTTTTTGATGGGATATAGGATCTCACAAAATGACATTAATTTGTTAAAATTCTCCCTAATTTTTATGCTTTTGTGATTATTGATTTTTTAAAAAATATTTTTGACAACTCTCTGACAAACAGAGATCACAAGTAGGCAGAAAGGCAGGTAGAAAGAGAGAGGGGGAAGCAGGCTCCCAGCTGAGCAGAGAGCCTGATTCGATGCGAGTCTTGATCCCAGGACCCTGAGATCATGACCTGAGCCGAAGGCAGAGGCTTAACCCACTGAGCCACCCAGGTGCCCTGATTTTTCATTGATTTTTATTCCATCCCAGAAAATAATGGACAACTTAATTTTGAAGAAGGTAATAATAATTTGAACTACAAAAGTCAAGTTTTTTAAATGCAAAGACATTATTTAAATAAATTATGTGGTTTGCTTCTTGTGAAAGCATTTCTTTTCTGCCATATCTTTTATGTTAAACTTCCATAGTTTTATTCTTCCCAAACCTTGGTACTAAGCAGGTCCTGAAGCTATAAAACAAAACAAAACAAAACACTCTACAATCCAGAGATACTGGGAAGTGAGTCATCTTGAGGGACCAAGTTTTAAATAGCCAAAGAGTAAGCTATTAAGAGCCAGAAATAATTTTAATCTGTTTTAGGAAAGTTAAAAGAAAAATGAGCCCTTGCTCAGTTTCTTGCTGTATGGTAACTGCACACAATTTAACTCTTTCTCATAGTTTGACGTTTATTTGATGCAGATCAAGAGGCAGATCATCTTGTGCTTCACTTATTTTGAAGTGTTGAATATATGTGATGTAAAAATAGAAGATATGGAAAATAGGAGAGAGCTGGTAATTAACAGTTGCTTTCTTTCAAAAGTTTGCTTGTTTTTCTCTTCATATTCCTTTTTCTCATTTACTGACAGTAATTTGGGGAGAGGGAACAATGAGAATATGAGTAGGAGACCAAGATATCTTGTGGTAAACAGAATGAAATTAGTTTTCTTTTTATTTGATTGGCAAGTCAGTCACATAAGCATTTCTGAAAGAAGAATTCCAAAAGTGTTTTTGAGCAGTGTCCTTTCATGGACATAATCATTTAGGTGCTTAAGTTCTATTGAGTTGATGGAAAATAAACCAAAAGTGGTAATTTTTTTAAAAAAGATTTTATTTTTTTATTTGACAGAGAGAGATCACAAGTAGGCAGAGAGGCAGGCAGAGAGAGAGAGAGAGAGGAAGAAGCAGGCTCCCTGCCGAGCAGAGAGCCGGATGCGGGACTCGATCCCCAGGACCCTGAGATCATGACCTGAGCTGAAGGCAGAGGCTTAACCCACTGAGCCACCCAGGCGCCCCCGAAAGTGGTATAATTACTTCATATAGTATAGCTTGATGTCAGCCCTTTAAGCTTTAATTCTCTTTTTTATTTTAGGTTAAAATCTGTAGTGCAAATTATTTTGGTTAAATATTTATTTTCTCTTAAGGCTGAATATAGGCCTTGCATATCTAATTTCATATTATAGTTTGGGGTGTGTGTGTGTGTGTTTCACTATTTTCATTAATATTCAGATAATTTGGAACATAAAATTAAGTTTTTCTTTGCTATTTGCCTTTTATTAACAGAAATGGATGATGAAGACTGCGAAAGAAGAAGAATGGAATGTTTAGATGAAATGTCCAATCTAGAAAAACAGTTTACCGATCTCAAGGATCAGTAAGTAGTGATGTCAGAAGGTCATTGTCACTGAATCTCAATCATGTCACTTGTATATTAGCACAAGAGAAATTCTATTTACTCTAAAGTATTTTCCTTTTTGTATTTTATGGGACTGACCCATCTGAAAGAGGCTTCAACTGTGGTTTGCCTCCTGAAGACCTCATTAACTCAACTGAGGATTTTGAGGCAGGTTTTTTTGGGGGGGTATAATAACATTTCTATATGGATGTTGGTATTAAAATGTTTTCCCTGGCTTGTTGCACTCTTGGTTCTAATCCGCTTCATTCATTTCTTTGTTAGGTAATTGGATAAAGATAGCATTTTTAGAATTTTTTTTTTCTTTAGAATTTTAGAATAGGAAAATATTTCCCAAGAATGGTATAGTGCTTTTTGTTTATATCAACATTGGATAGTACGTACATGTTTTCACATTATTTAGTTTGCTCCTTGCAGCAACTCTGTAAGGTTGGAAGATAGCCTTATCTCCATTTTACCTGTGAGAAAATTAATGCTCAGAGGAGTAAAGTGATTTGCCCACAGTTCATCAGAAAATGATAAACTAAGCCGGGCCTTCTGCCTCCTAGTATTATGGCGTTCCTTCCACTAAGGCACATTACTTTGGAGGAAATATAGTGGAGTAGAAAAAGCATAGCTTCTGAATCCAGGCTTTCTTCACAGATTAAAAAGGTATAATAGTGGCTTTTTTATTGTTAACTGTAAGGATTTTATAAGCAGTATGTGAAATTCTTCGTCTTGGCTGGCGCACAGTGGGTGTTAATTAGATACTCTTTTCTACCCCTTCTTCATAATACCTGAACTCTTATGAGCAGTTGCTTACACAAGAATGGGCCCCAGTGATTTGAGAAAACAGAATAGATGCAGATGAAGATTAAAAAAAAAATCTTAAGGGTGAACTTTTACTTTGAAACTTGCTGGCAGAGTCATGGGGCATAACAACTTATTAGGAATTGTAAATGAAAGAAACTTCTGAGAATATGGACACCTTAATTCATTTAGAAGCTGGCTTTTCCTGAATTCTTCATAATTTTGCTACTCTGTTCTCTTGCGTTTTCCCTAGAGAGGTCCAAAGAAGAGATGAAAACATGCTTAATATCTGGAATTGCCAGACTAAACGGGGACAGATTTGTTTACTAAATGAATCCTGCTGTTTATGCCATTTCTGGTCTTAACTTTCATTAGTATGAGAGGTGAATATATAAATGTGTCAAGCTAGTGCAACAAATTAATACAACTAATCCAAAGTTTAAAATTTTTTGCTCAAAAAAACATGGTATCATTTTTTTATTCTAAAGATTTACATTATTAATTTTAAATTAAAATTAGTTTGGATCGCCAGAGGATCCATTATTTGGGCAGCATGGAGAGTTCATCCAGGATCATTCTGAAAAAAAGGAAGCAAATTTGTGTTTTTGTATTTTAGTATAGGTAAGCCATGAATGAATAATTCTCATACAATTAATTAAGATATACCTATTGAACTTTTAAAATATATTTTATGGTTTTCCAAGAAATGAAGAGTACTGCATAGTTCCAGTATAAGACATTACCAAGGAACACTTTGCAACTAGTCACTCTTTAAGCCTAATCTTGTTCATCTTGGGGCTGGCATTTGCCTTGATTTTTGCTTTTTCATGGCTTATTATGACCACAAGCCAGGTCCCCCACCAGCCTCATTCATCTCAGAAAGTATTAAAAGTAGACCCATTACCACTACTAATAGGATTATTTCTCAAGGAATTGGTATTCAGAAATATATTTTAGAAATAATCTTTGCACTAGGTTTATAATTATCTTATTTTTTCATGTGCCTCAATGCTATTTTTATCCTGTTGTACTGTGTATCTCTGTAAGCTGTCTCAAATCCTCTTTAGAAGAGGTGGGAAATATAATAATAATAGAACAACAACAAAAAGAAGTTATCCTGCTTCAACAACAAGTTATCCTGCTTCTCCGGTTTTAACACTCTTTTCATAGGGCAAAAATATACCATTTGCAGTTTGTATACTGGTGGAAGTTTCTCCTACCTTGTTAAAAAGATGGAGGAACTGAAACCACCTGAGTTTCCACTTATTTCAATGTCTGTAGCCAATAAACATGAATTGGTTTTCTACTCTGAATAGTATTGTGGATGTTTGTGAGGAACTCATGATTGTTGCCTTTGATGAGTTAGTATCTGAATTTCAAGGTTTTTTTTTTTTTTTAAAGATTTTATTTATATATTTGACAGAGAGAGATCACAAGTAGGCAGAGAGAGAGAGAGAGGAGGAAGCAGGCTCCCTGCTGAGTAGAGAGCCCAATGCGGGACTCGATCCCAGGACCCTGAGATCATGACCTGAGCCGAAGGCAGCGGCTTAACCCACTGAGCCACCCAGGCGCCCCTCAAGGTTGTTGAAATCATGCTGATATTGAGGAATCTCTTCTTTTAAAAGTGTAATTACCTGTTATTAACTCACATATCTTGTTCATTTAAGCTGCTGTTCACCTATTAGAGATACCTTATCAATATTTTAAATTTGATGTTTTTTAGGTTTAGTCTTCATTTGCATGAAATTTTTAGCATTTTGCCTAAAGTTATATTTATGATTTCAAAAACTATAAGTATCATGTAGTTTTACACATTCGTTGTATCTTAGTTTTAGAAAAATTTAACACAGATATGAAAATGTATTATTGGCAGTTAACTCAGATAATTTTTCCTTTTTTTGTTAAAAAATTTATTGTATTAACACCCAAACTTGCTCAATTTCTTCAGAATCATCATATAAATCTTTATGCTAATTATCAGTTATAAACACCAATATTGATTATCTTGGTTTTTTTTTGAAGGTTTCTATTTTAATTCCAGTTAATGTACAGTGTTTTATTAATTGCAGGTGTACAATGTAGCGATTCAACAATTCCATAATCACTTGGTGCTCATCACAATGAGTGCATCTGTTAATCCTGATCACCTATTTAACCCATTTCCATCCCCCTCCCTAATTGTCTTAATTGTATTGGTTTATATCTTCAAGAAGAAGATATGAAAGTCAGGTACTGTAAAGTTTTCAAAAGCCAACTGCTAATTATACTAACACCTACAAGGATAATCAGTGGTTTCTTTCAGCAGTTACTACCTGCCCTTCTTATGACACATTCTTCACCGATGAGAATGTAATGAATGGCAAAAAAAAAAAAAGAGTTTACAAAATGATCTTAAATTGTGTTTTGTTTTGAGAGAGAGAGTGTGTGTGCACAAGCAGGGGTAGGGAGAAGGTGAGAGAGACTCTAAAGCAGGATTGGTCTCACAACCTCAAGATCATGACCTGAGTGGAAATCAAGAGTCTGGTGCTTTACTGACTGAGCCACCGGATGCCTCAGTGATTTCAAATTGTCAATCTGCTTTGAAATTTTTAGCATATCTTTAAAATGCAACAAAGCCAGGATTAAAAGTGCGTTTCATAGAGAAGGACAATGAAAACATCTTCCTGTTAAAGAGTTCCATCCTGCAGGATTATTGCCACAATGAGTAGTCTCAGGTACTCAGTCATTGATAATCAAGGTAAAGTTATTACTGTGACAGCTGGCAAAGTAGAGTATTTGTATGTAAATTCATAAATACAACAACAGGGGTCTCCTACGAGTTCATTTTCCCAATCACTGAGCAACACCTTTTGTTCTAGTTTCTTCATTTCCAGTCCAGACAAACTGTTATGCAGATCACAAGTTCTATAGCCTTTGGTTTTTACCTCCATCACTTTCTTCTTTGTAAAAACCATGTAGGCCGAATAGAACACAGACTCCTTTTCAGGAACAATGAAGAGAACCCAGGGAATTAACTATTTTGACAATGAGTAATATCTCTATCTAAATTATCCAAAATGATATCTTTGTTTCTTTTAAGCTCAGTGTTTAAATAAATTTTTTGCCTAGAACTGATTTATTGTCCTGCAGTTAAAACAAAACCAGAAATCTAGAGTGCAAAAAAAGTAGTATCTTAATTGTATTTTTGTACTGTGAATTAATCATTAAAAAATGATACATCAAAAAAAAAAAGAGAAAAATACCTACTTTGTGATTACATGCATAAAGTCAAATAATGTAACTGAGTTTTTCACTTGAGATTAAGACAAAAATACATTTGTTAGGTTATTAGAATATGAATGATACTAGGAAGAGAGAATGTATAGAAATGGTAAACTGTTAGCCTTTGTTGGGCTTTTAAAATTAATATTTTAATTTTTGCTTTGTTAAGACTTTATAAAGAACGATTAAGTCAGGTGGATGCAAAACTACAAGAAGTCATAGCTGGAAAAGCACCAGAATATTTGGAACCACTGGCAACTTTACAAGAAAATATGCAAATTCGTACAAAGGTAGCAGGTAGGAAAGTGAAACATCTTTTCCATACAGTAGAATACGAACTCTTCACTAGACTTGAAAGGTATTTGTCAAGTGAGTGTTTCTTGTTAATGAAATCACAAATATATTTACAGTGAAAAGAGTATTTCAGTCAATCAGCCCACAATTATTTAATAAATACCTCTTGCTTTCCTCTGTTACTGTGGGGGGAATAAAAAAAAAAAAAAGAAAAAAGTCCTTAGATTGCTTGCAATGTTGTTGAGAAGATACTTTCACATGTAAAACAATTAGAAACATGACATTTTATTAAGAGCAATTGTTACTATTTCAGTTTAATTTCTTGTTAGATAAATTGAGTTTCAATTTAAGTACTCAGTCTTCCATTTGTAATTGGGATCCAGCCTCAGAATTGTGTCCTAGCACTCATGACAAGGGATATATCTATTTGAAGATCACTTATGATTTTTCATAATTAGGCTAAAACTGGATTTTAGCTAATGCTAATATTTTTTTCTTTTGGGGGGACACTAACTGATCTTCCTGCACCTATTATGTAATGCCTAAGGCATTCTTTATTATAAGTTCTTTTTGTACTAAATCTACCTTAGGCCAAAATTTATTCTTGAATGCTTAATATTAAATATGTAGATGATGTGATACTTGCTATCTTTGCATACTTGGTTAGCACACCCTGAAAAGGAAATAAGTCCTTAATTTTCTTTGACAGTCTAAAAGAAATGAGTGAGACTTACTGGATATTTAGGAAATACTACTTGAGTCACTCACTTTTTTACTGTGTGGCCTCATTTATTTTTTGATTGTACAAAGAATAGTGTATGTGTGAATGTATAGCTAATGGCCTAGTTCCAGATATCTGTCCCATGCCTTTACCATACAAGAAAGGACTACATTTCTAGGGTCAACTGTGGCATGGAGTTTGGTATATATATCTGAAGCTCTGAGTTTGTTGTTTTTTGACGTATTTGCATAGCCATGTTGCCTATTTTATACTACTGTCTTGGTAGCTTTAAGTAACCTCTCTTGAGCATCCATTCTTTAGATAAGGCTCTGTCAGGAGCACTCAAACATCATATCAGTTTATGCATTTTGTTATCAGTTTATACATTTAATCTTCTTGGAACCTTTGGACTCTGAAAATAAATAATAGTTAAAAAATAGTGGTTTTGTTGGTTATGGTATCCACTTACTACTTTGAGAAGATATGATTAATGAAACCAGAGTTTATTGACTATAACCATTATGAGTCCTGAGGGGTTACTTTTCACAGGAAAGGAGTTTTATTTTCATTTCGATCATTCTCTATCAAACACTTTACGAGTGCTCTTCAGAAGAATGAAGTAAGAACTAAAATTTGCGTGCAGTTTCTTCCTAGTTCTTAAATTCTTAGTTCTTCAGTCTGATAATTGAGCCTTTTTTAGTTTTTAAAGATAAAGCTAGAATCATTTGTCAGTTTCTTCCTGATTCATATTGTAAAATACAGTTAGACAGAACTCCTATGGGGAAGTGAACATGAATCTCATTACTGATGATATAATCAGAGTGACTGTGTTTGGTTGCAGGAATCTATAGAGAGCTCTGCTTAGAATCTGTAAAGAACAAATATGAATGTGAAATTCAAGCTTCTCGCCAACATTGTGAGGTACTGTTATTTTACTTAACTTTTAAGCTAATTTCAACTCTAAGTCTTTTTCTGAGTGCAGTAATTAAAAAAGTAAATAAAATAAATGAAAAAAATTAAACTGTACTTTAGCTTAACACTTGTGAATTTTCTTTTTTAAATATAGCTACTGTGGAAGCTCTATTGGAGATAGGACCCAAAGAAGGGACAATAGAAAAGTACTAAGATAATTTTAGTTTTGCAACTGTTACCTTAAAAAGACTTTGTAATGATCATTACATGTCATTTAGCATTGCTGAAAATATTAGTGCAATTAGTTTAAAATTCAAGTTAAGACTCAAAAAATCTAGTGGTACAGTTAGAATGTTGGGCTTATTATTAATCTAGTTCTCCAGCTCTGTTTCCATATCTCAGGGCAGAATTCTCTATGGTGAAAAACAGATGTATTTTTCTCTATGTTCTCTTTATTTGAATAGTGTTTTAAAAACCCACTGTTGATTTTGCAGATAACTTTTCATATAACCTAGATAAGATCATAAGAAAAATAAGAGATTAATGATTCTTATCTTAATTTGTTATTTTATTATATCTGTAAATTATTAAAATACTAGGAGTAGATAGATATAAAAATGATGGAATGCGTTGTTTCATTTTCTTGATTACTACTGAGATGGAACAACTTTTTGAGGTTTATTGGCTGCTTGGATTTGTCTTCCTAAGAAGTGCCTATTTAAATCTTTTGCCTTTATGTTGGGCTTTTAGTGTTTTTCTCATTGACTGTAGAGGTTCTTTATATATTCTGGATACAAATGCTTTGCTAGTTATATGCTTTGCAAATATTTTTACCCAGGCAATGGGATGTCTTTTCACTGTTTTTGATGACTTGATGAACTAGAGTTGTACATTCTAATGTAGCTGAATTTTTCATCTTTCCTTTATGATACATGCTTCGTGTGTCTTTCCCACTTTGAGGTAAAAAGATATATTTTTGGGGTGCCTGGATGGCTCAGTGGGTTAAGTCTCTGCCTTTGGCTCAGGTCATGATCTCAAGGTCCTGGGAGAGAGCCCCCGCATTGGGCTCTCTACTCTGTGGGGAGCCTGCTTCCCCCTCTCTGCCTACTTGTGATCTCTTTCTCTCTGTTAAATAAATAAATAAAATCTTAAAAAAAAAAAGACATTTTCCTTTCAAAGGCTGAAATTCTGCTTTTTAACATTTAAATTGCTAACCTACCTCTAATTTTTGCATATGATATAAAGTATGGATTTTTTTTTTTTTTTTGCATTTGGATGGTAATGTCAACACTGTTTATTCTATACTCCATTGTTTTACCATAAATTAGCAATTCCATCCTTTTCCTCCCCATCTCTTTCTGACATCAAATGTCCATTTACATGGCAGCTTGTTTCTAGCTGTTTTAATTTGTTCCATTCATCTGTTTGACTATTTCTGCTCTGGTAGCATAATACCTTCTTTACTGCTTTCAGTCTAGTAAGTCTTAATATCTTAATAAACTGATAATTTTACTTTGCTCTTCTTACACTCGTTATTGTTAAAATTTTTTGTTGTTTAGTAATATCTTTTAAGAAATGACTGTTTATTTCCTGCTGCTGTATAAAAAAGTATTTTTGTATATTGATATTATATCCAACTGTGTCTACCCCTCTTAATTCTAATAATTACAGATTCTTAGATTTTTCCATGTAGTCATTTATGGAAAATGGCAGTTTGTGTCATTTGTGAAAAATAGGATTTTTTTGTGAAAAATGTCATTTGTGAAAATGGCTTTGTTTCTTCCATTCTGATCTGCCTTTTATTTGTTTTACTTGTCTTAGTGGGACTGATAGAACATCATGCAATAGGAGTGAAGGCAGATTGTGGCTGTGTTCTTGATTTTAAGGGAATGCTTCTTCTTCTTTTTTTTTTTTTTTTTGAGATTTTATTTATTTGTTTGACATACAGAGAAAGATCACAAGTAGGCAGAGAAACAGGCAGAGAGAGAGGAGGAAGCATGCTCCCTGCTGAACAGAGAGCCTGATGAGGGACTCGATCCCAGGACCCTGAGATCATGACCTGAGCCAAAGGCAGAGAGGCCTTAACCCACTGAGCCACCCAGGCACTCCTTAAGGGAATGCTTCTTATGGCTTTCCAATAAGTATGATATTTACTATTGGGTTTTGATAAATACTCTTTTTATCGAGTTAAGGAAATTAACTTTTCTTTCTTTCTTTCTTTCTTTTTTTTTTTAAACCGGGAATGGTTGTTACATTTTAGGTTTTATTAAATGCTTGGTCTGCATCTATTCAATCAGTCTTTTTTTTTTTTTTTTTTTTTTTTGCTGTTAAAGATGTTATTTATTTATTTGACGGAGGGAGATCACAAGTAGGCAGAGAGGCAGGCTGAGAGAGAGAGGGGGAAGCAGGCTCCCCGCTGAGCAGAGAGCCTGATATGGGGCTTCTTCCCAGAACCCTGGGATCATGACCTGAGCCAAAGGCAGAGGCTTAAACCACTGAACCACTCAGGCACCCTATATGTGTTTTAATGGTAAGCCATCCTTGAATTCCTGGAATCATTATTTTTCTCGTGAATTATCAGATTCAGTTTGCTAATATTTTGTTTAGAAGCTTCATTTCTTTGTTTGTCAGTGAGATTTAATTTTTAAGTCTCATATTGTCCTTGATTTGATTTCAAGATCCATAAAATGAGTTAAGAATATCCCATATTTTTCTTTTTCATAGGAATATATATTTAAGATTGTAGTCATCAGTTCCATGAGTGTTTAGTACATCTTGCCTTTATCATATATATTTTTAACAGTCTTATAGAAAAGTTGCAAGAAAGTATGAAAAAGCTTTTCTGGTGAACATGAGAATGAGTTGGCAACATGATGCCTCATCACCCCTCAATACAACAGAAGAGGGACATTCTCTTGTATAACAATTCTACAATCATCAAAAACAGGAAATGTACACTGATGCTACTACCATCTAATGCTCAGACCTCATATAAGTTTGAGCAGTTGTCCCAACAGCACCCTTAATAGCAGAGATCCAGTTTAGAATCACTTAGTGTCTGTGTCCTTGCATTTAGTTGTCATGTTGTTAGTTTCCTTCAATGCGGAACAATTCTTCAGTCTTTCCTGGACTTCCATGATCTTTACAAATTTGAAAATTTCAGTCCAGTTATTATGTAGCATGTCAGTTTTGAATTGGTCTGCAATTTCTTCCTGATTAGAAGTGGGTTTTGTCTCTCAGTAAGAATATCACAATAGTGATGTGCTCTTCTCACTGAATTCTATCACGCAGCACACAGTTTTGGTATGTACCATTATTGGTGATACACACTTTGATCACTTGATTTAAGTGGTTTCTTCCAGGTTTCTCTAAGTACACTTATTTTTTTTTCACATTGTGATTAATAAGTATTTTGGGGAGAAGTACTTTGAAACTATGCAAATATCTCATTCTTTGTAACACTTTCAGTTTATTTATTTATAGAAGTATGGACTTATTGTTTCCTTTTTGTGTGTGTGTTTCATCTTTGAATTACTGAGGGAGGTGCGTGAGAATTCTCTGTGTGATGGTGGATTTGTTAATATTTCCTTTATTTATTTATTATTAGTTTTTTCATGTCCTAAGAAAATCCACATATTGTTCTTTTCACAATAGTGAAGTCCTTCATCATTTCATATCTGGAGGCCAAAGGTACCGATAATGAGATGCCCCACAGTGCACATCCACTGTCGTGGATTCCTTTGATCAAAAAGGATGGTATAGTCCTGGAGACTTAATGCTCATGTTTCCAGAGCTCCCAGTCAAAACTTACCTCCTGTGGAATTTCTTTTATCTTTTTCTTTATTCTTACTTTCTTCTTTAAAAATTTTTTTAAAAAATTTTTATTTATTTATTTGAGAGTGAGAGATCACAAGTAGGCAGAGAGGAAGGCAGAGAGAGTAAGGGGGAAGCAGGCTCTCTGCTAAGCAGAGAGCCTGATGGGGGGCTTAATCCCAGGACCCTGAGATCATGACCTGAGCCAAAGGCAGAGGCTTAACCCACTGAGCCACCCAGGTGCCCCTAAAAAAATTTTTTTAAACTGTGGTAAGAACCCTTAACATTGAGATTTACCTCTCTTAACAAATACTAAATGTGCAATACAATATTGTTAACTATTGGTGCACACTGTTGTAATACAGACCTCTAAACTTAATCATGAGGTTTAACTGAATATTTATACCCACCCAGCAGCAACTCCCCAGTTTCCTTTTTCCCTAGCCTTTGGCTACTCTCTATTTCTATTTTTTTGGCTGGTTTGTATACCTTATATAAGTGGTATCATGCATTATCTGTTCCTATGTGACTGACTTATTTCATTTAGCATAATATGCTCAGGGCTCTTCCATGTTGTAGCATATGGCAAGACTTCCTAATTTTTTAAAGACTGAATAATATTTCATTGTATGTATATATCACGTTTTCTTTATTCAGTCATCCTTCAGTGTGCATTTAGGTTGTTTTTCACATCTTGGCTATTGTGAGTACTGCTGCAGTGAACATAGGAGTGCAAATCTCTTTGAGATCCTGATTTCAGTTCTTTTGGGCATATACTCAAGTTAGATTGCTAGATCATATAGTTCTGTTTTTAATTTTTTAAGGAAATTCCATACTATTTTTCATAGTAAACACACCATTTTACATTCCTTCCACCTGTGCACAAGGGTTTCAATTTCTCCATATCCTCACCAACACTTGTTATCTATTGTTTTTGATAATATCCTTACTAATAGGTGTGAAGTGATACCACACTGTGACTTTTTTTAAAGAAGACTTATTTATTTGAGAGAGAAAGAGAGAGCATGTGCACGCTCAAGTAGGAGAAGGGGCAGAAGGAGAGGGAGAGAGAATCTTAAGCAGACTCCCTACTGAGTGTGGAGCCCAGTGCTGGCCTCAATCTCATGACCTAAGCCGGAACCAAGAGTTGGATGCTCAAGCCACTGAGACACCCAGGTGCCCCCCACCATGCTGTGATTTTAATTTACATTTTTCTGATGAATAGTGATGTTGAGCATCTTCTCATATAGGTCTTCTTTGGAAGAAAGGTCTATTCAAGTCCTTTGCTAATTTTTAAATTGAGTTCCTTATATATTTTGATATTTGTTTTTCAAATATTTTCTCCCATTCTGTAGGTTGCCTTTCCACCCTCATTTTTCCTTTGCTGTGCAGAAGCTGTTTAGTTTGATATAGTCCCACTTAATCTCTTTCTGCTTTTGTTGACTGTGCTTTTGGTATCATATTCAAGAAATCATTTCCTAGAGCAATTTCATGAAGCTTATCCTTTATATTTTCTTCTAGGAGTTTTATAGTTTTATTTAAATCTGTAATCTGTTTTGGGGCACCTGGTGGCTCAGTTAGTTAAGTGCCCAACTGTTGATTTCAGCTCAGGTCATGATCTCAGGGTTGTGGGATTGAACCCCCCATCAGCTCCACCCTCAGCAGGGAGTCTGCTTGAAATTCTCTCTCCCTTGGCTTCCTGCCCCAACTCGTGTGCACATGCTCTCTCTCTCAAAAATAAACCTTTGAAAAAATCCTTTAATCCACTTTGAATTTATTTTTGTGTAAGGCATAAGATAAGGGTCAGATTTCATTCTTTTGCCTGTGGCTGTCCAGTTTTCCCAACAGCATTTGTTGAAGAGACTAGCCTTTTCCCATTATGTACTCTTTGCACCCTTGTTGAAGATTAGGTGATCATGTGTACATAGGTTTATTTCTAGGGTCTCTATTTCTGGGCTCTATTTCCATTGGTCTCTATGCCTGTCTTTATGCCAGTACCATACTGTTTTAATTAGCTTTGTAATATATTTTGAAATTAGGAAATGTGAGGCTTTGTTTTGTTATTCCTTCTGAAGATTTTTTTTTTTTTTTTTAGCTACTTGAGTTTTTGTTGTTCCATATTAATTTTAGGCTTTTTTTCTATTTCTATAAAAAAATTCCATTGGGATTTTGATAAGAGTTTGCATTGTATTTGTGAATCACTTTGAAGATTTTAAAGATTTTATTTATTTTTTTGACAGACAGAGATCACAAGTAGGCAGAGAGGCAGGCAGAGAAAGTGAGGAGGAAGCAGGCTTCCTGCTGAGCAGAGAGCCCGATATGGGGCTTAGTCCCAGGACCCTGAGATCATGACCTGAGCCGAAGTCAGAGGCTTTAACCCCCTGAGCCACCCAGGCGCCCCCACTTTGGACTTTTTAAAAAAATGTTAAGTCTTCCAATCTAAGAACATGGGAGTGTCTTCATTTATTTGTGTTTAATTTCTTTTAGCAATGTTTCATAGTTTTTATTTTTATTTATTTATTTTTTAAAGATTTATTTATTTGACAGAGAGAGAGAGAGATCACAAGTAGGCAGAGAGGCAGGCAGAGAGAGAGAGAGGAGGAAGCAGGCTGAGCAGAGAGCCCGATGCGGGACTTGATCCCAGGACCCTGAGATCATGACCTGAGCCTAATGCAGCAGCTTAACACACTGAGCCACCCAGGCGCCCCTGTTTCATAGTTTTTAATATGCAAGTTCCTTAAGTTTATTACTAAGTATTTTGTTCTTTTCTGATACTATTATAAATGGGATTATTAATTTCTCATCTTTTCATATTTCTACCACTTTTTGCTTTATATATATATGTAATTTCTCAAATCTTTTTATCCTTCCATCGGCTTTTGCTTTATATCTATGTATATGTATATAAAGTATATAGAAGCTATATTATCAAACTCATTTTAGAATTTCTGTATTTTTTAATAAATGTAACATTTCATCCTATTTATTTATTTATTTTAAAAGATTTTATTTATTTACTTGACAGAGATCACAAGTAGGCAGAGAGGCAGGCAGAAAGAGAGAGGGAAGCAGACTTCCTGAGCAGAGAGCCCAATGCCTGGCTTGATCCCAGGACTCTGAGATCATGACCTGAACCAAAGGCAGAGACTTAACCCACTGAGCCACCCAGGTGCCCACATTTTATCCTTTTTAAATGCACCTTTCTCTGTAACAATGATTTTTGTCATAGAGTCTATTTTGTCTGATAATTAAAATAGCTATTCTTGTTTTATTTATCATGGCATTTGCCTGATAAGTTTTTTCTTAATTTTAGTTTTTTTTATTTTAAAGATTTTATTTATTTATTTGTCAGAGAGTGGGAGAGCACAAGCAGAGGGAGCAGCAGGCAGAGGGAGAAGCAGACTCCTTGCTGAGCAAGGAGCTCAATGCAGGACTCTCCTGGGATCATGACCTGAGCTGAAAGTAGAAGCTTAACTGACTGAGTCACCCAGGCACCCAAAAGTTTTTTTTGTTAGTTTTAAGATTTATTTATTTTAGTGGGGGGGCGGAGGGAGAGGGGGAAAGAGAGAGAGAGAATCTCAAGCAGATTCCTCTCTGGATGTGGAGCCTGATGTGGGGCTTGATCTCCAACCCTGAGATCATGACCTGAGTTGAAATCCAGAGTCAGAAGCTCAACTGACTGAGCCAACCAGGTACCCTTTGCCTAATAAAAGGTTTTATATTCTTTTTCTCCTCCAACTTTTTTATAGTCTATATTTTAGGCATATTATCTGTAAATAATATCTGTGTTGATTTTAAAACTATTTTAAGAAACCCTGTCTTTTAATTGGCAAATTTAGTCCAATTATATTTGTAGTAATTATTTTGCTATTTAATACCATCCTTTTTTGTGTTTTCTATTTTATCTGCTTTATCCTTTTTTATTCTTTCCTGACCTTTCCTAGGTGTGTGTCATTTATTGAGTTTTAAAAATTTAATCTTATAGGTAGCGCAGTCAGTTAAGCGTCTGCCTTTGGCCCAGGTCATGATCCCAGAGTCCCAGGATTGAGCCCTGTGTCACGTTCCCGGTTGAGCAGGGAGTCTGCTTCTCCCTCTGCTCCTCCCCCTGCTCATGCTCTCTCTCTTGCTTATTCTCTCAAATAAATAAATAAAATCTTTAAAAAAATGCAGCATGCATTAGTATTCTTTATATTTTAGTGATTAGCTTAAATTTTCAGTATGCATATCTACATTAGAATCAATTAACATTTCTTTCCTCCTCCTGAGTTATAAAGGACACTTGACCTCTCTACTTACTCCCTCCCAAAGTACAAGTTATAGTTTTCAGTCCTTTAGTTCCATTTGCCTTCTACCCTTCAAATGAAGCATTATTGCAATCTCATTGATTTAGTTCTTTCTAGGTTTATGCATATTTTACTAGTTTTTTGTTCATTGTTTTTGAGTTGCAACTCTTTCTTGCAAGTTCTTGTTTTTGCTTCTTGAACATTCTAAGCGTTTCTTCATTGAGAGTCCCTTGGTGGTAAACTCAGTTTTTACTTGTTTAAAATAGCTTATTTGTAATAATTCTGGAAGGACAGTTTAGGGGGTAAAACGTTGTAGGATGATAATTATTTCCTCATTAAGAAGACATTTTTAGGATTTTATTTTCCACAATTTGCTTAGTCTGTAATCATTTGTAGATAGCTTTTTTCTGTAGATAGCTACCTTTTACTAGCTACTTGAACATTGTTTTCTTTTTTGTTTTTCAGTTCCTTTATTTTTTTAAAGACTTTTTTGTTTATTTGAGAAAGAGAGAGCATGAGAGGGGAGAAGGACAGAGGGAGAAGCAGACTCCCCACAGAGCTGGGAGCCTGATGCAGGGATCGATCCCATGACTCTGGGATCATGACCTGAGCCGAAGGCAGTGGTTTAACCAACTAAGCCACCCAGGCATCCCTTCAGTTTCTTTATTGTGTGTCTCCATATTCTTTATTGTGTCTCTCATTATTTGGATTTGTTGTGCTTTCTGAATCTGATAATTTGTTTCCCATCAGTTCTGGACATTTCTCAGATACTATCTTCTCTGGTATTGCCTTTCTTTCATTCCTCTGCTTCCTTCTTCTGGAGCTTTAGTTAGTCATATGTAAGTCTTCATTTTGTGTTCCATATTTCTTAATACTTAATTCATATTCTTAAAAAGGTTTTCACTTATTTGAGAGAGAGGGAGAGAGAGAGAGCACACAGAGGGAGAGTGAGAGTGAGAAGCAGTCTTCCCACTGAGCAGGGAACCCGATACGGGACTCCATCCCAGGACCCTGGGATCAAGACCTGAGCTGAAGGCAGACACTTAACCAACTGGGCCACCCAGGTGTCCTTTTAATTCATGTTTTTTACTCAATATATTGCTTGAAGTTCTTCAGAGTCTAATATTGCCTTTCTTTTCCTTCAAATTTCTGCCAAACCTTATAGCTTATTTCCTTATACCATAATTCTGGACTGTAGCGGCTTTCTTGGTAGGAATCTGTGAGCCTTGGACAGAGGATGTAGTTCTTAAGATAGTATCTCCTTTTATTTCTGCTAGCTTGTTTCAGCTAGGCATCCTGGTGTGCCAACAGCACATGACTGCTTTAGTTTTTTGGCTTAGAATTTCCTAGAAGATGTAGGTAATCTACATTTGAATCTCAAATATGCAGAGGTCAGGGCCTAAGATGATGTATTTTTAGGAAAAACTTTTTTTTTCATTTATTGCCTAACCAACACAAATGAATTTCCTTCAGGTGAATCTTTTCTAGTCTGCCTTTTCATTGAAGGTGTAACCCTTCAGGACTATGCAGGGATCCCAGTTCTTGTTCCTTACTTTGCTTAGACCCAAGATCTTTCTCTTTTTGCCAAATAGCCACTAAAATCCATTCCTCTAGGTTACCAACCCAGCGAACACCTATGGTTTCCCATAGGTTCAACACTAGGTTAGCATTGCTGGTCTCCAGCTCCTTATTTTTGGTTCTCGGGGATATCTCTTATTTTTTAAAGTGCTTAACTAACCTTTAAAAAGATGTTTGTGGTATTTTATTTGAGTATCTGTTTAGGTGTGTTGGGAAATTTTGTTTTTGTTTTGAGATTTTTGTGTTTTGTTTTGAGGATATCTCATCTACTATATTGTCAGAAATAAAAGTCAGCAATGTATCTTCAAGAAGTATTTTTTACTTAGACAAATATATTGATATATTGACAAATACATTGATATATTCTTTCTTTTCCATCATTTTTTTAAAGATTGATTAATTTTAGGGCACCTGGGCGGCTCAGTTAGGTAAGTGTCTGCCTTCAGCTTACATCATGATTCCAGGGTCCTGGGGTCGAGTCCTGCATCTCACTCCCTAATCAGTGAGGGGTCTGCTTCTCCCTCTGCCTCAACCCCTCTCCCCAGTTCTCTCTCTCTCTCTCTCTCAAGTAAATAAGATCTTCAAAAAAAAGATTTAGAGAGAGAGAAAGAGCAATACATGTAAGAACATCAGGGGGAGTGGCAGAGGGGGAAAGAGAGGGAGAGAGAATCTCAAGCAGACTCCCTGCCAAGTAGTGTGGATTCCAAGATAAGGCTCGATCTAATCACCCGGAGATCATGACCTGAGCCTAAATCAAGAGTTGGCCACTTACCCAACTGTGCCACCCAAGCACCACTTTTCCATCATTTTTCAGCTTTAAAAGTCTTCCCTCCTCCATAGACATGTTAAATGTTTACATAAATTTCTTCTAATTTAGTTATGGCTTTTTTTTTTTAGTGCTAATATAGAATTAATATTATAAATGGTCTATTTACTAATATAATTAATATTCAGTAGTTCAAGGGCATTTTAGATAGGAAATAAAGGCAGGAAGGGAACTTATATTTAGAGTGTTATGGATTTTAATCCTTACCACAGCCTTATGAAATAGGAATTATCTTGATTTTATGACTAGTTTAACTGCGGGGCTCAGAGAGGTTAAATAATTTGTTTAGGGTCACATTCATGCAATTTACCATTAAATCTGAACTTTTTTATTCAGCGCTTTTTATCTGCTTATTACTTAGTTTTACATTTGGCTCATATACAACTAACTGAGAGGTAGGGGAAGTGGGAAGAAGGGAGACACACTGCCAGTTTTCAAAGTAAGTTTGATTAGCAGCAGATAGAAAGAGGGGCCAGGACGAGAGACTAGACATGTTCACATGGGTATGCAATCAGAGAGTATGCCAGAAAACCACAGAGGCAATTGAGGCAGCAGATGGTTTGTGTCAAATTAAGGAAGGAAATCACATTTATAGAACACACAGTGTGCCAGACACTGGGACAGGTGGTGATGCTTTATTTAGGTTATCTCATTTAGGCTTCCCCACAGAGCTGGAGATGAGTGTTAAGATTGACAGTAGGTGGTAGCAAGGTCTCAGACCCTGAGGGTTCAGGGTTAGAATTCCAGTTCTTGAGAAAATTGAGGCTCTTCAGGGCTCTGATTTTGGTTATCTGTTCTTTTTTTTTTCCCCCCCCCGAGTGTAACATTAATAAGTATTGAGAAAACTTGGGAAAGAAGTCTAAAGAAGTAAATACAGTGAACCATAATCTACAAAGCAGCAGACATTTGTTATTAAGTATGTGCATTTTTGTATAATTGTTTTTCACACAGCTGGTATAACTATATATATATATATACACACACACATACACGCTGTTCTTTTTTTAAAAGATTTTATTTATTTATTTGAGAGAGAGAGAGATCACAAGTAGGCGGAACAGCAGGCAGAGAGAGGGGGGAAGCAGGCTCCCTGCTGAGCAGAGAGCCTGATGCGGGGCTTGATCCCAGGAGCCCGAGATCATGACCTGAGTGGAAGGCAGAGGCCTAACCCACTGAGCCACCCAGGCGCCCATGTATACTGTTTTATACCCTGTTTTACAAGCAGTATTTCATGAGGATTTCCCTACAAGTCTAAATACTCTCTTAAGCATTTGCTTTTAGCGGGTAATGTGTATACGTATTTATGTAGGCACTGGCTTAAAATGAAACACAGCAGTCCCCTCTCCCATCTCTAAATTCTACATTCCAGCAGCAATGATCTAACTCTTGTAGTTACTCCTTCTGGAATTTGTCCTTATATTTCTAAATCATATCAGCTTTATTTATTTATTTAATTTATAAAAATTTATTATTATTATTTTTAAAAATATTTTATTTATTTATTTGACACAGAGAGATCACAAGTAGGCAGAGAGGCAGGCAGAGGGAGAGAGGAAAGCAGGCTCCCCACTGAGCAGAGAGCCGGATGTGGGGCTTGATCCCAGGACCGTGAGACCATGACTTGAGCGGAAGGCAGAGGCTTAACCCACTGAGCCCCCAGGTGCCCCAATAATATCAGTTTTAGATATTATATATTGGTTTTCTATTATGAAAGCTGAAGACTCCATAATAGTTTCCCTCATCCCATTTTTCTAATACTGTAATGACTCAATTTTTGTTTTTGTTGTAGTTGCAAATATTATTTACTGAGCCAGGAGTTAAACAAGGCTGAAACTTCCTTTCTTTGTACAACTCTATTTGTAGCTTTAGAATTAATAATTGCTTCATTTATTTTTAGTTTTGTCATTTCTTTTCAGAGACTCTAGCAGATTTATGAAAGCCCCCTGATGCTGTTTTCCATGTGATCAAATGCATCAGCTAGTCCCCAAGGAGCATCCCCCGTACCCCTAGGATCCCCTGTGCTGCTCCACCCTGTGCCCTCCTTCAGGTGCTTTCTAGGCCAGCTGCATCTCTGTCTTCATGGGGTGTCTTTTCACCGTCACCCTAGAAGTTCCTTTTATGTCTTTCTTGCCAGATTTTGTTCTCATTTTCAGTTGGGTAGAATAGCTTCTTAGGAAAAGGTGTATAAAGATAGGTTTTTTGAGGCCTCTTGTCTTGGTTATCCATTGCTTTGTAATAAATTACTCTAAAACGTAGTGACTTAAAACAACAATGAAATCCATTACTTTGCAGTCTCTGTAGCAGGAATTTGGTTCTGGCTCAGGGAGTCACATTAAGTTGCAATAAAGAAGTCAACCAGCGAAGCAGTTGTCTAAAGGCTTGACTGGGAGCTGGAGGATCTTCTTCCAAGGTGACTGACTCACAGGGCTGGCAAGCTTGTGAAGACAAATATATAAGTATAATAAGTACTTTAAAAAGCTAAATTACTTGTTGAACAAAGAAGCCTCTACAGGCACCTAAGCAAGGGAGTTTGGATGCCCCTTTCTTTTCTAGGTGTCCTCTAGCTGTTGTGTTAATGACTTTCTTTCCTACTCAGGAAAGGTTTTTGAGGATCTTATGGGATTGAGGATGAGAGAGAGAAGGACAAAGAAATAAGAGAGAGAATAGATTCAAAGAACTTCTATTTGTACACTTTATACTTCTAATATCTTTAGAGATGTCTTCAAACCTTCAGATATTTCAGGATCATTTTTTTTTTTTAAGTATAAAGAATGATTAGGGGACTTATTTTAGAATTTTTGCTTGACCTAGGATAATTTTATCAATAGAAATGGAAGAGACTGTACCAGTTAAATTTTCATATTCTTGAAAACAAAATGTTTATCACTTCCACTGTGTATTAGGGGTCATCTTTGGCTGGAGAATCTGAGAATCTGATCTGTTTATAGTTGTCACACTATCGTGACCATGGCTGGGGTCCGCTCTCCCTTTTCCTCTGATATATAACATTTCCCAGTGCTTATAGCACAATGTAGATAAGGCTGGAATATTTCATAAGCCTTTACCAAAGGTAGGAAAACAAGTAAAAAGAAATAAGCATAGAGGGTAGCATGCAAGGAGATGATTTTTCATATGAGATCTAGTTTTAGTCTTCAGCTTTATTTTCTTGAGTTCCTGGCTTGCCTCAAATCGACAAAAGCCACCTTCTCTCTACCACTCAGGAGAACCTTCAAGCATGTATAGACTCTAAATTTCAAACCTGAAAGAGAGGATTTCATGATTCATACTGGGAGTGCTGCCAAATGGGTGTGGTGTGTGCCTTCCACAAGAAATCCTACCTAACTGTATTCCACTAGTCTCTGGGAGAAGACAACGATCCTATCTAACTATATATATGAGTAGCCTATCCTTACTAGAGTTATGTCGGTGGGGTGGGAATCTCTCATAAGTTTTTTATATAATGAATCTGTATATTACACTTATGTACATTTTATTCCTTTGAAAATATGGGATTATAATGTTTTCTAATTAAAGGGGCTAGAATTAGTAGACCTGGATTCTATTCTTAGTTGCCAGTAGTAAATCGTCTCTTTTAGGAAGTCCCTCAATTATTCTACAGTTTTGTTATGAGATGTGGATATAGTCTATAGCTTTATGATTTTGACTATCATTAGATTTAAAATTATAGAATTCATACTTGAATCTTTCTTTTTGTGATACAGTAGTCTATTTTGTGTGATATTGAGATATTATTGAGGAATACAGGCCCAATTACTGTTGTGATAAGAAAACATGACTCATTTTATAATGATACATTTTATAGGACAGGTTCTCTATTATACTGACAAGTAAGACCTGCATATATTTAAAAGGGGATTGGAGGTTACTATGAATTTATGTAAAGTAAACTTTTACTCCCATATCACATATAAATTTAGATGTTCTTAAACAACTTAATTGCATGTATTTAAATCTATACTTACATTCTGTATATTCTAGTTTTATTTCTTTCATGTTTTTGGCATTTTATTGTAAAAAATTTTAAGTTAGCAAACAAAAGTATCATATGTTAAAGTATTTTAAGAGCAAGTTATTTCATACTCATAGTTAAGATTGATTTTTTATTTCTACTTATGCATAATATATATATTTTTCAGAGTGAAAAGCTTTTGTTATATGATACAGTCCAGAGTGAATTGGAGGAGAAGATAAGAAGGCTTGAAGAGGATAGGCACAGCATTGATATTACCTCAGGTAATGGGAATGGCATGATGGTGATGGTTTACCTTAAGTGACACGGAACCTGTGGTTTACTGTAGTGTCTCATAATATCCTAGTCCCCTAAAATAAATGTTTTGTAAATGAAGTGTCCTAATGAGAGGAGAAAGGGGAAAATGTTTAAAGAATTTGATAGGCTTGTGATTGTTGCTTTGATTTGAATTCATATTTCAGAAGGACATAGAAAATGGAGCACATGAAAAGGGACAAAAGAGAAGTTGACAGCAACTACAGGAGTAAGAATAGTACACTATAAGAATAAGAATATTTTATAATATATATGTAATATATTGTATAATATAAGAATAGTGTTAGAAGACAACTCCAGTAAGTCTTTAAAGTCTAAGTGTTAAAAGATCAGGTAGAAGAAGGAATAAAAACCTTTTCTTTTTGGTATCACACAAATTAGAAATTACAGGGAGTAGATTTTTGTTTTAGAAGGAAAAACTTATTAATAATTAGATAAGTCCAAGATTGAAATTGCTTTTTCAGGGGTATTTCTACATTCTTCATTGGGTGGAAGGCTTTCTACATTGGGTGGAAGATATACTGGGTTATCCTACAGGTCTCGCATGTATATTATTTTATCTCTTATAAATTGTATTTCTCTGGTGTAGAATAGGCACAGTGGAGTCCGATAAGCTGAATTCTAATGCCATTGCCCCAATCCCTACTACTTGGGTGACCATGAGTGACAATTACTGTAGCTTTTCTGATTCAGTCCCCTCATTTGTAAAATTGAAATAATAGGAATACCTACCTCAGACATAGCTTTGAGGATTAGGTGACACAATGCATGCAATGTATATTTAACAAAGTACCTGACATATGTTCATCAGTTACTAGTCATTAAGTGCCAAGTTGATTTTTACTTTAATAATGGCAGAGGAAAGTTTATGAATATATCGCTGCTCATTATATAGTCATATGTGTATTTACATAGCTTATAATGAAATTTTCTGCCATGAAAATACATAGCTTTTTCACCCCACTTTTATCTTCAAAGATTAGCTAATACTTAATTTTTATTTACTTGCCAGAACTGTGGAATGATGAGCTTCAGTCAAGAAAAAAGAGGAAGGATCCTTTCAGTCCTGACAAAAAGAAGCCAGTTGTTGTTTCAGATATCCTTTTCTATTTTTTTTTTTTTTTTGCTTTGGTATACACTTTTGCATTGTGCACATCTTTGTAATTTTTATTAGTATAACTGACTTTATTTATATGATCCTGTAATAGGTAAAAGATGATTTCCAAAAATGAGGCAGAAGAATATAATTTAGATTAAGAGGGGTAGGGAAGGAGTAGAAATTTAGTCACGATCTCAACTTTGGAACTATGGCTTTATAGTTCACAAATGCTTCAATATGAATATAGCATGATTAATTCACATGTATTTTTTTTAACATTTTTCAGTTTTCTGAAGTTGGAGTGTCGTTATTTATTTATTTTACGTTTTTGTTTGTTTTTTGAGAGAGAGAGAGAGAGAGAGGAGCAGCAGAAGGAGAGGGAGAAAGAGAATCTTAAGCAAGCTCCGTGCCTCATGTGGAGCCTGGTGTGAGGCTTGATCCCATGACCTTGTCATCATGACCTGAGCCAAAATCAAAAGAGTCAGACAAAATCTTAATGGACTGATAACCCATAATCCCCAAACTGGAGTGTCTTTAACTAAAAGTAGTATGTGCTTTCAATCTTGGTGTCCCCTCACCTCCCTGACTTTTCCCATCCCTACCTCAAAACAGTGATTAGGTTGGTGGTATATCTTACAATCAGTGATCTCCTAGAAGAGAATATGGTTATAGCTGAATATATTTATATGAAAAAAAAATAAAATATATATATGAATATATTTATCCTGGTACCAGAATATATTTATCCTGATACTGAGTTTTTTGGAGAATAACTTGAAGTCAGAATTTGCCATGCCAAAAGGATTATGTCCACAAATCATTGTTCCAATTCTCTGAAAAACAGAAGTTTGGAAATAAAATTCAAAGTGTGAAATTCTTTTTTTTTTTTTTAAGATTTTATTTATTTACTTGACAGAGATCACAGGTAGGCAGAGAGGTGGGCAGAGAGAGAGAGAAAGGGAAGCAGGCTCCCTGCTGAGCAGAGAGCCCAATGCAGGGCTCAATCCCAGGACCTTGGGATCACGATCTGAGCTGAAGGCAGAGGCTTTAACCCATTGAGCCACCCAGGCACCCCAAAGTGTGAAATTCTTACAGTTAAATTGACCTTGACTTTTTCACGTCCATATATAGTTTATATGCTACAAGATCTTGATATTCTTGAAGACTGGACAACAATTAGGAAGGTATGATTAAAAAGCAATGAATATGAATTATCTTTTTATAGTCTACTTTTGAAGATTGTCGATTTTCACTAATACATCAAAGTATGATTATTGTTAATATGCCTTACTTTGTAACATTCTCTCTATAGCAGTTAATGCTAATACAGATACAATCCACTGTTGTGGACTGGAAGAATATTTTAAGAGAGACACATCAGCAATTTGTATTTTTTCCTGCAATAATGTAACTAATTTATGCAAAAGTACAGAAAAGCATTTATTGAGGTTTCCCAAAAGTAATGAATAATCTTTCTGTGCTTTGTCCTTAGCCCAGTCCTGGGCATTTGTTGAATGAATGAAAGTGAATATTTCAACTCCTATTGTATGTCTTGCATTCTGTCATTGAACTTTCAAGAATTATAGGATTTTCTGTGCTTGTTTGAAAGTGGAGACTTATGTCTTATATTAAATTTTTCCGTTTTCAGAAACTTTTTAGTTGCAAGAGATCAGTTCAGGTATTGATGACACCTCTAGGTGAAATGGTTGTTCTTTATATTCCTTGTGGTCTTGGACATTAAAATTTATTAGAGCAGCTGAAGACTATATTTCACTGTTAGCTACTGAGGTCATCAGTAGTGTTGTAGACATTAAATAGATCCCAAAATGTGCTTTCAGTCTATAAACTCAATGCCTTTCTTTTTGTTTTAATTAAGGCAATGGCTACACTGGGTCCGCACAGAGTGAAAACAGAACGTAAGTCATTTAATCCAAGTTCAGCAATCTTCTCTGTGGGGACTGGTTGAATAAGGGTTGTTAAGTTATCCACATATTAAACAGTGCCCCCATCAGTGGTTACATTTCATCAGTGAACACTACTTCTGGAAATACAATATATTAAAATCCTATTTAAAATTGGCAGTAGTAACTGATAATGCACCTGCTTCCCCTTCTGGCACTTGTGTAGTTAACTGACGATATATTGTACATTCTATAACTTCATTTTGTCATTAAAACTTAGTTAAATTATATAAAACTTAGTTAATTATATAAGAAATGTAAGAAATTAAATTCTCTCTCTCTTTTTAAGATTTTATTTATTTATTTCACAGAGAGAATGGCAGCAAGAGAGGGAACACAAGTGGGGGAGTGGGAGAGGGAAAACAGGTTTCCTGCTGAGTAGGGAGCCCGACACGGGCTCTATCCCAGGACCCCCAGGATCATGATCTGGGCTGAAGGCAGATGCCACCAAGGGGCCCCTAAATTCTTTTTTTTTTTTTTTAAAGAGATTTTATTTGAGAAAGCAAGAGAGAGCGAGCTTGGGGAAGGGGAGCACCAGAGGGAGAAACAGACTCCCCACTGATTAGGGAGCCTGCTGTGGGACTTGATCTTGGGACTCTGGAATCATGACCTGAGCTAAAGGCAGATGCTTAACCAACTGGGTCCCCCAGGCACTCTCTTATTTCTATTAGATTTACATTTGTTACTAAGAAATATTTTTAGTATTTTTTTTCACATATATGCATGGATGGGTGTTACTTCTTAATGTTCTGCAGTTTTGTTCTTCTGACAATGTCTTATTAATATAACAGTTTTTGAACTGATCCCTTTAGCACCTGTGAAACTGGAGAAACACCTGCACAGTGCTAGATCTGAAGAAGGAAGATTATATTATGATGGTGAATGGTATATACGTGGACAAACAATATGTATTGATAAAAAAGATGAATGTCCTACAAGGTAAAAATGATTATTTCAGCATTGCTCAGTAATTACAACATTATTGTCAGTAATAATGTAGTGTATTCCTAATGCACCATTAGTTGCCTATGGATCCTTTTTTTCTCTTGGCATATGATTTGGTTAGCATGTGTGTTCACCAGTGTTAATATTTATAGACCAACGTCACATAGTAAGTTCTTGAGCACAAGTGTTAACACAAGAGGAAATGTTGGAATTATTTAGCCCAGGTAAGTGGTCCCATTTGTTAGTTCTTACAGTAGATGAATTGTTAGGATTTTAATATTATGATCTTTACACCAGACTGTTACAAGTTTTGGCTGGATATACTGATCATTAACTTTTCTGGGTGTATTACAGTGTTTTGGATACAAAGAGTATTATTTAAACTAGGAAAGGAACTAGGAAAGGAATGGAAAATTCAAGAGAGCCTTAAGAGTTATAGTATAACTTGAAAACTGAAAGCTACCTTTTAAAGGACTCCATCTGTCTAAGCTTAAATAACTTTTCTATAATTGTATAGTCTTCTAAGTTTTTCTTTTATTTTCTAAGATTTATTTCTTTAAGCAATCTCTACACCCAATCAAATCCATAGCCCCAAAATCAAAAGTCACATGCTCCACTGACTGAGCCAGCCTCCCCGATCGCTTCAAAGTTTTATCTGGTTGTAGCCTTTGGAAAATATTAATGCTAATCACTGCTTTTGTTCCTTCAGTAGTTTAGGATTTATTTCTCTCAGAATGGTAGCCTTCTATACTAAGAAAGTATCTTTTTCTAGGTATGAATGGTAAATGTGGTATTTGTATTTCGGGAAGAATGCTCACTTTCCAAATACAGTAGATTTACTCAGACTGTAATTTCATCTGTAAAGTTTTATGATACTAGGAGCATTGTGTACAGTAACTTTACTCATAGAAGCCCACTGAGCTAATTTCTAGGTTCTATGTGCTACCCCAGATTCTTTGCTTTATCTTACCGCTTTTAAGACATTTTACTGACTACTTAGCATTAATATGATTTAAAAAGAAATGAAATAAGAGGATTAAACACAAATCTATTTTTAAAAATATTTCTACATAAAGATAAGTAGTGTCAAAACGAATCCATAGAAGTACCATAGATGGTTTGACACTGGGAATTAGGCATTGGTATTTCTAAGATTTCCTACACTGGATGTTACATGTAAATGATGCATCACTAAATTCTACTCCTAAAACCAGTATTACACTATATGTTGACTAGCTAGAATTTAAATAAAAACTTAAGTGCATACTCTGAAAAAATAAAGCATTTGAAAAAAAAAATTAAAACACTGACAAGATTTCCTACAGCCAGAGCTGATATAAATTGGAGGTGTAATACTATGTGATTAGTTTTTTTTAGCTCCACTTGTTTTTGGGGTGTGGAGTGGAGTGGGGATATAGTAGGAACAATGTGCATTTAATACTTCTAATAGTAAATATGACCAATTCTATTAAGGAAAGAAAGGAGATTGTCTCTTAAGTGTTGCTGAATGTGATGTTTTCCAAAACATGCCCTGCTGCTAGTGGTAAATGACAATTATATACCTGAATCTACTCTTGCAGTCTGGCTATTTTGGTTTTATGGCTAGTACTCTAAAATGAGTGGCAGAGGCATATTGCAATTCATTCATTCATTCCTTTTTCTCCCCCCCTTTTTAGTGCTGTAATTACAACAATTAACCATGATGAAGTTTGGTTTAAGAGGCCTGATGGAAGCAAATCTAAGCTTTACATTTCACAGCTACAGAAAGGAAAATATTCAATTAAACATTCATAATCATGATTTAAGTGTTATCTAAAGCTACCTTATTAGTGTTATCAAGTGTGATGTGCCATGGGAGTTAAAAATGTATTCAATAACTTAATATTCTCATCAAATCATGAGAGACTGTATTTGTAGGTAGTACTCTAAGTAGACCTCATATTGATATGTCAATGAGACCGTAATAAAAACTTAATCATGATCATTACATTTATTTGCCTTTTAGGTCCAATGACCAACAGGTATATATAGTAGGGATTTCTTACTCAATTTTTTTCTTTGTTTTTTAAAAAAATTATGGAAATCCATTTTATCTTTAGTGAACTCTGTTGCTAAATGGCTATGTTTGTCTGCAATTTCTTTGATTTTCCATATCTTTGTCACTCATGGTGTTTGTAAATAAGCCTGATAAAATGTTTCCTATAAATGGTTTGTACTGGTACATTAGTGTTAAATGAGAATTGAAATTTAAACATATGTACATGAGTATGTATATATGGCATCATCAGCTTATTTAGAACTGATGGCCTTTCTTTACAATCTTGTTTGACCCAAAATGAAGCTATTGGGTTTGAAAGCTAAAGGGAGCACTTTTGTAGACTAGCAGCTTTCCTTCTCTTCCTTGATGGTATGGTGGTGACCTATTTTTACAAATTGTACTTAATGTTAATTAGTAAAATTAGTGTCAAGTAATAACATACTTTACCCGTATTTCTCGTGAGCCTTTTGAGGGCAAGGCATTCACGATGCCGTGTGTAAGTGGTGCATAGTAACTGATGGTTTTGTGTGCGTGCATGTCTGGCCTTCTGAAACAGATGTTTAGTAAGCATTTTCCAGAGGTAAAACTAGGTTCTTATTTTATTCCTAGGGCAAAGTAGACAGGGATAATATTCTTGAATCTATTCCAGAATTAGTATTTTTCTCTTTGGTATTTCTACACTTTAAGGCCACTTGGTGCAATTTAGAAAGTATTGGCCTCTCTTCCCTTAGCCACATGCAAAATTAACTTCTAAAAACCTCAGGAACAGTACAAAGAATTGAAACCCTCAATATGGCAGCACAATTGGCTGTAGTATATATTAGGGTACAACCAAATCAAGTTTTCCTGGTGGTCTTGTGCACTTTAATTTGTTATAATGAGACTGAGGAGGATGAGGAAGAGAGCTACTTATTAACACATAGGGCAGGAATCTCTGCATTATTCCGTTTGTTTTCTTACTATTTTGCCTCTGCAAACATCTTTCTGTGCAGATCACTACTTCACAGTTGCCAAATGTTAAAATATTTGACTTCTGAAATTCGTTATCAACAAAGTTATATACTTTGTTTTGTTTCTAATTAACCTTAGCAAATGTACATAATGTCATAATCCTGTAGTATTTGACAGTACTTATGTATACAATGTTTCATAAGCATTTTTAATAAGATTTGTATTTTTAAATTTAGTATAATAAAAAGATGTGTTTGAGTGTCATTTGTAGTGTCTTGAATTACTCGTGTGTGAGTTCTTTATAACCTGTCCACTTCTAAGAATGATTTCAGCCAATTTACATTAATAGGTACAGAGAGTTGGAGTGTTGAACAAATATTTCTGCTTCCCTACACCACGGTTCAACCTCTACTGGGGGTATATTTAGGTATTCAAGATGGCCAAGTTATACTTAATTTTAAAATATACACATATGTTCTACTTTAATAAAAATGCACTACATATGTTGTGAAATTCTAAAAAGAAAATCTTAATTTTACAAACTATGATTGAGTGCATTTACTTTGAAAACATTTAACTATAATCATCTCTAAAGTATTATAAAATAGATTTATAAATATTTTTGTATTTTATATTGGCAGTATGTCATCAGACTCTGGTCAAAAGGTTTAGGAGAACTGTTAGAATCTGTGAAGTGTGATATTATCAGTTGCTGCTGGTCTTGTCATGTTTATAATTAGCCTCTGTTTTAGGATCAGTTTAGGGCCTTTCCTGCCACAGCTCCCAGTTTTTCATAATCAGCCCACCCCTTCCTGCCACTTTCTGTTAAAAAAATACCCCAACCATCACGAATCCAATGCATCACTAATAATTGTTAGTAAATTAAGAGCACACTCCTCGGGGCACGTGGGGGGCTCAGTCGTTAAGCGTCTGCCTTCAGCTCCGGTCATGATCCCAGGGTCCTGGGGTCGAGCCCCACATCTCGCTCCCTGCCCCACAGGAAGCCTACTTCTCCCTCTCCCACTCCCCCTGCTTGTGTTCCCTCTCTAGCTGTGTCTCTCTGTCAAACAAATAAATAAAATCTTAAAAAAAAAAAAAAAAAGGGCACACTCCTCATTCTGTCCCTTTCTCTCATCGGCAGCCTGAGCACTGAGCACTTCTCATTACAGCCTTCCGGAGGCTGTTCTGAAATACACATTGGTACTCAGAACTCAAAACACCACTCAGAGAACTATGTACACCTCACCGATAATTATTTGAAAAGAAAAACGGGTATTCGCTGTTATTTTGAAGATTTTATTTGTGGACCCAGCAAATTCAGTACACTAAAACTGAGCTTAAATGAATTTATAAGGTAAAAAAGTAGATGCAGAATGAATACACTAGTTAGGATTTATGTAGTCCCATGCCAAACTGAAATATAAACTATGTTAATATTGCTAAAGATAAGGAAATCTAATTTTTTTTTAAATGAAAGCTTATAATGGGGTTAGGAAAAATGCATATTCCTTATACTGTCTTTATGGATGAGCTATAGGAATTGTGGCTGGTAGGTCAGATGGGATTAACTGAGGCAGTCTGCCCTATTGGTGTCACTGTGGTCCAGTCTTGCTCTTTACTTCACAGGCCCAAAAACTTGAACTTTATTTCTATATCCTGTAATGGGCTGAACTGTGCCTCCCACCTCCTTCACCAAATTAATAGGGTGAAGCCATTATCCCCAGCACCTCAGAATGTGACTGTATTTGGAGACTGGGTCTTTAGAGAGGTGATTAGCTAAAATGAGATCATTTTAGGGGGGACCCTAATCCAATCTGACTGATAGGAGGAAATTTGGACATCAGACATGGGCATACAGAGCAGACTGTGTGAGGACAGGGCAAGGTCAATACCTGCCAGGCAAGAAGAGAGACCTAAGAAGAAACCAAACCTGCCAACACCTTTATCCTGGACTTCCAGTATCCAGCACGGTGAGAAAATAATGTTTCTGTCATTTAAGCCTCCTTGTCTGTGGTATTTGGTTACCGCAGTCCTAACAGACTGGTAACATGCCCCAAGGTGACAGCTCTGGGGAGGGTAGGCTGACCAACTCACAGAGGTTTGAAGGGGCAGCCAAGTGTCAGTTTAATAATATAAATCGGTAAGTATAATTGAGAAGGAGTCTTGACTCCTCAAGTCCATTCTCTCCTTCTAGGAAAATCTGTGTGAAAGCAACCTTGTGATCAGCATACTTGTTTTGGTGAAACTGGAGTCATCAGTTCTCTGGTGAGGGTATCCCCTTTCTGGCATTGTGCTGGACACACTGCTATCATCTTCATTTTGACTTTTTTTTTTTTTTTTTCCTGGCGCCCTGCTGACCCAGATATCTCCCATTACTGGGCTGTGCAGGCCTTGCTCACTTCCCCCCTTAAGTTCTTTCTGTGCTGTAGGCTTTCCCTCTCTGGCCAGTTTATTGGACCAGAATGGGCCCTGATGCATGGGCAGCCAGTGGTAGTACTATAATTTTTAATGCTTGCCATGTACCAAGAACTATATTTGATGTGTAAACAGAATGTTGTTATTTCATATTTTCATGTTCAAAACAAAATGAACCTAATGTAAGAATTCTAATGTGTTTACTCTTTATAAATTTATCATATATTAGGAATTTCTGGTCATGAGGAATTTCTTTTCATGAGGAATTTCTGGTCATGA